>NC_050448.1:117748574-118072740 GCF_903995425.1 Onychomys torridus
ATGTCTTTCGTGGTAATTCTTCTCTGAACAAGCAGTAGTAAACCCTTTGTCCCAGGTAGCAGCATCACCACAGTCACCAACATGATGAGAAGTAGCCTGCAACTCGGAGCAGCAGACACTGCCTCCATGGTCCCACCACCGTTTGTGTCTGGGCCCTGGCTGAAGCTTTTCCTTAGCAAGCCTCCTAGGCTGGCCTCAAACTCGGGATTCTCCTGCCTCTGCCTCCTTCAGCAAATCCAACCAGTGTGCCACTACAACCAGCTGAGGGTAGCTCGGGTCTGAGCAGGGGCCTGAAATGCCACAGGCAAGTGGCTTTTTTTGTGAATTCGTACCCAACATGTTGGGCACCAGATGTTAACGGTTAGGAAAAGGGCTAAGCAAAGGAGATTAGATTTAAGGTTCTTGTTTTGTTTTTTAAAAAAAAGATGCATAGAAATGATAGAATAGAGGGTAGGTTATTGAATCTACTCAGAAAAATAAAGAGAAGATATAGATACAATATAGATAAAAAGATTATTGAATCTACTTTTAAAAGACAATTACTAGTTTTAAATACTTTACAATGGATTGGATTTTTTATATTGTATACAAATTATATATATTGAGATTGAGATTGTTAGAAAATGCTATACATATATTTCTAATCTTGTTCAAGATACTGTACTTATACTGTTCATTTAACAATGTAATGCAATTTGCTAATCCTTGAATGTTATTATTACCAACTATTAGGATATAAAGAAATGAAAGTTAGTAGTTAGACATTACAATAGAACTTGTAGTCATATTAGGTATGTTTTCAAGATCGAGCATGTATATTTTAGATAGACAGGCCATCTTCAAGCCCTTCAGAGATCTACAGAATATGGCATTTAAAATGTTTTAATAACTTAGAAAAATTTTCTCTTTTTGTTATGACTATGAGACATGTCGGCTCCTGGCAGTACCAATCTACTTCAGAGAAAATATGGGCATTGAAGAAACTGCATATGGAGTTAACTTTCATTGTGGCAAAAGTTAGCCACTGGACAACAAAGTATCCTCAAATTGACTGCTGACAAACAGGACAGACAGGACATGAAACATAGGACTACTGATTCTTGCCAAAACAAGTGTGGTTGTGGCTTTAACAAAAGGCATCTTCTGAGGCCAGGACAATATGGTACCATCCCTGAAGTGGCCTTTGCAATCTGGAAGAGGTACAGTGCCCTTTTCTTCGAAAGCAGCTGAACAGGCAGTGGACTGATGGCTTCTGATGTGCAGTGGAACAGCATCTGAAACAGTTATTCTTGAAAGAGTAATAAGCTCACACCTCTCAATAGTAGACTGGCATTTAATAGAGGGATGTGGAGAATAACGGGATGCTGAGATGAGGCCACACACACAGAGCCAAGAAGAATGGACAGCTGAATTCAAAAGCCATCAACAATTTCCAGATTTTAAAATCCTGAATCATGACATGACACTAGTGGAATTCAGGTGTTTTTGGTACATGGACTGATCTCACCAAATGTGAGGTACAACTGTTGACCTTGTGTACATCCTAGTTCACAAATGAGTCTGTCAGATATGCTAAGCCTATAGGCTGAAGATGATACCCCAACCCTGTGGAGAAACCTTGGGTGACTGTCCAGGCAACTGGCTATTTCTGTCAACTCACATTTTTTTGGAAGCTGCTTACATGCACTTCCTGTTTTTATTTTTGTTAGGTAATATGATTTCCTTCTTGGGTCTCTGAGGGAGTTGAAGATTAGTTAGTTATAGTTGAGGATTAGATGGTAATAGTTATAGTCTTCCTGGTTAAGAATTTCAGAAAAGAAACTCACTAAAGAAGCGTAAGTTTATAAACTTGAAAGACATTTTATGATAGTTCTGTTAGTAATATAAGTTAGGATAGAAAGTGAATCAGGTACATTTTGGACTTACCAAAATAGGGTAGATAATGGAATTATTTTCTCTGAATTTGTCAAATGCAAATGGACTAGACATTTTTAGGTATTTATTGCTTGTATGTATTATATATAGTTATTGTACTTTTTGTATGTAGTTTTTCTTATATTAGTTATAACTTTTTTTTTCCTTTTTTCTTTTTATTAAAATAGAAATGTAGCTGGAGATCTTCTCTCCAGGTGCCACCAAGCCCCCACGGTCCCTTAACCCACGTATAAAATAATCACTCAGACGCTTATATTACTTATAAACTGTATGGCAGTGGCAGGCTTTTGTTATCTACTTCTTCTATCTTAAATTAACCCATTTCTATTAATCTACACTTTGCCATGTGGCTTGTGGCTTACTGGTGTCTTTACATGTTGCTTGTCATGGCAGCAGCTGGCAGTGTGTCTCTCCCCGCCTACCCTATCCTTCCTGCCTGGCTACCGGCCAATTAGCACTTCATTTATTTTAACCAATCAGAGCAACACATTTTACATACAGAACATCCCACAGCACTTCCCCTTTTCTTTGAGGTTGAAGACTAGCAGTTATAGTTACAACTTTATATATATATAAATATAAAATCTTAAATAGAGTATATTAAGTATTAGACTCAGGTTCTTTAGGATAGGATACCTTTTGGAATGACCTTTGTTACATGCCACCTACCCATGCTCTAGACTTCTCTGGATTTTAATATGTGTTTTTTGCTTGATATTTTTTTGCATTTATTCTAATTCCAACTTATCTAGGTCATTATCTCTCATTACTCCTGGACAATATTTGATAACCATTTCTTTGTATATAGTCTTGTATTAGGTTAGAACCTTCTTATTTAGACAAAAGGGGGAGATGTAGTGGGTAGCCATCACAGCCTTGGCCTGGAAGTTCCAACACACAAGGCAAGGCTGAGGGAGGATGCTGAAGACCCAGGATCGAGTGGAGAGGCCTCTCTTGGTTCTGGGACCCTGGATGCTGGAGGTAGACCGAGCAGAGTTCTCCAGAGAATACCACTGGACTGTGCCATACCTTTCCCAGACCCTGCAACCTATCCCTTCATTTGTAAGTTACCCCACAAAATAAACCTCCCCTTTTAACTATGTGGAGTTGGGCCTTTAACTCTGCATTTGGCTCTGTGTTTCTTATTTAATAAGACTGTTACATCTACAGAGTCACACATTCCCTACTGTGCCTGGTCTCCAGTAAATGTAGGAAGGACTAATGGACTTATGAAACTCACTTATCAAGACTGTCTCCTGATCTTCACCCAACTCCTACATCTCAACATAACTTATTACATTCAGGTCATTGACTGAGCCCCCTCCTTCCTCAGCCCATTCCAGGTAATGTATGGTTCTTTTATTTTGGGAAATTTACCTCTTCTGGAACAAGTCCCATTCCATGAACACATACCTTTTGCATTATCTTAAGACACCTTCTTTGGCAAATCATGTCCTCCCTCAGTACTCTACAGATCCCATTTCCCAAACCATTTTCTCAAGAGATGAAGTATTCAAAAGGCTCTCACTCATAGGCCCTTGGCCCACATGGGATGGGTCCATGTTTGGTCATCCTTACTGTACCAAAAGCAGCTGAGATTCTGGGAGTTGGAACATGGATTCACCCATCACAACTCAAATGAGCTCTGGACCCCTGGCCTGATAAGAAATTCTGTGGGCTGATGTGACCACCTAACACTTAAGCTCTCCTGCCTAGTGCCCATCTCTGAGGATGAGCTCTTTTCTCCCACCCTTACTCATACTTCTGAAAATCATGACTTCTCCTGTCTCTTCTTCCAAGAGACAGTCAGTACAACAGATGTTTCTGGTGGAATTTCTTCAGGTCTCCTGCAGTCTTGAACTCCTCCTTTGGACAAGTATTAGAGACTTTTCTTCTCCTCAGGTCCCCTGCAGTCTTGAACTCCTGCTTTAGACAAGTATTAGAGACTTTTCTTACCCCTAATTCAATATCCCTTCAGAGCTGGAAGTTACCAGAGGACAATTGTCACCCTAATCAACAAACGGCTGAGATGGTAGGTCACAAAGTAGACTCCAAAACTGGCAGTGCTGCTTACCATGTTCTAAGAGGATGTCTGGGTCCAAACCAGATTCTTACAGGCAAAAAGAAGGGTTGTAACTGTGTAAAGAGAAACCTAAACTAGGCATTTCTCAGAATTCTCCAAGGCAGTGGTGTTCAATCTTCCTAATGCTATGACCCTTTAATACAGTTCCTCTTGTTGTGGTGACCCCCCCAAAAATTAGTTTTGTTGCTACTTCATAACTGGAATTTTGCTACTGTTCTGAATCTTAATGTAAATATCTGTCTGATATGGAGATTGTCTTAGGTTACCCCTGTGAAGGGTGGTTTGACCCCCAAAATGGTTGTGACCCACAGGTTGAGAACCATGGCTATAAAGCAAGTTTCTGTTTGTGAGGAAAGCAACTACTTCCCTTCTCCATCCCCAACAGCAATGTGTATCTGGTTCCTGATTAACCTGTTTAGCAGGTATGAGTTCAAAACCCCATGCTGACTCCCCAGCTCTTCTGACCTCCACCCACCTCCCATGGCTACCTGTCCAGATAAAACTAACAAGACATTCTTCCCCAAGCTGCTGTTCTCTAATCTCTGAGGAAGCTTGGCAGTTTGCCCTAAAACCTCCTCCTTCTATGCATGGAGTGGTCTAGTTTGGTGGTTTCACTATACCTTGCTTACATTTGCAAACTTGGGTTTGGATTCTCAGAACCCATGTAAAGCAGAGAGATGGTAAGCAGAGTCTAAAATCCCTGGAAGTTCAAAGATCAGCTACCTGGTACATGCAACAGCAAAACAACAACCCATTTAATCAAAGTGAAAGACAGACTGGAACCCATGGTTTTCCTCTAACTTCCAAAATTTCACCATAGCACACAAGCACCCACCCTGTCATAGGAACACACACACCACTAACCCCACAAACACACACACACGTGAGTGCACGCGTGCGTGCACACACGCACACGCACACACACACACACACACACACTCCTCCCACACACTTACCCCACATGCACACATGCACGCACACCCACACTCACATGCACAGATATGATGATAAGTATGACTAACACTTGAAACCAAGAAACAGCAGGAAAAGAACTGAACACAGATTGCTTTGCTTTTTAATGCCATAGAAATAGATTATTATAATTGTGACAAGCTGGTACAATGGCAATACAGAGGCAGACCACCTCATTTTGTCTCTAGCAATCAGCAAATGCAAGGCTTTAAGGCAAAGCAAACTCACAAATAAAGGACATGGGATGGAGACGCTGAGCTGTTCAAAGTTGTGTGTCTGTGTGCAGCAGGATACAGAAGCTCACAGTCAAGAGAAAGCTTCCAAGGGTGGAAATTACTTGACTTTCATTCTTCTATAACAGTCTTGACAACTATGTCACTGAAAAGATTCTTAACATGTCGAGTTGACACAAAAGAAAATAATGTCTTTTGTGATTCATCATCTTTATAAATTTTGTGGTGGGTGGATTTAAAGATCATTGCAGCAACATCACAGGGTGCCATCTATTGTGAAGTAAGGTAGGAATTAGCATTTCAATTCCTCATTGAGAGGCCTGAAATAGAATAAAATGAGAGGCGTGGCACATACCTTCTGTCTCCTATAGGCTGACTCAAGCTGTTTCTAGTAACGTTAGACTTTTATCCTGCCATGAATGCTCTCATTCCATGTGACTGCATTTTTAATGTTTGCCATTTTTAAATGCTTAAATGAATATGAATAATAAGTTCATGAGAAATGTAAAATTCAAACAATAGCTGATTTAATGTTAGCGGTCCTCTTCTTCCCTACCTCGGTTATCTTCACTCCTGTGGTAGTCATGAATGCTAACTTATTTTGTATTTTACTATACATTGATAATGAGATATTAAAATCCTCCTTATTTTCTTAGCTCAGTGTGGCACTCACAAACTGTGCGTATCATTTTTCAGTTATAGTAAATTCTGAAGACTTTCTTAAATCAGTACAAACAGTGGTTTCCTTTAACTTGGGTAGATAAAGAATATGCTTTTCCATTTATGTGCATCTCCAAGAGCCAACAAAAGAGCACTAAAGTTGTTCCAGAATTTTGACAAGACGATCATCCTGTGACACATCTGTACTGGTTGATTTTGTGCCAACTTGATGCAAGCTAGAGTCATCAGAGAAAGGAGCCTCAGCTGAGGAAATGGCTCCATGAGGTCCAGCTGTGAGGCACTTTCTCATTAGTGGTCAATGGGGGAGGGCCCACCATGGTGGGTGCTGCCATCCTGTAGCTGATGGGCCTTATAGTGATATTTTATTTGTATTGAAATGTGATTTTATTTGTATGTCAATAAAGTTGCCTTGAGGTCAGAGCAAGCCAGAGCAGAAGCCGAGCAGTAGTGGGGCACGCCCTTAATCCCAGCAATTGGGAGGCAGAGCTAGGCGGATCTCTGTGTGTTCAAGGACACAGCCAGCATAGCAGACACACGCCTTTAATTTCAATACCAACCATAGAAGACCTGGAGGTCTGTACAAACAGGCAGTGACGAGGAGGTCATGTGGCTGGGTTACAACCAATGAGGGAGGAGAACAGAAAGTCTTTAAATAGACAGGACGCACAGAAGTAGGTCTCTTGCGGAGAGGAGGAACCGCAGAAGCAGTGAAGGGTAAGGTTTTCTGCTTTGGCTCTGACCTCGTGGGTGGTTTTTAACTCTGCAACTGGCTCTGTGTTTCTTATTTAACAAGCAGGATACATCTACATTTGGCGCCCAACGTGGCAAGAATTCATTAAAAAACCGCTTGCCTTGGCAGTGGGTCCGGCTTCCCGCCTGGGCGGGCCTGCCTCCCTAGCTCCGGCTTAGCCCTGGTCTAACCCAGGCCTAGCTCAGCTTAGGACTCAGGCGCCGCAGCTGGAGTTACTTGCTTAAAAAGCCGGTGCTACAAACAACTCAGGCCTGCGGGAGCTACCGCTAATTGCAGTAGCTACACGCAACTGCAGATAGGCTGCTTTTGGCTGAAACGCCAGCGCACGTGGTCGGTCGGAGCTTAAGGAAGCCAGAGCCCAGGCTCGACTCCGCTCAGACCGGAACATTGAAGCGGCTGGATTCAAGATTTTAGCCAGAACGTGGCTACGCTTTCTCTTTCTCTCTTTCTCTCTTTCTCTCTGGATTCCCACCTCCGACGCTAGGTAGCTGTTTGGAAATTCCCTCGGATTTCTACTGTTCTGCGCAGAATTGGTAAGTCATTTATATCAGATATTTTAAAGGAAACTATTTAAAAGAGATTTTTTTCCACATTAAAAAAAAAATGGGTTTTATGTGTACATTGGAAGAAAATTGGGCTTTGTTTGAAATTTTAGGCAGTATGGTAATGGAACAACTATATGAGAAGATTAATGTTGATCGAATTATGTACATTATTATTCTTCTTATCCTTATTTTACAATTTAAAAAGACAGTCAATTTAAGTGCCAGGATAAAAATTTTAGAAAAACTTGTTAAACCTGTTAAAATGAATTATAGAGAAATTCAGATTCAGACAGAAGAAATTAACAGTGAAGTTGTTTCAGGATTGGATTATAAGGTTACAGAAAGAAAGCCTGTTTTCACACAATCACCCTTAATTTATCCGGTAACCATACAACAGCAGCCTGGTCAAATGACTACACAAAATATTTGGACTCCAGTTGAAATGTTAGACTTACGAAGGTTTAAGGAGGCAATAGTATCTTATGGCATGCATTCTCCATATGTAAAACAAATGTTAAACTCCTGGTCGACTTATAATAGAATTATACCACAGGACTGGCGGGAGCTGGCACAGGCGGTTCTAGAACCTGGACAGCAGCTCCAGTGGCAAATGTGGTTCAAACAGGAAGCTAAAACCATAGCAAAACAATGTAGTGATAGAGGTATACAAATCTTCCAGGATCAGCTTGTTGGAGAAGGCCAATATGCTGCAGTACAAACACAATGTTTATATGATATGCAAACACTAATTCTATGTCGAATGGCAGCCATGAATGCATGGGACAGAGTTGAGGAACCAGGGAAGAAAACTGAGTCATTTACAAAGGTTATACAGGGCCCAAAAGAATCTTTCACAGATTTCTTACAAAGATTGACTTCAGCAGTAAAGAGAATGGTCCCAAATTCAGAAGCTAGCCAGATAATAATTGAATCTTTGGCTTTTGAGAATGCAAATGAAGCATGCAAGAGAATAATCAGGCCGTTAAAGGCGAGATCTGCACCCCTGGAAGATTGGATTAGAGACACGGTTAATGTTGAGGCTCATGATCATGATAATATGTGGGTAGGAGAAGCAATTTCAAGAGGTTTGAGGAATGTTAGATGTTTTGGATGTGGAAAGCAAGGACATTTGAAAAGGGACTGTAAACAGGGCACTTCTAGAAACAATGTTTCTTCAAGGAACAATGGCAACAGAATGCCCCTTCCTTCAGGAGTATGTAGAAGGTGTGGTAAGGGAAGACATTGGACCAATGAATGTAGATCAACAAGGGACAGACAAGGTAATACTTTGCCTCAGTCTTTGGGAAACTCCCAGAGGGGCCTCAGGCAGGCCCCTACAGTGAATCCAGTTCAGACTTTTCCTGCAATCGTAGAGGAGGCCCCTACTCAGACCAGTTAAATGACCAAATGCCTATTGGAATAAACCAGGCTACTCAGAGTAATGGAACAACTGAGACAGAGAGAACAGAAAATTCAGGAGAGACCATAAAGAAAATTTTTTGGCAAACTTCTATAAATGAACAAAGACCACAATTAACAATAAAAATAAATGGTGTTTTGTTGTCTGGTCTGGTAGACACAGGTGCTGATGTTACCATAATTGCACCAGAATTTTGGCATCCATCTTGGCCTCTTCAGGAGGTAAATGTTCAACTGTTAGGAATTGGAACATTATCTCAAGTGAAACAGAGTGCAAGATGGCTCGAATGTATAGGCCCAGAAGGACAGAGAGGCAGATTAAAACCATATGTGGCTAACATAGCCATGAACCTGTGGGGTCGAGACCTGTTACAACAATGGAATACTCAGATTAACATCCCTCCAACCTCAGAAATAAATAATAAACTAGCACATGTTTCTGAGAGAAATATTAGAAGGTATTATTCTAATGAGTGGTCACCAGCCATCCATATTATACAAGAACAGGGCAGAAAAACTGATGATCTTCCAAAGGCACCAACAGCTCTACCTTTAAAATGGTTAACTGACAAGCCTGTTTGGGTTCATCAATGGCCTTTAACAACAGAGAAACTCCAGGCTTTAGAAGAGCTGGTAGAAGAACAGTTAAATGCTCAGCATATTGAAGAATCTACTAGCCCATGGAATTCTCCTGTATTTGTTATTAAAAAGAAATCTGGTAAATGGAGAATGGTAACAGACCTTAGAGCGATTAACAAAGTAATTCAGCCAATGGGCTCTCTACAATCTGGAATTCCTTTGCCTACTCTGTTACCTAAAGGATGGCCTCTCATAGTTATTGATTTAAAAGACTGTTTCTTTTCAATACCCCTACAAGAAAAAGACAGAGAAAGATTTGCTTTCACAGTGCCTACTTACAATAATTCTCAACCGGTTAGAAGATTTCAATGGAGAGTCCTCCCACAGGGAATGTTGAATAGTCCAACCCTGTGCCAATATTTTGTACAACAGCCCTTAGAAGTGATACGTAAAAAATTTCCTAAATCTATAATTTATCATTATATGGATGATATTTTACTAGCTGACTCAAGTGCAGATACTTTAGAAAGAATGTTTGAAGAAGTAAAGAAAATATTGCCTGGCTGGGGATTACAAATTGCTCCTGAAAAGATACAAAGAGGAGATTCTATTAATTATTTAGGATATAAAATAGAGCTACAAAAAATTAGACCTCAAAAGGTACAAATTAGGAGAGATCGCCTACAGACTCTTAATGACTTTCAAAGATTATTTGGGGACATTTCTCATCTACGAACTATTGTTGGGGTAAAAAATGATGAACTGAATAATTTGTTCAAAACCTTAGAAGGTGACAAGGACTTAAATAGTCCAAGAGAATTATCACCTGAAGCTGAGAAAGAATTGGCCTTGGTAGAAAAAAAAGTACATGAAGGACATGTAGATCGTATTGATCCAAAGCTGGATTGCATTTTGGTTATTTTACCTTCTAGGCATTCTCCTACAGGAATATTAATGCAGAGAGAAGATATTATATTAGAATGGATATTTTTACCAAATAAACCAAATAAAAAATTAAAAACTTATGTGGAAAAAATCTCTGACTTAATTTTGAAAGGAAAATTGAGACTTCGTCAATTAGCAGGAATAGACCCAGCAGAAATTGTTGTACCTTTAACTAAAGAGGACATTGAAAAATTATGGGCAGAAAGTGAACCTTGGCAAAGAGCTTGCAGTAATTTTTTGGGAGAAATTAACAGCAAATATCCTAAAAGCAATAGAATTGATCTTATAAAGAGAGCTGATTGGATCTTGCCTCGAATTGTACGTGAAAAACCCATATCTGGAGTTCGGACATTTTATACAGATGCCAACAAGCAAGGAAAGGCAGGTTACAAATCAGAAAATTTAAGTAAAGTGGTTCAAAGTCCTTATAATTCAGTTCAAAAATCAGAATTGTATGCTATTCTCTTGGTATTAATGGATTTTTCAGAACCTCTCAATATAGTTACTGACTCTCAGTATGCTGAAAGAGTGGTATTACATATTGAGACTGCAGAATTTATCCCTGATGCTTCAGAATTAACTTCACTATTTATTCAATTACAAGATACAATCAGGGAAAGGAGTCATCCTTTATATATAACTCACATCCGATCCCATACTGGTCTGCCAGGCCCTCTAGCACAAGGTAATGATGAGATTGATAAATTATTGATAGGAAATGTGCTGGAGGCCTCAGAATTTCATAAGAAACATCATGTCAATAGTAAAGGTTTAAAAAAGGATTTTTCCATAACCTGGCAACAAGCCAAGGAAATTGTAAAGAAATGTCCTACTTGTTCCTTCTACAATCAGACACCATTACCAGCAGGATGTAACCCAAAGGGTACTCAGAGGAATGAAATCTGGCAGATGGATGTGTTTCACTTTGCAGAATTTGGAAAATTGAAATATGTACACCATACTATTGATACTTATTCAGGATTTCAATGGGCAACTGCTTTGAGTTCTGAAAAAGCTGATTCTGTAATCACTCATTTGCTAGAAGTTATGGCCATCATGGGTATACCTGCACAAATTAAAACTGACAATGCTCCAGCATATGTCTCTATTAAAATGAAACAGTTTTTTGCTTATTATAATATAAAGCATATTACAGGTATACCACATAATCCTACAGGCCAAGCAGTTATAGAAAGATCCAACAGAACTCTAAAGGACATGATAAATAAACAAAAAGGGGTAACAAAAACCCCCAGAAATAGACTGCACAATGCTCTACTAACTTTGAATTTTCTCAATGCTAATGAGAAAGGAACAACAGCTGCAGAGAGACATTGGTTAATAGAAAAAACAACAGAATTAAATCAGCCTATATACTTCAAGGATGTGCTGACCTCAGAATGGAAACCAGGGCATGTGTTACGTTGGGGACGAGGTTTTGCTTTTGTTTCTGCAGGAGAAGATAAGCTGTGGGTACCATCAAAACTGATAAAGGTTCGATTTGAACAAGAGAGACCTCTTAATTAGAAGAGGTGATAGTTCATCAACCAACATGACCATCCAGTTTAAACTCACTTATACCATTAATACATGCCTTTTCATTTAATCAGATGTAACTTGCCAAAAGGGGACCTCCCCAAAATTAGTCTTGGGGAAGGGTTTTTTTTTTTTGTCTTTTAGGAGAATGAAGGCTAAGGAATCTGAAGAACACTGGACAAATGAGACAACTGGAAAAAAAGGACAAATCATCTGTCCCAGGAAAAAGAGTAAAATGGCCTATTGGTATATCATCTACAAAATTTCATAAATCTTTCTAAATGTTTGTTTCTGCTCTTCTCTAAAAAATTAATACTCTTAGTCTTCTTGTAGTCCCAGTTCAATTAAAGCTCCAAGCTGATTTTGGAGTTGGAGAATGGCTCTCTCCTCCTTTAAACTCAAGCATGTTGTTAAAAAGAAAATGAAAACTCCCTGTATCATACCAGAAGAAAGAGCCATCTTCTGACATGGGACAGGAGAAAAACCAAATTAATTAAGGGACTATTCTATTACTAATCTCAATTCTTTGACTCTATTCTGATTCTTTAAACTTTTCTTAAAGTATGAATTTTATATCAGAATTCACAAGATATATATATATATTTTAAACTTTGTTGAGATAATAATGGTCATATGAGTACTAATTAATTTAGAGAAAAGGCTTCGATTAGCTGCCTATACATGTCTTTGTGTTCGAGTCTCTTCAGTTTTCTGCAGGAAATCACGGCCAGGCCTAACATCAAATGAAATCTCCAGGAAGAAGATGGGGCCCCACAACGACAATTCCACGTGGAAAATAATATCACTAAGCTGACAAACATCATCTACAGATCAGCTTTGGACTACAAAGTGCTTAGAGCAATTCTGAGATGGCTAGCTGAGATGATCCAGTTTCAAAGACTGCTTGAACAAGGACCTGAGATAAACCCTGAACTTTGGCATTATGGATAACAAAGAATATAGTTATCTTTCCTAGAATTTGTCAATTAACCCAAAATTTTTCTTTTCAGAATAAAGATAACTTCGCCCATACCCAGCAGGAAGCAATTTTAAGAATTCGACGCCCACATTCCCAAAGGGGTGGTGTGGGGTGGGTGGTTTTTTGGTCTTTTTATGGGTATTGGGTCTGGGATAGTTTTCATTGTTTAGGAGGGTTGGTTACAAGTTGTTGTTAAGGGTTAGGTAAAGGGCTAGGCAAAAGGTGCTTGTTAAAAAAAAAAAAAAAAAAAAAAAAGACAATTACTAGTTTTAAATATTTTACATTCAATTGGATTGTTTTATATTGTATACAAATTATTATTATTGAGATTGAGATTGTTAGAATATACCATATACGTATTTCTAATCTTGTTCAAGATATTGTATTTATACCATTCATTTAACAATGTAATTGTAATTTGCTAATCCTTGAATGTTAGTATTACCAACTATTAGGATATATAGAAATGAAAATTAGTGGTTAGACATTACAATTGAACTTGTAGTCATATTAGGTGTGTTGTCAAGATCAAACAGATATATTTTAGATAGACAGGTCATCTTCAAACCCTTCAGAGATCTACAGAATATGGCATTTAAAATGTTTTAATAACTTAAGAATTTTTCTTTTTTGCTATGACTATGAGACATGACGGCTCCTGGCAGTACCAATCTACTTCAGAGAAAATATGGGCATTGAAGAAACTGCATATGGAGCTAACTTTCATTGTTGCAAAAGTCAGCCACTGGACAACGAAGTATCCTTGAATCAACTGCTGACAAACAGGACAGACAGGACATGAAACCAAGGACTACCAATTCTTGCCAAAACAAGTGTGGTTGTGGCTTTAACAAAAGGCATCTTCTGAGGCCAGGACAATATGGCACCATCCCTGAAGTGAGTGACCTTTACAATCTGTAAAAGGTACCGTGCCCTTTTCTTCGAAGGCAGCTGAACAGGGAGTGGGCCAATGGCTTCTTATATGCAATGGAACAGCAGATGAAACAGTTATTCTTGAGGAATAACTAAGCTCACCTCTCTCAATAGTAGAATGGCGTTTAATAGAGAGATGTGGAGAAGAACAGGATGCCAAGATGAAGCCACATATACACAGCCAAGAAAAATGGACAGCTGAATTGAAAAGACATCAATAATTTCCAGAATTTAAAATCCTGAATCATGACATGACACTAATGGAATTCAGGTGTTTCTGGTACATGGACTGCTCTCACCAAATGTGAGGTCAAACTGTTGACCTTGTATACATCTTAGTTCACAAAAGAGTCTGTCAGAAACGCTAAGCCTGTAGGCTGAAGATGATGCCCCAACACTGTGGAGAAACCTCAGGTGACTGTCCAGGCAGCTGGCTGTTTCTGTAAACTCACATTTTTTTTTTTGAAGCTGCTTGCATGCACTTCTTGTTTTTATTTTTTATTAGGTAGTATTATTTCCTTCTTGGGTCTCTGAGGGAGTTGAAGATCAGTTAGTTATAGTTATAATTATCTTTGTTAAGGATTTCAGAAAAACTCACTAAGAGCTGTAAGTGTATAAATTTGAAAGACAGTTCCGTTAGCTATATAAGTTAGGATAAAAAGTGAATCAGGTACATTCTGGACTTACCAAAATAGGATAGATAATGGAATTATTTTCTCTGAATTTGTCAATTACAAATGGACTAGACATTGTTTAGGTATTTATTGTTTGTATATATGGTATATATAGTTATTGTACTTTTGTATATAGTTTTTCTTATATTAGTTATAACTTTTTCCTTTTTTTCTTTTTATTAAAATAGAAAAGGGGAAATATAGTGATATTTTATTTGTATTGAAATGTGATTTTATTTGTATGTCAATAAAGTTGCCTTGAGGTCAGAGCAAGCCAGAGCAGAAGCCGAGCAGTAGTGGGGCACGCCCTTAATCCCAGCAATTGGGAGGCAGAGCTAGGCGGATCTCTGTGTGTTCAAGGACACAGCCAGCATAGCAGACACACGCCTTTAATTTCAATACCAACCATAGAAGACCTGGAGGTCTGTACAAACAGGCAGTGACGAGGAGGTCATGTGGCTGGGTTACAACCAATGAGGGAGGAGAACAGAAAGTCTTTAAATAGACAGGACGCACAGAAGTAGGTCTCTTGCGGAGAGGAGGAACCGCAGAAGCAGTGAAGGGTAAGGTTTTCTGCTTTGGCTCTGACCTCGTGGGTGGTTTTTAACTCTGCAACTGGCTCTGTGTTTCTTATTTAACAAGCAGGATACATCTACAGGGCCTGGGTTCTATAAGAAAGCAAGCTGAGCAAGCCATGAGAAGCAAGCCAGTAAGCAGCATCTCTTCATGGTTTCTGCATCAGCCCTGCCTCCAGGTCCCTGCCCTGTTTGACTTAGTGTCCTAACTTCCTTCAATGATCAACAGTAATCTAGAAGTATAAACCAATTAACCCCTTTCTTCCCAGCTTGCTTTTTGGCCATGGTGTTTCTTTGCAGCAACAGAAGTCCTAACTAAGAACACATCTTTCACTGCAAGTGTCGTTTTTGCTTGGAGATAGACCCATGAGAGAAATTCCTGAATATGGATTTTATAGGTCAGAAGTCTATGCATATTAAATTTTGATGTATAATTCCAACATGTCCCTTCTTATCACCAAACATGAGAGACTGTCAACTCTGTAAAGTCCTACTCAACTAATGTGCCAACATGCTTTTCTTGTTCATTATACAAGTAAAACATAAACCTCTTAATTTAATTTTGTATGATTTTATTCCATCAAAACATACTTTTCCCTCATATTTATGCCTATTAAAATATGGTTGGCAGTCTCACAAAAAGTTTATGATAATGCACAGGATTGAAATAGGCATTGCAAACATTTACTTTTTTACCTTTTAAATTTTTGATATTATAATATTAATTATATAAATTACATTAGAAATTAATTAATATATTCATTAGAAGTTACATTTCTTGCTTTGCTTTCTTCCCTTCAATCCCTCCCAATATACCCTTCCTTGCTCTCTTTGAAATTCATGGCCTCTTTTTTCATTAATTGTTATTGCATGCATATATGTGTTTCTAAATGTAAGCTGTTCAGTCTGTATAATGTTACTTGTATGTATATTTTCAGTGTTGACCATTTGATATTGGATAACCAATTGGTGTGCTTTTCTCTAGAGAAGACTATTTCTCTTTCTCTTAGCATTCTGTAGTTTTCTGTTGTTCTTTGCATAAGGCAGAGGGCTTTTTCTTGTATACTTAACAAGTTTATTGTATTTGTTCAGCTCCTGATTGGGCAGTTATGTTGGTGAGAATTTATGGGTGGACCATTTGCCTTTGTGCCTTGACTACATCTTTTTCATGAATGATTTATATTTATCAAATGAAATTTTAGTTGATTTTTTTGGTGGGGAAGTTGTCGGCCTCTGACATTCTTTGGGAAGTCTTTAATTTGAAATGGCTGTTGAATGAATCCATGATGACACACACATGAAAAAAGTGTGTTTAACATTATTGCTAACACATAAGAGGCCTTTATACTATACTTCACAAGAATCCTTAGCCTATCATATAGGAGTTGAGAAGCTGCATCCCTACATTACACAGTACAGGAAGTGCTTCAGTTAACATATTGCCAGCAATATCAAGGATATTCTGAACGGAGCTATGTTTAATGTCTTCAATCGTTTCTTCTCTTAGCTTTATTTCTCTTCTTAAATCATCATATTTCTCCTCAACTCCATCAAGAATTAGTTCTTTTAGTGCCTATGAAAAGAGAGAGCCCATTTAAAAAATATCACTACTAATATTTCATAATTAACAATGTCAGCAGCTGAGCATATGTGTACATTATTCCTCCAACTATAAAAGAAAAAAACAGTATTTGACAAGTTTGTCCAAAACCTCACACTTTTGACCTGAGGAGTGAGAGTAGCTATGGCAGATACTTGTTTGCAAGTCTCTCCCTGGTATGAAGGGGACCTGGGGACAGGACAGCCCCGGGAACTATGGAGTAAAGCACAGTGCCACTTGGCAGGGCTGCAGCTTTGACTCCTTCAGTCTCAGTTTTAGTGAGCTAAGCCAAGCCCATCTGTGTAACAAATGATGGTAACTCCCTGCTGTCCTGAGAGCGGGGCTGTCACACTCTGGGTTGAGAAAGACTGCACTTTTCTCCAGTTGTGTGGAATGCACCAGCCAGAGCTGGAAACACACTGCAGGATTCAGATCTCCAGGTTCATCTCCTGACTAATCTGATCATTTCAAACTGATATCCTGGACAGTTGTGCTAAGGATTCTTAGGATAGACAGGTTAAGGTATTTTCAGTTGGAGTAAAATAAGACTATTCTAAAACATACACGAGCAGCCCCTGTGGGTTGTTTTCACTCCAACACTCTTAAGATTACTAACGCCACAGAAGGTGGTGTGTCTGATCATTTCAAACTGATATCCTGGGCAGTTGTGCTAAAAATTCTTAGGAAAGGTAGGCTGAGGTATTTTCATTTTGAATGAAACCACCCTAAAATACACAAGAGCAGTCCCTGTGGATATTTTTTTTCTTCACTCCAACACTCTTTAGGTTGCTAATGCTACAGAAAGTGATGTGTTTCTAGAATTAAGGGCTTGGCTAGGATCTAGGCAGATCTGAGGTTTTCATGATCACATACATGTCTTTGGGGGTTCTCTCTGGGATCATGATTTCCTGACAATGCCACACTTTTCCTTCCTGGGGAGCCAGGGTCTAGCAGGTACTTTCAACACATATGTCCTCACCTTCAGCTTGTGATCCAGTACCCTCTCCTGCTCTCTCAGAAGGGTCTCCCTTTCCCTCTCCATCTTCTTCTGCATCTGGCCCATGTTTTCTGAAAAGGTTCTCCTTTCAGCCTCCATCATCTGCTCTTGCTCCTTCTGTTGCTGCCTTGTTAGCTCCAGTTCCTTCTCAGCCGCCTCCTTCTTGGCCTGCTCAGCTGTCCACAAGGGTTTTCGAGAGGGAAGAAAGGACATTCAGAAGTGAGCTACCCTCCTGATCTCAGAGAACAAACTGATTTCCCCACAGAAACTCTGTGTCTTCCCATCAGTAGTCACTGATTCCATATGTGATGGAAATGTACTGACAAGCTAGCCAGGTGACACCAGTCCCAGTTGTTGGTTTTCAGATTGGGAAGAGGATACAGGAGAGATCTCCTTGTTTGGGGAATTTATAGGAATTCTCTGAGAGCTGAGCCCTCTTCTGTACCTGCCATGGCTTTCTGTCCATCAGTGAGGGCTTTATCTGACTGCAAGATGGAGTCTTCTGTAGTGATCAGTGACTTTAGGAAGTTCTGGAACACCTCACTTGCCTGGGTACCAAAAGAGAGAAAAAGTTAAGCAGCAAGATGTATTCTTCTGATGAAAGAGTTATCATTCAATGAAATCACTAACCTGACTGCAATATTTGAATCCTGCTTTAGTTTCCATGTGAGTCCTTTAATTCTGTGGTTGTAACAAAGTCTATGATTTCTTTCCTGAGATTAAACAGCCTTCTGTAACAGCCTCCTGCTATCTCTCCAGCCTTGTTTCCTAGGAATGTCACCCACTAGCCACTCTGGGAAGCAGCCCCAGCCTGAACTCTTGTAGAATATTATTTTAAGATATATTACATTTGTTTATGTTGTGGAACATTTGTTTTAATGATGCAAACATGTGTTGCATTCTTTTATATAGCAATTGTTTAACTCTGTGAAGCTGTGTTACTTTGCCTGTCTAACATCTGATTGGTCTAATAAAGAGCTGAATGACCAATAGAAAGGCAGGAGAAAGGATAGATGGGGCTGGCAAGCAGAGAGAATATATAGAAGGAAAACAGGAGAGAGAAGAGGATCAGGGAACAGGAGAACAAGGAGAACAAGGAGAGGAGGATGCTAGGGGCCAGCCACACAGCCACACAGCCACACAGCCACACAGCCACACAGCCACCCATGGAGTAAGAGTGAAAGTAAGATATAAAGAAGTAATAAAAGTAAAAAACCCAGAGGCAAAAAGGTAGATAGGATGGTTTAGTTTTTAAAAGCTCACTAGAAACAAGCCAAGCTAAGGCTGGGCATTTATAAATAATAATAAGCCTGTGTATTTACTTGGGAGCTGGGTATCAGGCCCCCCAAAGAGCAAAGAGCCAAAAGAGTAAAAAGTGTTAAAAGGAACCCAATTACACAGTTCCACAAACACATATGAGGCAGGCAGGCTTAGGGAATAGGTTAGTAGTCTGGGACCTTATTCGGTTTAGGGTATACATCCCTCCCTGTCTTGTAATGATGCACTTGCCAGTCTAATTTCTTTACCCAGGTATACTGTGCACACATATTCCTCTCAAAAGAACACACCCTCAGACCCTCCCATTGCACCCCTGCACTGGCTACACATACACTCCTCTCTGAGTAATAGTCTAAGTATCTCTGCCCCTAAATCAATCAAGTCATGACAGGTTCTATTCGAGTCCATTGCCAGTGCACCCAGTAGAATAGACCTGGCCTCAAGCTGTTTTCAGTGCATGCACAGTCACAGTTCTGTCAGGCAAGCTTGGTCCTTCAAGTGAAAATGTATGAAGAATACCTATACTTAGCATCTCATGCCTATGCATAACTGAACCTTCATGTGATTAAAATCAGATATAGTATGTGTGGGAAAAGGTATGTGTATTAGGGAAATGGAATGTATGACTTAGTCTATCCTTCAAAGCAACTCAAACTATGACTGTAGTAACTGCCTCTGCCTTCTTTAGATCCATTCAAAGTGGCCCAGGGTGGAATTTGAGTCATTTGAATATCTTCACTTATATGGCCTCTGACAATCTGAACAGTGTCCTCCTCTCTTATCTAAATGATTGCTTCACTCTGAGTGAAGTTGTCCTGCTTCTTTTGTAAATCTGTGTGAGTTCATCTGTTCAGCATACCCCTCAACTGTACCATAGAGATACTGTTGGGAACCAATTCATTCTGTCATTTGTAATAAACTGATATTCCCATGAGAAAAATAATTCTAAGTTAATTTAGAAAACGAGGACTCAGTATGGTAGTATCCACGTCACCACCACCTACCGTCAGCTCCATTGCTACCTCCATCTCTCTAAGTTGAATAACTAGCTCCCATTTAGCAAGCATAACTCTGTTTGTCCATGTCAGCTAAGATCATAGGCCTCCTGAGAACAAAAGTTCTTTCTCTAACAACATGTATACTCTGATCAAAAAGTAACAGATTATTCAGTAAACTAATGTTCTCTTTCATTTGGATTTACGTTATAAGTCTATTCTGAGGAAATTAATGTTTGTTAGTTGTTTAGTATCATGCAGTGTTTGTGAGTATGAAGACTAGAATGGCCAAGATACAAGATAATCTGATTTTTCTCCAGAGAAGGTTCTTCGATTCCAGGAGTAGCACTTACCACTCTAGCTGTGCTCTAGCCGCCTGATGTACCTGCCCTCATTCCTCACCTTCACTCCCTTCCTGCGCACTTGCTTGTAGCCCTGCTCAACCTTCCTCCTGGCTTCTAAGTAGAGGCTGTGCCCACCAGGCACAGAGAAAGCTCCACGTGAGATGCTCTCCCTGAGGGGCTCTGCCAGCTTCTCCAGCTCAGCCTGGCAGTGACTGACAGATTCTGCTTCATTCCGTCGCATGAAATCTTCCTTCCTTTCCTCTATAGTGGCCTGCCAGATGAGTTGGGAAGACAAAACAAAGAAGCTGTTAGAAGGAAGGTGCCACTGTGATATTGCTGAATGAAGCACTGTGATGACCCCACAATGGACTGGAATAGGAGGAAGATTGGGAGACTTGCTTTAGCCTTGGTCTGGTCAACTCTGAGTGACTTCTAGAAACCTTTCTAATTTCATTGGCCTCAAGCTCAAAAGCTATGAAAGTGAGGTGAGTGGGCATGGAATCTCTGTTCTTCTTTGTGGGCTGAGATGAAGAGTATCCATGAATCAATAATGAATGTAAAGTTTAACTGGGAGGGGATACTGCTTCCTTGGAGAATGTGCTTTGGTGTGGGTGGAAATTTATGCACAGCATTTCACTTGTCAGTTCTGCATAGGTTTGTGATGGACAGAGAATTTAGGGCTTCAAAAATTCCTTTAGCAAGAGTGATGGCTATAAAGTTAAAAGAACTCAAGTTTTAATATTTATACTTTTAAGTTACACTCATGCTGTTTTTCTCACAATGGATGATGTTTGTCCATTTTAGAATGGTCATTGACAGAGTAAAAGAGAAACATTATGACAGTGTCTCTGGTCATCAGAATGATGTTGCTGCCACAAGGACACTTGGCATCTACATCCTTCATCATCTCCAAATAGGATGGATATTAAGCTTGTGACCACATCATTATACAGCACAGGACAACTTCAAGAACTAGAGTTTAACTGACCAAGAGGGTCAGTCATAACCAAAAGAGCATCAGTGTGTCAACTCTCTGAAGTATACATGAACTCATTAACTTATAGAGACACTATTTTTAAGAGTTGGTCAGCTCTGATTGACAGATATCACATATTGTCTGGAAAACTGCTAAGAAAGAAAACATTTAACATGGTTTTGTTTGTTTGTTTGTTTGTTTGTTTGTTTTTGGTTTTTGGTTTTTCAAGGCAGGGTTTCTTTGTGTAGTTTTGGTGCCTGTCCTGGATCTCACTCTGTAGACCATGCTGACCTCGAACTGACAGAGATCTGCCTCCCAAGTGCTGGGATTAAAGTCATGTGCCACCAACACCCAGCCATTATCATGTTTTTAATATTTAAACTTTGTCAAGGGTGAAACAAAAAGAAATGATGTTTATTTCACCATAGGAACCTGCCAAAATCACTTCCTGCAGTTGATTATAGACAAAGAAAACCAGAGATGAGAAATGAGGAAAGGACAGAATGCCTCATTGACGCACTGAAGACAGAAGGGATTCTCAGAGCCTCTAGACAAGAGCCAAGTCTACAGGACACCTTGATTTAAGATTGGGATGCACTGAACAGAGAGCCATATATCCAATGCTGCACCTGACTTGAAGAACTGTGACTTATAAATATATATATTTAAAGATACTAGGCACATACCAACCTATTCTACCACAGTAAAAATGAAGTTGGGCTAGAGAGATGGCTCAGCAGTCAAGAACAATGCTGTTCTTCTGAAGGAAGTTTCAATTACTAGCATCCACATGAGAGCTCACAACCATCTGTAATTCCAGAAAAAGGAGATCCAATGTACCATTTTAGCCTTCGTCAGCACTGCATACCATTAATATGCAGGTATACAATAGGCAAGACACCTGTACACATATTTTTCTAAAAACTATTAAAAATTAAAAACATCTAATAGAGAAGAGGATAGAACTGTGGTGAAAATCTCTGTTACCCATAAGAACCCTGGCTCCTTCATGATAGGAAAGATACAACATGGAATCAAAATGTAGAGGCTTATGGCAGAAGGGCAGGCATCAGAAACAAATGCTAAGGCATATCACCACAAGCTTCTTCTGGAACTCCCACTGGTCATCTGAGAGGGAGTGCTCCATGAAGACAGCAATGGCTTTCTTCTCACAGGCTGTGTGCACATCCAGCAGCTCCTGGAGTGTGTCTGTGGGGAGCCTCAGTCGCTGGGCCATCTGCTCACTGTAGTGGTCAACCGCCCTCTGCACAGCTGCAGAGTTCTCACGCTCGGCCAGTGTTTTTACTGCATTCTCCAAGCAAGGAATTGTCCCACTGTTGATGGCATCCACATAGGTCTCCACGAGAGTCCCAAACCCTAAAGAGACATGATATTTAGGTCACAGTAGAAAGTTTTCACTCTCTATTTTACATGATGTGGTGGCCAACATCTTCAAAAGCCCCATCATACTGAATATAAAGTTCTCTTTTCTTCCTTTATTTTACTTCTTGTCCCTATTTTCATTCTGCTTCTATGAATCCATTTTCATGTCAAAATCTCAACTGTATTTCTTATTTATTTAGTTTTATTGTTCTTCACCACACTGTAAAAATTAAATTAATGATTAAAGCAGTATATTCAAAGGATTTCTAGAACACTTTCCCATCAAAACAAATGAAGTAGTCTATTACATAAAAAAAAAAAATCTTTAATTTGTGAGCCCTATTTCCAAATGAAAATGTAGAACCTTTGTCCAAAAAAGTCAAGGGTTTCAAGGCAGTGAGACAGATGTTAATGAAGCTTGGACCCATCTTAGCATGAGCTACTACAGAGGTCCCATGACCACAAAATGAGTTCTGTAAAGAAGATTAAGTTCAATTATTTTTTCTCATGTATTCACTAACCATGCCCAGCACTCATAACCTTCTGTTTCCTTTTCTGACTCACATAAGTCAACTAAAATCTTTTGTTGGTTGGCTGATAGACTGTGATGCTGGAGGTTGAACTTATAATCCTATATGAAGGCTAGGTGAGCATTCTTCTACTGAGCTATATCCACAGATCTGTTTTATATTTATTAATTTATCTATTTTTAATTAATATGTTTTGTGATTCTGAACCTTAAACCATTGGCATGCTTGCGGTATGCCTTATTTGCATGCTGGTCAAGTGCCCCCCCCCCCATTGAACTATGCCTATATCCCTGTTTAATATCTACTTTTTAATTTAAGTAATTGACCTGCTAGTTAATTTTTTTCTGGTTCTGGTGCCCATTGTAAGCACTTGCTGGACTACTGAGCTCAGCTCTACCTTCTTTTGTCTATTATCTGGAGACAATTTGCTAAGTTGCCTTGGTTGACATCGAGTTAGGGATCCCCCTCTTCAGCATTCTACATAACTGGGATTACAGCTGTGTACCAAAACATCCAGCATAAATTTTTTATGTCTTTATTGAGAAACTATCATCTTATATGATATCACCACACAGATTTTTCTCTTTCCTAAATAGAGAAATGTTAATAAAGAAATGTGGATTTCCATGTATGAAATAAACTTCTTCATGCCCATATTTCTATAATACAGCAAATAAAAGTACTGATAATCCTACCAAAGAATCCAGACTCCACCCTGTCCTGACCCACAGAAAACATAAACTTTTCAAAAGTGACTCACGAGTCCCAGTTACTAGAATTCCCTCTTTGAGTTTCTTGGTACTTGCATGGGTGAAGATATGAGAACAAAAAGTCTTCGATTGCTTCTGGAATTTAGGATTCAGTTGACTTTCTGGTATGTTCTCAATCTTGGCCAAGAGTTGTGGGTCACTCACTGGCCAGTCAAAGACAAAACATTTCCGCCTGGGAAAGAATTGTCTGATGCATTCCCTGGGCCAGTTGGATGTCTGGATTTGGGGATTATACCCTGAGGAAGAGGAAAAACAGAGAGTTCCATGGACATATCCGATGGGTTAAAAAAAAAAGTCATAGTTTTACTTTCCAGGTTTTTTGCTTATTTGGTTTTGTTTTTTATACAACAATTTAAATATCCCAGTCTAGGCTAGCCTAGGATTCATTTTATAACCAAATAATGATCATGAACCCTTGATTTTTTCTGCCTCCACCTGGTGAATGTGAGACCACAGTAGTATGCTAGCACACCTAGATTAGGAGGTACTAGACATCAAACCTAGGGTTCCACACCTTAGACAAGCACTTTATCAACTGAGCTACATCCCCCAGGTAGTGATTTACATTATTTTTATTTTATTGATTAATTTATTAAAATACATTTGCTTTCATAAGTCTATTCTGCTTATAGTTTCTCCTCCTCCAGCTGCTTCTAGGCACTGTATTTCCCCACCCACACAAATCCATACCCTTTCTTTTATCCCTCATTCGGAAATAGACATTCAGTAATAGTAATAATAAGATAAAATAAAAAATAAACTAGAGCTGGGTGGTGGTGGCACACACCTTTAATTCCAGCACTCAGAATGAAGAGGCAGGCAGATCTCTTTGAGTTTGAGGCCAGCCTGGTCTATGGAATGAGTTCTAGGACATCCAGAACTACACAAAAAGAAACTCTGTCTCAAGTGCCCCCCCAAAAAAACCCTAGAATAGGACAAGCTAAATAAGCAAATAGGGAAAAAAAAGGATTCTGAGGAAAAGCACAAGAAACACATACAGACAACAACAACCACAACACACACACCTTTGCACACAGAAAACCAACACACACACATACACACACACACACACACACACACACACACACACACACACACAAAATTGGGAACCATAATATGTAAGTAAAAGATCTGTATGGTAAAAAAAAGTGCCCAAACAAAGCATAGTGAGACCAAAGGGGGAAAAAAAAACTTTCAAAAATACTAATGAATTCATTTTGTGTTGGTCGTGTACTCCTGGGCATGAGTATTTTTATTTTTGAAGGTATTATATATAAGACTATAAGATAATATTCACACACTACTTCCCTCTCACCCCCTTCCTCCAACTCCTTTCTCCTTCCAGATTAATGCCTCCCCCACTCTAATGTCACATTTTTCCCGTCTTTCTTTTTTCCTTTAGGCCCCATGCATGCAGTCACATATGCTACTGTGTGTATGATTTCAATGGCCATTTCACAGTCAAGGTAACAGCAGCCCAATACATTGCTCCCCATTGTTTGAGGAGATAGTTTTCTTCATGTTTATTTAAAAAAAATAAACAATTTTATGGACAATATACCAGTACTAGTTTTAGAAATTTGTATTTATACTTTGAAAAAATTAGACTTAATATGTGAACTAGACTGTTCCAATAGGCAGCTTTTTAATTGAGATTTTTTGTCTAACAAATAAGCATTTAATTGCTTTTAGCAAACAAAAGCAGAGGCCAACGTAGCAAATAGAAGTGCTCAGTCTTCAAAACTTTCCCATTTTTTTTTTCTCATTTGAGTCTAAGGTACATCTTGGGTAAAGTACAACTTGACTTTAAGTATCCTTGCTTGGTATTGGGCTCTGCCCTTCTTGGGTGAATTTGAATTCCTGACCTTAAGCATTTCCACTCAACTCCCACGTCCCTCCTCTATGGACTTCAGTCAAGCTTCAAAAGCCAATGTTTCTCCAGATATTATGGGCATTACTCAGTGGATCCCACCCCTTACTAAGATACCCTGTATCCATTTCAAGCTCTGATACCTGGAATCAGCTTCAAAGCGTTCTCCAGGTATTCATCTTCCGTGATGCAGTGACCATCTAACTTCAGCTCCAGGGTGAAGTCCCGTACAGTCCAGATAAAGTCTGGAAAGAAACTCACAAACTCTCTAGCATCTTCTATTGTGTCAGATCTTTGGGAGGACTTTGATCTAATGAGCTCTGTGAGTTTTGTCACATAACCAGGACTCAATTAAGGAAAAGGAACTCGAAATCACAATCCCCACAATTCCTTCATTTAAAAAGTACCTATAAACACTTGGTTTTATTTTCAGATCAACCACTAGCAACTCAGCCATACCTGAGTCTCATTCCCAAAAGCTCTTCAATAGAAACTAAAACCTTGACTCTTTGAAGGATACTGCAGTTTCTCCAGAGCATCGTTGTTGATGGTGCTCATGCTGTTGTAGACAAAAGTGCTGCTCAGAAGAACAGCCAGGGCGAAGATCCAGGCATCATTCCTAGAGTCACCCTAGAAGGCACACCAGCAACAGTCTTTGGAGCTAATTCTTTTCTTAATCCTCATTTAAGGCTCATCCAATCCTTGTTCTCTTGAGCTTTCATCTACTATTTCAACTACTCTCTTAGTTCTGCAGAGGAACAAGCTCTAAGGACATGAGCACACATTTCAGCTTTAACTATTGCTTTGGAAATTTTTGTGATTACATTTTCTTGATAATAGAACTTAAGTGACATTTTCTTTACAGTGTTTTCTTTTTCCTTCTTTTTTAAACAATGAGATGGAGTAACATAGTGCCTATAGAAAAACCCAACATGGTAAAATTAGATGTTCAGTGGTAGGAACTATTCTTTCAGAATACATTTGAGCCTTGTACCATACCCTTGACACAACTGAGGACTTGACTTATACCCAATTAAAACCAACATGCAGCTATCTATGACACTAGATATTTCATACAGTCTGTATACTTCATGGACAATCCATTGAAAGTGATGGCAATGGTAAATTTATAAGATGAATTCAACAAACTTGAGCTTTCCTATTACTTATAGATAAGAGGATTGCAAGACCTTCATAGATAAAATTGAATTATGTCTTAAGGAAAAGCATTAATTTAGACAGTTGAAAAATAGTACTTGCTAAGATGTTCTGGGAGCCTACTGCCATGTGTTAAGGACTTGGTGGAATAAGGACATGATGGACTGATGCTAACATGAAGGTAGAAGCCAGCAGAAGAACCATCAGAGATACAATCCTGTAGAAATCCTTCCAATCAGCATAAAGTTACTCTTTTGCTACTGGAGGGGGTAAAAGGTTGGACTGAATTCTGAGACAAGATGACAGAGGACCTTAAAAGTCAGGCAATTTTTCTTATATAAATTATACTAATGTCTAAATTATAGCATTTCTCTGGATGGTATATAAAGTTTAGTCCTGAGTTCTTAAGTAAATGTAAAACTAAAATTGACTAGTAGGAGATTCTCCATGGACTTTTTGGTGAAAAAAAGCACATATTGCAAAATTTAAAAGTAGCTAGTTAGGAAAATCAATAGTATGAACTGTGCTAAAAAATAAAATCCTTAAATACTGGGAATATAACTTTGTTTGGTGTATGGTTCTAAAGGAAAATTGACTCTCTAACTCTACTTTGGAAAGATATAAAGACTTATAGAAAAATGTCTTCTTTACAAGTCAGTTTCACAGTAAAAGAAAAAAGAAAAACAAGAAATATCATTTGCCTAATCTATTTTATAATATAAAAATATCTGAAAAGTCATCTAAAAATGTTTGGCCTTATAGACACCCTGGGAGTGGGGTTTCACAGCTTTGCTGAATGTTCTATGTATAGAAGATAAATATCCATAATAAATGCCATCAAAACTAAATGCTAACTTCCAAATGCACTGTTCACCTGGTATCTCAGAAGGTAGCTCTCCAGTCTTTCCTTGACTTGTGAGATGGATCATTGCCTCTCTGCTTCCCTCTTAGGTCAGCTTTACACTTACCAGCTTGTGATGAAGCCCATAATGTGCTGAATGGCAAAGTTCTAGGGAGAACTAATGCAAGCCCTGATGAGTGGTGATGAATGGCACCTTGAGGTGTTAGCCTGGTGATGAGAAATGTCTCCATGGCAAACTTCCAATTATTAATTATTGTTCCAGTTCAAAGCAGAGGAATCATTTTTGAAACACAGTTTCCATGGAATAGAGTAAGTTTGGAGAATGTGCCCATTTCCCTCTAACTTTCTCCTTCCTCTCCATATTCCACAGGTTTTCATCAAGGGGCTTATGCCAATAAAGCACCCCATGTCTGCTCTCATGGGAGCCTACCTTGTTTAAATACTGATGCATCAATAGCAGCAGATTAAGGTCATTGGATACACATGGATATGAGACCTGCATTGGGGCAGAACTTTTCCTCTTCTTACCAGTGTCTCTAGAGCTAATTCCAAAGGACTGAGCCACTACAAGATGATTGGTTCGATGCAGTCTAATTATTCATTTCTTTGAAAAGAAATAAATGCTTTATCTAACAGTATGAAATATTTGGTGTTTGTTTTTCCTGAGAAATATAGCTAAAAGCATCAAGTTCAAGTCATCTATAATTTTGTTTCTAGACAGATTTACATTCCATATGCTGAATTGCAGGAGATTATTAAAACACAAGGAGAAATCAAGAGTAACTTCATCTGTCACTCTCTTTCTGACTCACCTTTTCTACATCCCCAAGACCCTCAGTGTCTAGAAGGATAAGGGTGTGATTTGGTTTGGTGGGGTGGGGCACACACCACATCCAGATGCCCTTGGTTTGAGACTGTACTGTGGAGCCCAGAGGGAAGCCTGAAGGGAAGAGGAAAAAAAAATATATGTATCTATTTCAAGAAGCAAGAAGAAATTAGCTATGTGGACAATGCTAAGTAAGGGTCCAAGATGGAAATGAAAGAGCATCTTTTGAGCTAGTAAAGTGAAGGCTGATGATGACAAGAATGAATCTGAACAAACAGGCTTTAAAGCCTGAGTGGAGACAGGAAGATTAATTCAACATCATCTCCAGTTATACAGTGAGTTCAAGACTAGCCTGGAATACCTGAAACTAGACTCAAAAAAGAAATGTACATGTAAATAAACGTTTAAATTAAATGTTTAAATAAAATGGAAGACTGATGACTTGAAACATACAGAGATTGTACGTTACTTTAAAAAACTGGTAAATGAGGTATGGGGTACTCATGGTGGAATGTGGAGCCCAGAAGGATTATTACACATTAAATAACAAAGTCACCTTACTGGGATGGCCACACTCCACACAGAAAACAAAGCATTTTTTTTTTTTTTAAAAAGGAGACATAACTACAACTGTTAAGTAAGTGAAGGTTAAAACAAAGTAATTGGATCCTGAGGAGCAGCATGAGTTATTTCATTAACAGAAGTCAAACAAGAAAAAGAATGGATGCCTATAGTTAACTCAAGGTCAAGATTTACTTTTCTTCTTCGGGTAGACTGGCTTTCCCATATGTAATTCTATCACAAATAAGAACCTAAGCTATAAGGAGTTCAAGCAATTGGCCTCTGTCACTCACCATGGTTCTGTCTAGCCAGGCAGTTCATCAGGTATGATTTTCCTGTGCGGTACATTCCCACAATGCCCACCACCACCACAGGCTGAGAAATGCTGTTAAGAATCTGGATGGCACCTGGATTCACCAACAGCTGCTTGTTCTTATTTTCCACCAGACACATGGGGGCCTTCAAGGTTTCTGATGCCTCGATAACCTGTCAAGCCACAACGGCTGTCAGTACAATACTGCATCCTGAAGGCATTTCAAGTGGTGTTTATTCAAGGCATGGTCATCAGAGCTTACTGCTTGTGAAGCTGGACTAGTTTCCTGGGCCTCTATCAAATCATAATGGCACAAACTGCACATTAAAACCATGATGATATTTTCTTGTCTCATATTTGGGTCAAACACCTGAAGTTTTGGTAAGTGGGCAGGGCTGTGTGCTCTATGGGGATTTGGGGGGTGAGCGCTTGTCTCTGAGTGCCAGCCAACTCAGGCTTCTTGTGGCATTTGTCATTTCATTGATATTTCATATTCTCTTTCTTTGACTTCTGCCTTTTTCCCTCTGCCTCTCTCTTTAATGTACATTATTAGTCCATTAGACAAGGTGTCCACCAGAAAGAAAACCAACCTGGTCTCATTTTAAGACCTATAACTTAATTATGCCATCTTAAAAAACAAGTCAGAAGGTGACTTTCAGGGGAACCTGGTTCTGGTGGCTAGTACGTGGACACATATTTGAAAGACTGAAAGGTAATCATTCTTTTCTTTCTTGAGGAGTTGCCTGTGTTGGAATGGGTAATCCTATGACCTTGTTTTAGACTTGCTGAACTGAAGTAGCAGAATTTCTGTAGAATGCCTTTCTGGACCTATGAGGTTCACATTTGTCTCAAATGCAAAGAGTATCCATTGCCTTATAACTTCTGTAAAAGTCCATAACTAATGTGGCATTAGCTCCATTTCTAAACATAAACATATATGTACAAATTCTAAATATAAATCTATCTAAACTATCATCTACAGTGCTGTCGATTCAATATTTCGAGAGCCCCCATGAGTCTTCTATGTACACACTAGGGTTCTGTACAATAACAGAAAATGGTGCACTACTGATTCTTCATGAATATCCATCCCACCTTCACTTCTGTCTTATGAAGAAGTACTGAGAGGACCCATGTATCACATGCCCAACTCGCAACAAAAATTTCTCCATCCACACACTTGAGTTTCTTTGCAAAGTCCCTTTCCCAAGAGGAATTTCCTAACTGTGGCATCCTTTGGAATCTGCTTGGACAGGTCAAAAGTCTCCTACTGGTTCCTATTTAATTTCTTCCCTACCACATTTTCTCTAAACAACAAGGAGAAACCAGACTTCCCCTTCAAATTACACCGGCTGCAGCTCATCTTTACAAGCATGTCTTTTCCTGCACAAATGTTAATTAATCTAGCCAAGTTTTCTACCACTGTATAAAAAGATTCTTTTGCCAACTTCTAGTCACATGCTTCTCACTTTCTCCTGTGCCTTAACAAAAGTCTCTTTTACATTCATTTTCCCATCACTATATTATTAATGATAATATGTGTACATTCCTTAGAATGGCAGGTGCTTCCGTGACATTCTCCCCACTTCCTTCTGAGCCCTCACCAGAAAATCAAATGCTCACATTTTCACCAACATTCTTTTGAATCAATCTAGAACTTTCCTACTGTACCTCTTACAATTAACCTCTAATTATTTCCATGGATCTAAGTATTTGTTATGGCACCATGCCATATTTCAGTGGCTAAGTCTTAGTAATTTCTATGTCTACCTCAACAAAACGCCAAATCAAGCAGCTTGAAACACAGAAAATTACTTTCTAATATCTTGGATGCCAGAGGACCAAAATCATCTAGAAGTGGTCTTCCTCCCAGCAACTAAGGTAACACTATTCCTTGCTTCTTCATGGTTTTAGAGTCTCTTCAACTTCAGGTTTTGACATATCTCTTTCTTTTGCTTGACATTACCATCTCTACTTCTCTGTTTTATTCTTTTCTGTGTTAAATCTCTCTCTCTCTCTCTCTCTCTCTCTCTCTCTCTCTCTCTCTTTCTCTCTCTCATACAGATACTTGTTATTGGATAAAAAGCTTACCTTGAAAATCCAAGGTGATAACATTTTGAAAGACTTAATTAGTTATAAATGTTCAAACATATCACAGCACATGAGTACCACATGAGTCCAGAGCTCCATGCAACCAAAACTACATTCCATGTCCTAGTATTTAGTGACCCATTTTCTATAATATTCTTGTTAATAAATATATCTGTATGGAAATACCTGGTACAGATATCTTATGTTCATTATCTTACTGATCCTGAGAAGGAGCCTAAAGATGACTTTTTAAATTACCTCTTTATTGTAGATGCGTAAAAGCAGCAGAGAGATAGGCTAAATGACTGGACAGAGACCTTACAGTCTATACATGGAAAAGTCTGATTTAAAGAATAACTGATCTTTTTTTACCACATTTGTCCTCTATGAAAATTTACACGCCCAAATCTCCTTTTTTCTTAACAGTTTCATATGACAATGTTGTTGATAGAGAAGCTTCTAGGGCTCTTTATTGCCAGGCATGTACATGTTTTCAGTATGTGCTCTGATCTTCATAGGAACTGTTTCCCTGAAGTCATATTGTAGACCCTGAAATGCCTGCAGAATTAACAGGATGCCTATAGTACGTGTGAGTCTTGGGGAAGGGAAGTTTGGCTCACTATACATCATGTGAGAGACACATCAGCCAACTCTATCTAGTCTTATTTAATACCATGATTGGCTTATTCATTACATATTTGGTGATTGTAATGCCATGGTCAATGTAGAATTCAAAAATGTCTTGAGGTGTTTACCAACTAGGATCTGGCTCACTGACAGTCAGTAGAACTGCCTCCAGAACACTGTGGTTTAAGCATTTGATAGTTCATTTGCCTTTTCAGAAGCTCAAGACAAAGAGCACTTGGATCTGTTTCACAAAGGGGTGTCTCACTATTCTATTTCTGCTTAGCTCTCTTTTTCTTTTCTTTTTTTAAGTTTTTTCTTTTTTTAGAATTTTTTCATTTTTCTTTATTAAGAAATTTTCTATTCACTCTACACACCACCCACAGATCCCATCTCCCTCCTCCCTCCTCCCACCTCCAGCCCTCCCTTCCAAGCCACCCCACATCTCCACATCCCCCAAATCAAGGTCTCCCATATGGAGTCAGCAGTTAACTCTCTTTTTTCATACCTCATGGTTCACAGTTAGTCCTCATAATATGCATTCCATTCAGTAAATAAAGGGAAAAGGAAAGGGTCTAGGTCTCCTCTCACTAAGAACATATCATGGGTGAATTTTCATGCATATTTCTACTCATACCTCATTTGTAACAATTAGGTCTCATTGACAGCCTCTCTTCCAAAATGCTAAGATAGGCATTAAAAGAAATATAGATAGGCAGTAAAAGAAAGAAAAAGTGGTACAAGAAAATGAACATCAATTTATGACAAATTAACCACGAATGTCTCATGGTATATAGTAAAAACCAGACAATATGCCATTTTCATATATGTATAAATAAATGCTACCAGATATATACTTATTATGAATATATAATGGAGCAAAAAGGAAAGTGATCAAGTATAAGTTGAAGGAAAATTAATTAAATATGGATGAGATGACTCAGGGAATGAGAGGATTTGCTGTGCAAGTATGTGGAGCTGAGAATCCCAGAACCCACTAGAAAGCACTAGACTTAGAACTGTGTGGGGTTGAGACTGGAGGATGCTGATGCTTGATAGCTACCAGCCTAATTCCAATTTCAGTGAGAAACCCTCTCTCATGGTAATAAGGCAGAGACTGATGAAGAGGACATCTAAAATCTTCCTCTGGTCTCTGCATATGTATGTACTCACAAATACACACATGTGCATATCACACACATTTACGAATTAAGAAAGAGTATAGAATAGATATTGAGAGACAAATAGAATGACACCAAATAAAGATGGTAGAGAATTTAAACTGACAGGAAATAGCATATTCAACAGCTGACAAGATTAAAATATGATGGGGACATTTAGAATGATCCAAAGTTGCTTGTCTTGGTGATTCAGTTGATGTTACTGAAAAGCACCAATGCACTGGAGCTAGTGATAGACAGTCCCTCCAATTCATGGGCTAGTCTCACTGTCGTGCATAACTATGCAGGATGATATGACTCTTGAACTTCACATCAATTTAAGCCTGTATTTGATTAATGTCTAGTATTTGTTAAGAGTCAAATTAGTTTCATCTTATCTCTATACACCATAAAGTCTGCCCTGTTTCATTCTGAGAGAGGAGGGTGAAGAAAGGGGTGATGGAAGAAGGAAAGAAGAAGAGAAAGAGGAAGGGAAGTAGAGAGAGAAAATAACTGTTATATGCTGGGCACAGTTCAAAGCGTTCAGAATCTAGTCATAAACAAAACAGAGATAAATTCTTGTCCTGTCATGTAGATCTCACTGGGATAATAGTGATATTTCATACATGTGTGTGTAAATACACATTATGTATAACTACAAAATAAATTTTACATTTGTAAGTTTATTTGGTGTATTATCAATCTTCTTCCACTAGAATCCATTCTTGTGGATGTATACGTGTGTATAAAAACAATCATAAAATTGAGGAAAGCAAAGTTTGATATTGAAATGATAATTGTAGAGAACTATGGTCTGAATATTTATACCTTCCCCAATTTGTATAATGAATCCCTGGTACTCAATGTACATGGGGGCCCTTCACAGATCATCAGACTTAGATGACATTAAACAGGAGGAGTTCCCATGATCAGTATCCTTGTAAGAAAAGGAAGAGAGCAAGGCTTTCTGAGTCTACTATGTGAAGACACAGGAAGCATACAGCAGCCTGTGAACCAAAAAGGGTGCCCTACCCGGACACTGACTTTGATGAGACATTGTTCTTGGACTACTCACTCATCCTGGGTACATGAAGTACATTTTTTCTCTACCAAGTCTATAGTGTTCTGTGATAGTATCCAGAGTTGACTGAGATGTGTAGCCATGATAGGCCTTGCCAAGAACAGGCAAACTGAAGTCAATTGGTGACTTCAAAATGAACAGTGCATTGATGAAGGCAGCAGTTATATTGGCTTATAGGAGAGCAACTGTGTAATAGGGAATGAGAGACAATGAGGAATAGGTTGGGGGTTTATTTTTGGTAGATAATTGCATCCAAGCCTCTGTGGAAAAAAGATGAGTGGAGTTCACAAATAGAACAGAACAGACTGTCATAGAGCTCAGAGAAAGCACAGTTTAGTTTAATAAAGAGACGTGTGTTTCTTTTGTTTTTAGGCTGACTGAAAAGAGCTCACAACAGGGATGATCAAGATCTGATGGTTTCATGTCTAATCACCATTAATTGTTGATTGTTTTCATCCCAGTAAGGGGGATGTTTAATGGCACAAATAAGCAGAGACCATCAGCAGGCCTTGTCTGTCCCTGTGGCCCAAGACAGCATGAAGCAATGCTCATGTGTTTCCATAGTTTCCAACCTCTCCTTAGGTGTATGATGTAGTCAGCAAAGTACTCCTGAAGCCTGAGAGGGGCAGTTTGACCATAAGCCAAAATTGACCTCTCCAGGCACAAGTGAGCATCTCCTCATGGAAGGATGCTGTACTCACCACTCCTAGGTTACCTAAGCCCAGTTGTGTTGAGAGATACATGATAACACTTTGAATCCCAAGTTTGTGTTTACATTAATTAAATAAAACTAACCTTGTGTCAGGAGGCAGAGCCAGCAACTAGTTGACAGAAAGTAATCACAGAGAGTCAGAGGAAGTCCAGAAAATACATCTAGAGAGACACACAGTAAGTAGTAGAGAGTGTGGCCATCCTATTTGGAGTGATAGAAGTGACACTCTCTTTCTGAGATGCTGGTGAAGAGGGTAGCTCAGCTAATTGCTTCTTAACCTCTGAGTTAGCAGGTTTTCACTCCAGCCTATGACTCAAGTCTATTTTGGTAAATAGACTGATAGATATTTAGTTAAAAACTATATTTGGTGGCAGCAGCAGAAGGTGGATCCAACAGGATGTAAAAGTTCAGCCAGGCTGATGCCTGAGAAGTGGGCCAGTAACTACAGAGCTGCCATTACTGACTGAAACAGCTGTAGATTCAGGTGCAGCCACTGTGTTGGTGGAAAAACAGCACAGTTCTACAGATGGTTTGCTGCCCTGTTTTTGTTTGTTTGTTTGTCTTTTCAACTTGTGAAGTTGACAAGTTATCTGAGAAGAGGGAATCACAATTGAGCAAATGCCTCAGTATGTTAACCTTGTGGGTAAGCCTATACAATATTTTCCTATTTAGTTGTTGATTAGTGATTAATTAGTGGTACCACCCTGAACAGGCAGTCCTGGAGTGTGTATATATATATAAAACGGCTGTGCAAGTCATGGTGCAAGGCAGTAAGCAGCACTCTTCCATGGTCTCTGCTTCAATTCCTGCTTCCAGGTTCCTAACTCAGATCCTGCCCTAACTTCCCTCCAAAATGGAGTATGACCTGAGTGTTGCAAGCAGAAATAATTCTTTTCTCTCCAAGCTGCTTCTGGTCATAGTGTTTTATCACAGTAATAGAAACCCTAAGACAATGGTATAATGCAATAATCACCCTTCTATGTCATTTGAGATACTGCATAGATTATTAAACAACAAACCAGCCCACTTTCCAAACATAGAGTGAGCATGTTTTATTACTTTTTATATGTTCTCTGCCTATTCTCTGTGAATATTGTGGGATGCATTACCTGACATCCAAAAGCCTCTTTCTTCTCAGTTAATTGCTTCGTGTGTTCCTGATGACTTTTTCCTTTCTGTGCCATTATGTGCTGTTCCACCTTGTGCATATCCTCCAGCATTTTCATGGCAGCCTGAGCATAATCAGCTTCTTCATGTACTATTGAGAAGGAAAATTAATCAGAAAATTAACGTAGCATTACTGTGCCAGCTCCTTCTTTCTGCTATTGTTGCTGTTACATAGAGGAAATCCTGTCACCTTAAATTTTCACTGGAAAATTCCCACTTTTGTTAACTGCATTTATGCCTTACTCATGAATAGTTTCATGAAAAAACAGAACACCTTTGCTATATAAACATAATTGTGTGTGTGTGTGTGTGTGTGTGTGTGTGTGCACGCGCGCGGGCACGCACATGTGTATAATCCTTGTAGTTTAATGATTATATGTGGAACAACGGGAAAGGCTGTGGTAGTTAACCAAAGGGTGCTGTGGATATCGCTCTGTGTAAATAAAGTTCTGATTGGCTAGTGGTCAGGCAGGAAGTATAGGCGGGACAAGAGAGAAGAGAATTCTGGGATGTAGAAGGCTGGGGGGGAGACACCGCCAGCCGCCGCCATGAGAAGCAACATGTAAAGACACTGGTAAGCCACAAGCCATGTGGCAAAGTATAAACTAATAGAAATGGGTTAATTTAAGAAAGAAGAAGTAGATAACAAGAAGCCTGCCACGGCCATACAGTTTCTAAACAATGTAAGTTTCTGTGTGCTTTCTTGGTTGGGTCTGAGCGACTGTGGGACTGGCGGGTAAGAGAGATTTGTCCTGACTGTGGGCCAGACAGGAAAACTCTAACTACAAATGGCGCCCAACGTATTGACAAGAGTTTCCACCTAAAACCTGAGAAAAAAGATTCTAAATGGAGCTAAAAACAGCTTCCTAGTTGTCTCCCTCAAGTTAGCGGCAGCCTGCCGGTTTGAGCTACTCTGGCGGGTTCCTGGCATGTGCGTCTGACCTGTACTGCGGCGGGAATGAGGAATCTACAAACAGCACTTTACTCTGCTGCGTGTTGGATTTAGCCTTTGGTAGTTTAAAAAAAAAAATAAGTTTCTGGGCTATGCACTGCTTTGATAGAACTGCTTCTGATAGTTGATGGTACACATGGCTCCAGACCCAGAGCTGGTGGTAAACAGTACCACCACTGTGTTGGGAAGCTGAGGTGGGCGGAGCCAGCAGCCACAACCACTAACACATTTACTATTGTACAAATGTGAGCATCCTTCTAACAGTCACTGGGATATAGATCACTGGCTACATACCATATAGCCTTGACCCAGCTGAGAAATTATACAGTCTACATATAAAAGCCAGACTACTGTCCTAACTTGTGGAAGATGAGGACATCCTTCTCATGATGATTGGTCACAAAGCAGGCATGATCCTGAACTGCACCCAAAAACATTGTTCAATTCTACCTGATTCATCCTATAATGCATAACACTCCAGGTGCATCCCAAGGTGCAGGTAAATTTTGAGAAAATGCTGTTATTGATGTCTTGAAGCATGGTGGGGATAAGGAAGTATTCCAGATTATGGCAGGTAAGTCCCTATTTTAAATAGCATCTTGATTATATAATTGAAAATGCATCTAAACTAGCGATGAACTTTTCACAAAGGGTTCTGTTAAGGTTACATTAGTCAGTACCATGTATGACTAGTGGCTAACACATTTTTCCCCTACCTGGGCTTCATCTTTATAAACTTGATGGCAAAACAGATATGCAAGCATCAAGAGTAGACGTTCATTTACTGACAATCATCTGATGCCCTGAAGTTGCTCTTAAATTTGTGCCCTGGCAAGAATGTAAAGGAAAAAGCTCCATTTTTTAATTCATAGATTATAATAACATGTAGGCAAAGTACCTTTTTCTCTGTTTTTCTTTTCCATAACCCGAATCTCATTCTGAAGTCTTATACTCTCTTCTTTCAACCCTTCCTTGAGCAGTTGTTCCTGTTCCTAGGAAGACAATTGAGTAATGAAGCTGCGAGAATAACAAAATGGATGAATTTATTCCTAGCTGCCTAGATCTCTTTCCACAATCAGCTTTCAACATTTTTTTCTCTGTTGCTATAGTTATTCTTCAACAATGTCATATATGTGTAAATGAATTCTGGTCATTTTTATCATCTGTTATCCTCTTCATCCCCTTCAGAGATAGGCTGGGTCCATTGTTAACTTTTAGTCTTCTCTAGATCTCTCAATTATGGTATCCCTTTAAGAGAGAGAGAGAGAGAGAGAGAGAGAGAGAGAGAGAGAGAGAGAGAGAAGGCCCTAGGGTTGCCAAACTCATTCATGAATTTGGTGACCTAAATAATGACAATCCAGTATTACAATGAGCAGGACTGCATTAGCCCATTCAGAGGTTACTTTTCCCTGAGGGAACATTAACATTAGAAAAGTCAACCCGAGATACAACACCCTTTACAATAGCCACAAATAATATAAAATACCCTAGGGGTAACTATAACCAAACAAGTGAAAGATCTATATGACAAGAACTTTAAGTCTTTGAAGAAAGAAATTGAAGAAGATATGAGAAAATGGAAGGATCTCCCATGCTCATGGATAGGCAGGATTAACATAGTAAAATAATGGCGATCTTACCAAAAGCAATCTACAGATTCAATGCAATCCTCATCAAAATTTTGACACAATTCTTCACAGATCTCAAAAGAACAATACTCAACTTCATATGGAAAAACAAACAAACAAACAAAAAACAGGGTAACTAAAACAATCATATACAATAAAGGAACTTCTGGAGGTATCACCATCCCTGACTTCAAGCTCTACTATAGAACTATAGTAATAAAAACAGCTTGGTGTTGGCATAAAAACAGACACATGGACCAATGGAATTGAATTGAAGACCCTGATATAAATTCACATACCTATGAACATATGATTTTCTATGAAGAAGCCAAAAATACACAATGGAAAAATGAAAGCATCTTTAAAAAATGGTGCTGGCATAACTGGAGGTGGACATGTAGAAGATTGCAAATAGATCCGTATCTATTACCCTGCACAAAACTCCAAATGGATCAAAGACCTCAACATGAATCCAATTACACTGAACCTGATAGAAAAGAAAGTGAGCACTAGTCTTGAAAACATTGGCACAGGAGACTGCTTCATGAATATAACACCAGCAACACAGACACTGAGATTGACAATTAATAAACGGGACCCCCTGAAACTGAAAAGCTTCTGTAAGGCAAAGGACAGAGTAAATAAGACAAAACAGCAGCCTACAGAATAGGAAAAGATCTTCATCAATCCCACATCTGACAGAGGGCTGATCTTCAAAATATATAAAGATCTCAAGAAACTAGACATCAAAATACCAAACAACTCAGATAAAAAATGGACTATAGATCTAAACAGAGAATTCTCAACAAAAGAATCTCAAATGGCCAAAAGATATTTAAGGAATTGTTCAACATCCTTAATTATCAGGGAAATGCAAATCAAAGAGACTCTGAGATACCATCTTATACCTGTCAGAATGGCTAAGATCAAAAACACTGATGACAGTTTATGTTGAAGAGAATGTGGAGTAAGGGGAATACTCCTCCATTGCTGGTGGGAGTGCAAACTGGTATACCCATGTTGGAAATCAATATGGCGGTTTCTCAGAAAAATGGGAATCAATCTACCTCAAGATCTAGCTATACTAATCTTTGGCATATCCCCAAGGAATGCTCAATCATACCACAAGGGCTCTTGCTCAACTATGTTCATAGCAGCATTATTCATAGTAGCCAGAAACCAGAAACAACCTAGATGCCCTTCAACCAAAGAACGGATATGGAAAATATGGTAATTTACACAATGGAGCATTACTCATTTGTAAAAAATAATGGCTGCATGAAATCTGCAGGTAAATTGATGAAAAAAAAAATCCTGAGTGAGGTAACCCAGACCCTGAAAAGCAAAGATGGTATGTACTTACTCATAAGTGACTATTAGAAGTAAAGTGAAGTGTAGGATAACCAACCTATAATCCACAGCCCCAGAGAGGCTAGATAACAAAGAGGACCCAAAGAGGGATGTATAGATTTTCCTGGGAAGGGGAAATAGAAAAGATCTCCTGTGTACACAGGAGGCAGGGGTAGGAACTTGAGGTAGCAAATGGGTGGGCTGGGTGCAGGAGGCAGTTTGGCGGCAGGACAAAGGGCTAGGGAGAAACCTGGTGCCAGGTAAACTCCTAGGAATCCACAAGGATGACCCCAGCTAAGACTCCTAGCAATAGTGGAGAGGGTGCCTGAACTGGCCATCCACTTTAATGAGATTGGTGACTATCCTAATTGTCACCACAGAGCCTTTATCCAGTAACTGATGAGGGCAGATGCAGAAATCCACAATCAACCACTGGGCTGAACTCTGGGAGTCCTCCTGAAGAAAGGGAGTATGGATAGTGCCAGTCAGAGGGATCAAGGTCATGATGGAAAAACCCACAGAGACAGCTAACCTGAGCTTATGGGAACACTTATGTACTCTGGACCAACAGTTAGGAAGCCTGCATGGGATTGACCTAGGCCCTCTGCATGTGTGTGACAGTTGTGTAGCTTGCTCTATTTGTAAGGCTCCTAGCAGTGAGATCAGGACCTGTCCCTTGTACTTAGCTAGCTTTTGGGAACCTGTTCCCTGTGCTGGATTATCTTGGGCAGCCTCAATACAGAGGGGGGAGCTCACTTCTATCTCAACTTGATGTGCTATGCTTTGTTCAAGCTCATGGGAAGCCTGCCCCTTTCTGAATGGAGACAGGGGAGTGGATGGATTAGAAGCAGGGTAGATGGGAGTTGCGGGGAGGGAATGAGAGGGGAGGGAAGTGAAAATTGTGGCTGGTATGTAAAATAATAGAAAAATGTTAATTAAAGAAAAAGAGAGAAAGGTCAACCCAAACCTGCCCTTGATACTGCAACAAACAAGGGAAGCCACCATTGTCACTATCAAGGCATGACAAGAATGCCTTGCTTGACTCCCTCAGATAAATGTCCCTGTAGAATTCAAGGTCTTAGATGTTTTAGTGGTCTAGGCAGGAGGGGTTTCTGCAATGCTGAATGAAATGAATTGCATTAAGAATCCTGTGAATCCTGTGATATTTAGCCCTATGCTGTGCTTTTGATTGAGGACAGTGGATGGTGACGCTGACAGGACACAGCTGAATACCTGCAGTTTAAGGGCCAGAATCCTCCCTTGCTCCTCCACTAGCTGAGCTCTTTCCTGCTCCATCTTCTCAGTCAACTGCCTTACTCGTTCCTGATGACATCTTTCTTTCTCCTTCATCATCTGCACGTGCTTCTCTTCCATTTCCTCCAACATCTTGACAGTAGCCTGTGCAGACTTAGCTTTTGCCTGTTCCACTGAGGAGAAAAAGGGAAGCAAAGTAAGTCTGTCTTCATTATCTCTTTCCTTGTTCTCCACTTCTGAAGAGCAAGCTGTGTGACTTTATAGAGGAAACCACATTCTTTGAGGTAACTGTAATGTTGATGAGTGCATTTGCCGAGCTCAGCAGTGACTTCAGAAGCCAAGACAGTCTTGCTGTTTGTGCTCTTGTCTAGTGACAACAGATTTAGTAGAGAGTGTTGAAACTTTTAAGAGATATTACAGTCAGTTTCTTGGGCAGTTCTCACCTTCAATCTCCTTTTGCTTCACTGTGAGAGCCTGGTCTCTCTGCAGAATCATCTCGGCCATAACCGTGTTGGACTTCAGATATGCCTGCAGAATCTCTTCAGCCTTAGAGTCCCAAGAACACAGGTTAACAGAAGGAAATGGTGCAAGTGTTGCAGTCTGTCTCTGCCGTCTTCTCCTCAAGGAGCTATTCTTGTATTAGGCAGTGCTAGAGCTCGAGTCTCCCTGTCACATGCTGCCACCAAGGCAGCTGTGAGACATTCTAGAAGGAGTCTTGTAAGACATTATAGGGACATTCAAACACAGAAAGTTGGGCCCTTCAAATGGACAGCCATTTCCATTATTGGAAATAATAGAACTACAGCTCCATGTGGGCTGAAGATGCTCAAGAATGATGCCTTCATGGGAAAAGCAAATTAAAGAAATGCTGTGAATGTCTTTCTGTATGCTGTGAACATATGTGGCTCTGATTGGTTGATAAATAAAACACTGATTGGTCAGTAGCCAGGCAGGAGACACCAGCCTGCCGTCCAGGGAGCAGCATGTAATGGCACACAGGTAAAGCCATGGAACACATGGCAACATGTAGATGAACAGAAATGGGCTGAGTTTAAGTGGAAGAGCAACTCAGTAGTTAGCCTGACCTAATGGACAAGCAGTTTTAGTTAATATAAGCTTCTGAGTGATTATTTTAAAAGCGCCTGTGGGGTCCTTGGTGCTAGGCAAGCACAGAAAAACCACAGAATGCACTGCCTTTGGTGAGTACTGGAACAAACCTGATGTCACTAATGGACTCCTTTGGTGGCTTTTCCTTTTTTACTCATTTGGAAAATGAGTGCTATGCCTACAAAACCCCACATCCATGTGCAATCACATCTAATCACACTGGTGTTCCAAGCATGCATGCCAGTAGCCTCTCAGTGTTAATAGACAAAGCTTGATTACCTGTATCCCCTTCCTGGGTTCCCTAAGGTACTTTTCCTTCAGCTCCTCTCTTTTCTCAACAAAGAGAAAATATCCACCTGGCTGAGAATAAGCACCCTTTGTCACTGCTTCTTCTAGAGGGCTGAAGATGTTCCGAAGTAGTTGTGAACACCTGTCCGATGAGAGCTTCACGTTCTCATTACAGATGCCCTTCCACTTCTTTTCTAGCTGGGCCTTTAATCCAGAAATAGGAAGCAAAACAAGAGCAACAGGAAAGCTTTAGTTCAACCCCAGAACTTGAGGCAATTCTCCTTGAAGACTCTTCATTCTTACGGCAGAGCCTCATCTCTTCCCTCAACCCCACTTTCTCATGCAGCCCTTCCTCCATCTAAAGGGTGTTCAGCACAATCACAACTACTTTTACAACACTGGAATGAAATAGTTCCATCTCAAAGCAGACCAATCATCACCATAAAAGGAATATATGTGATACAACATTTGCCTGGTCAAGTTTCTTTGATTTTGTTTAGTTTGACAGTAAATCAGTATGACGTCAAGCGGCATCTTATCAAATTGGAGCTTCCAATCATCTCTTATATGTGTGCAAATAGAATGAAGATTGTAAAAATACAATATATATAATAAAAATTTGTATATTTCAAAAGCTCCAAAATTTGAGTCCATAATAAGAAAGTTCTTTTTAATGATTATTAAAAAGATGACTGTCACTATCTGGTAACAAGTGCCTCTCAAAATAAATGCCTGATATTTCCTCATAATATGCTGAATTTCACGATCCCTATCCATTTAAACATCGCATAAATTTACCAGTAATTCCTTTTTAAATGAATGGTCTTCATCTTTAAAGGAGGTCCTGAGGAAGATTTCTATGGCTTCTCTCTCACAGGTCCTGTGCTGATCCAGCAGCTCCTGGAGGGTCTCTGTGGGCAGCTGCACCCTTTCGCTCATCTGCTGCTCATAGTGGGCAGTGGCCTTTTGCACTGCAGCCGAGTTCTCTATTTTTGCCAAGGCCAGGACTGCATTCTCCATGCAGGGGAGATCCCCACTGCTGATGGCACTGATGTATGTGAGCATCAGTTTCCCTAGTCCTACATTTAGAAAACAGGTGATAATATTTATTTCAGAGTGAAGTAGTCTTCATATTTTGTAGTTCTGAGCATGTCCACAAATAATCAATACACTCTTCAATAGCATAAATATTAACCAGAAACCTGATAGCAAATGCACACTTCCAATTTAGCCAAGCTCAGTATTGTCCAATAGAACTTTAAGGTAAACAAAATGTTTTGTATCTGTGACTCCCATTACCAGTAGGCCCTAGCCTTATCCAGCTATTTTGCTCTCAAAAATATGGACATGTGCATTGAATCTGTATTCTTTAAATCAATTCACATTTAAACTAAATAGTGTCATATGTCTTTGGATGCCAAATTGCACAGTGCAAGTCCATTTTAGTAGAGAAATGATAAGGATAGAGTCTCTTCACTTTGACCTACATGAACTTTTCAAAGACACTAAATTTTCTTACCCCCAAATTTAAGTTATTAGTTTAGGATATCTAGAATTTTCAAAAATTGTCAAAAGTGAAGTGAGTGGGTGTTATTTTACCAGCAAGGAGTGGCTTCTCTAAAGCTTTCAAGAAGGACTGGGCAGGACACTCACGAGTTCCAGTGACCCTAATGCCTCCTGGGAGAGTTTTAGCCTTGGAAGAGCTGAGGATGAAGGAACAGAACTCAGCTGCCTGCTGCACAAAGTCAGAATCCAACTCATCATCGTGCAGGTTCTCAAGTTCAGAAAGCTTCTTCCACCCAGTGGGTGGACAGAAGACAAAGCATTTCTTCTTGGGGAAGAACTTTCGAATACAGAGTCGGGGCAGGTTGTAATTTCTATCTTCTTTGCTGGTACCTGGAGAAAGTAAAGAAAATATAGCCACACAGCTAGTAGGGTGTTGATGTGTTACTTACAGATTTCTTCTAATAAATGTTCCTTTTGTTCCATTTTTTTTGTGTGATGTTAAACAATCTGATCACAGTGCAGAGTTAACATGTCTCCATTGCCAGGGAATGCTATCATTGAAACTGACATATTGCGACAGATTTAAAAAAAAAAAAAACTACTTCTTAGAAATAGTCTAGAAAATAAAATAATGAATACTAACACCTGCAAAAAAAAAAGTTTCTGGTACTCTCCTCCCTATTTTCCAACAACAGTCCAGGTACCTTGTTTGAGCTTCAGAGAATTCTCCAGGTACTCATCTGATGTGAGGCTTTGTCCATCTGCTTCAAGCCTTACAGTCACATCCCTCAGAGTCCATATGAAATCAGGGAAGAAGCTCACAAACTCAGCTGAGTCCTCAACCCCATTGCTATGAGGTGAGGATGTTGTTCTGATCAAATCTGTCATCTCTGTCACATATCTAAGAAGCTAAGGAAGAAGTGTGAACAGACAGGGTCCAAATCCTCATATTATATTCATCTATTCCCACACCTTAGCATTGCCTTCCTCTGATCCAGTTATCTATCAACCTATTGATAGTGTATGATATGTATCATGCCCCCCTGCATTTATATATATATATCCCTAATTTAACTCTACAGGATACATAGGCCACTGTCCTGTTAAAAAAAGAGTCTCAGTCTTTCAGTCTCTCCTTTCTTTCTTTCTTTCTTTCTTTCTTTCTTTCTTTCTTTCTTTCTTTCTTTCTTTCTCTCTTTCTCTCTCTCTCTCTCTCTCTCTCTCTCTCTCTCTCTCTCTCTCTCTCTCTCTTTCTCGTATCTGTGTGTGTATATTTATGCTCTGTGCTACATAAAGGATACTGTAGCTGGTCCATGGCCTGCTGGTTGATGGCTCCCATGCTGTTGTACACAAAGGTGCTGCTCAGAAGTATAGCCAGGGCAAAGATCCAGCAGTCATTCTGGTTGTCACCCTGGGAGTCAGAACACACATGGGTCAGGAGTAAGTTCTGTTCTTATGCCACTTTCCAGATCAACTATAACAGGAGTATGATCATGTAGCGTGTGTCTTATGATACTTATGATCTATGCAAGGCATCCAAATTCAAATACAAATTTCTAAAGAAAATGACAATTTTATGTGCATTTTTATTTATAATATTTCTGATTAATGCTGCCAGCCTGTTGTTAGTCCCACAAACACTGTTTATTAACCACATTGCTCTTCAGTGATCCTTGTAAGACTTTTCCTCAACTCTGATAGCTAAATTTAGATACATGTTAGGTAAATATAAATGAAATAGCATTAAAAGCTATCTAATATCAGAGATGAGAGAATGAATTGAAAACTGAGCCCTCAATCCTTACTTTCTCAACATCTCCCAGTCCCTCAGTGTCGAGCAGAACTAGGGTGTGTCCTGCCTTCTGGGGATGAGGTACACACCACATCCAGATCCCTTTTGTGTGAGACTGCACTGTGGAGCCCAGGGAGAAGCCTGTAGAGCACAGAAGAGAGAGGAGAGGAATGTAGTTACTATCAGGTACTTCAAGAATTGGTATAAAATTAGCATACTAAAGGCCAGGACATCTAACTAGAATCAAAGTTGCAGCAGAAAAGTAATTAGTTTCTAGTCATTCAGCATGCAAGAGGCACACGTCCATCCAGTCTTGCACCAAGATTGCAGAAACAAGTCGAATTCCTGAGAATGCTGTGAAGAAGGCTGTGAAGGTAGAACATAAGTTGCAGTGGATACTCCAGGATTCAGGACATGCCAGAACTGTGTGGCATCCACTGAGAAAAGCTAGGGGTACTGAGTGTAGCTTGTCTAATATGGAGGATATGGTTAGGAGCAGAACTAAACAACCTCTTGGAACCTACATAAAGCTTCCACCTGCTCTGGCTGCTAGGTGTGGAGCTTGGTTTGATCTTTGCCTGGACTTTATTGTTGTTTTGGTATGGTCTTTCCAACTATCCTGTTTATCTATTGGAAGTGTGTAATTGGTATTTTTATTTTCTACAGGATCACAGCTAAAAATTTGCCTTGAACCTCAGAAGAGACATTGGAATTGTATATGCTATTAGAACTTTATGATTATGAGGGCTTTGGAAATTAAATCCAATGAATTTTGCATTCTGAGATGGCCATGAATCAGTAGGGCCCAGAGGCAGAATGTTATGGTTTGTGTGTGAACCATCCCCCTCAGGCTCATATGTTTTAATACTTGGTCCCCAGTGGGTAGTGCTAATTTTTGGAGATGTAGACCTTTGGAAGGTGAATACTGGCTAGCAGAGGTAGGCTAATAGAAGACCTTTGATGGTTAACAGTGACTCTAACTTGGGTCTTGTACTTCTTGTTGCCTAAGTGTGATATGAATAATCCATAAGCTTCCACTGCCATGAAAGGAACTACTGTGTCGTCTTCCTTGTCATAATGAGCTGATAGCCCTTTAACTGTGAGTCAGAGTAAACCTGTCTTCCTAAAGTTGCTTCACTTGGGTATTTGATCACAGCAATAAGAAGAATAAAACCTAAAATAATTGCACGAACAAAAAAGATTTTTATACCGATATTAGCATTAGTCATAGCAGCCAATGGTTTTTGTGTACAGATGAATAGATAACAAAATTGTTATACACATACAATTATTGAACTCTAAAAAGAAGGAAAATTGATACATGTTCTAGCAATGGTAAGTCTTGACACTATCATGTTAAGTGAAAGAAGCAAGTTACAAAGGAACAAATCTAATGAGTCCACTTATGTGACTTCCCCACTGCTGTCAAATTTAGAAATAGAGAATGTCAGATAATGCTAGGAGATGGGTTACAGATGGATTTCATTTCTCTAGGGGGAAATGAGGTAGTTCTAGGGATAAATGGGGGTGATGGATACACAAAATTATAAATTTACCGACTGTCACAAAACTGTGTATTTGACAATAGTTGTAAATTTTATGTTAGATATTTTACAATAATACAAAAAATCTAAAGGAGATAATATGGATTGCAACTTTTTAAATATAGACACCAATGGAAACATACTGTTAAAGAAACATAATAACATGTTAAAATTTGTTAATACATAAATTAGTAATTTTTATTATTGCTTTCATCTAGAAAAGGAATGATTTATGTCTTTAAAAGGAAAACTGTGGGCCACTGGTGATGGATGGGCAATAGCCCCAGCACTCTGGAGGCTATGGCAAGAGAATCATATGTTCAAAGACAGCTTGAGTAGCATAGCAAGACCCTGTCTCAAAGACAAATAACAAATCAACAACCAACTCAACTGTGGCTGAAATATTAAATTCTTCACACTTGCATGCTGGAAGCTGATGATGTGAGTGGACAAAGGGACCCATCACAGCTTTGTTGGTGGCACTCACCTGTGTTCTTCCCAGCCAGCTTGTTCATCAGGTAGGATTTGCCAGTGCGGTAAAGGCCCACGATGGCCACCACCACCACTGGCTGTGTGATGGCTGACAGGATCTCCAGGGCCTTCTGATTAGGGCTCAGTAGTCCTTTCACATTCTCAATCAGACACATGGGGTCTGGCATGCAAGTCTCTGAGGCCATTTTTCAGGGTTGTCTCCTGACTTCAAGTAGGATTAATTAGAATTAGTCTTTAGCACTCAGAAGTCAAAGAATAAAAATTATCCAAAGTTTTGTATGTATCAGTGAGCTAAGTGCATGAAAATCTGAATTCGTTTAGAAAGGTATAAAATTATTAAAAAGAATTTTATGTAAAATGTCAAAACAATGATTTAACATTCTACTGCTCTCTTACTCAAATATTCCACTCAATTTAGCATTGAAAATTTCCTTATTAAAAATTTTATATTATACACTCTGAGATCCAATACCAGCCGGACAAGCAAGATATACCCATTGGCACAATAGCGATATATATACATGGAATAGCCAGCTTCTTTGTGATTAGATTTGAGAATTGATCCATGAGAGAAAATTCATGCCTGGTACTGTAAATATGATCAAAGGCTCATGGCTGGGAGGTCACGTGCCCTTGGGCAGAACTTGCCATTGTTTTACTATAAATGGACACGTTGTCAAACCACTTTCTATATGTGTGTGCTTATTCTCATAGACTAGTGCTGCTCTCAACCTTGGACAGAGAAGCTTCCTCTTGGAATAGTTAGTACAGAGATTCATAATTAGACCAAGTGCTGAGAATAAGTGACTGTGAGTACAATTGATGAGTGTTGAATTCTCACATTGGAAATCTAGATTACCCCTTCCTATGACTCAAGGAACATCATGGGAAAGAGGGGCAGAAAGAATGTTGGAGCCCTGAGATGAGGCTGTGAAACAGTTTCTTCAGTACATGACACATTCTTGTACTCCTGAACTCACAGTAGTGGCAGTGACCTGTGGAAGACCGAGCCCATCAGTCTTGAGACCATTACGGATGGGGAACAGGCTGTTGAAGCCCCACCCATACCTGAGAAGCTATTGGCAGTTAATACCTAGTGGAAGGAAGAACTGTCCTTAAGTAGTGTAGTACTGTTAAGTTGCCCATGATCCAGTAAGCCTACCACACTCCTGCTCACGTGAACAACCACAATTAAACTCAAAGAATCATTTGGGAAAAAAAAGTATATGAGCCACCAAAGTAGAAGGTATGGAGTTTAATGCAAAACAAAACCATTTTATTTCATTTCTACTAAAAAGGTTTGCTTTATTAGAAAATAAAAACATGAATGCAGGGTTCGGTGCCTGTTTGAAAGCTTTTCTTCCACAGAATAAGTGTAAAATAAAGTCAGATGTTTAGACTGTCAGATTGTCATCTCTTTTATGAATTATATCAACATGGATATTTTAAGGTTTAGTCAAGGAAATAGGTATGCAATTAGGCAGTGATTACATAATTGTGTTTTATGTCATAACAGAATCCCTCAAATCTTTCCCTCCAGCAGATTTTGTGGATGAACAGAATTCTTATTTTCATATTAATAGTTGGGCATGCTCTAACAAAATATTCCCGAGGTTTACTTTTTTAATTAAGAGATTCTCAATTGTTTCCTGTCCCCTTATCTTAATAGCTTAAGTTTTTATACACAAGAAATATTTATTTAACTGTTCTATAAAATTATTGAGCGCCTGCTAAGACCTTTAAACATACCTAATATCCATTCCCATCATTGTTGAATGACACTATGCTGGGTAGTTTTATGTCAATTTGACACAAGCTAGAGTCATTTGAAATAGGGAACCTTAATTGAGAAAAAATTACCTCCTATGTGGGTCAATGCAAAAGCATGTGGTACATTTTCTTGATTGATGATTGATGTGGGGGTGCAGCTCACTATGGGTAGTACCACCCCTGGGTTGGTAGTCCTGGTTACTATATGAAAACAGACTGAGCAAGCCATGAGGCACAAACCAATAAATATATTTTTTTTTCATGTACTCTGCATCAGTTCCTGCCTCTAGGTTTCTGCCTTGAGTTCCTTAGTGATGGAGTATAACTGGAGAAGTATACTCTGAATAAACCCTTCCCTCTCCAAGTTGCATTGGTCATGGTTTTTTATCACAGCGACAGAAACCCTGACTAATAGAGACACAAAGAAGTTGTGTAATTGAGGATTCACTCAGCAAGCTGCACCTGCACATGGGTGTGTTGGAATGGGTAAGCTGGTACAGCTGAATCAGGTTGTAGTGGGTAACCATTCCAGCCTTGGCCTGGAAGTTCTAACCCCCATTGAGGCTTGGGTAATGGTCACGCCTACAAGGCGGGGCTGAGAGACGACACTGAAGACCCAGGATAGAGATGCGAGGGATCTCTTTGGTTCCTGGACCCTGGACACTGGAGGTAGACCAAGAAGAGTTCTCCAGAGAACACTGCCAGACTGTGCCATAGCTTTGCCAGACCCTACAACCTACCCCTTCATTTGTAAGTTACCCCACAAAATAAACCTCCCTTTTAACTACGTGGAGTGGCCTTAATAATTTCACCAATATCCCGTGCCCCAAGTTGTGCACCATTTGTAGCTGGAGACCTTCTCTCCAGCCCCCACCAAGCCCTGTTAGTCCGACAGTCCACTTATAAAATAAACACACAGACACTTATATTATTTAAACTGCTTGGCCATTAGCTCAGGCCTACCATTGTCTAGCTCTTACTCTTCTTTTTTTTAATCTAATTTTTTAAGATTTATTTATTTATTATGTATACAGAAGAGGGCACCAGATCTCATTGCAGATGGTTGTGAGCCACCATGTGGGTGCTGGGAATTGAACTCAGGACCTCTGGAAGAGCAGCCAGTGCTCTTAACCTCTGAGCAATTTAGCCCATTTCTATTAATCTATACTTTGCCATGTGGCTCGTGGCTTACTGGTACGTTACATCTTCCTTGTCCTGGTGGCCGCTGGCAGGGTCCTCCTCTCCCTTCCTGTTTTCTCAATTATCCTCTCTGTTACTCCCACCTATACTTCCTGCCTGGCTACTAGCCAATCAGTGTTTTATGTATACATAGTGATATCCACAGCATCAGGTCCTCATTCCTTGACTTGTATAAAAGAAGTCCTCTCCTGGTGAAGGACTGTCACAGAAGTTCACAGAGAATAATATGTTCCTACTGTGTTTTACACAAGCCTGGAAAATATTTTCAGAAGGAGGACCATCTTAACATGATTGTCCCCAAACTACCTTAAAAACAAGTGTCGGGTTGGGGATTTAGCTCAGTGGTAGAGCACTTGCCTCGCAAGTGCAAGGCTCTGGGTTCGGTCCTCAGTTCAAAACAAAACAAAACAAAACAAAAAACAAAAAACAAGTGTCAGTGACAGACAGTTAAGTAGCGATGAGACTGCTCTCTGCAGTTTTACTTGTTTCTATTGTTTCACATACACTACTGAGGTGAGTTCATAACTTGAAATATGAACTATTGTAAAGTTCATAACAAACTAATGCAGACTTTTCCCTAAAATTCTGAGTTGTTTCCAGAAATACTCCTAGTGTGGAGTTCTTTAGCTTTGTTATTTGTTGAGTTTAAAAAGGGTTTTAGACTCTCTCCATTGACAATACCCTCAGGATGTAAGTGGTTGATAAAGGGACAAATAAAGATGAAGGTAGGATGAGAATTTACTGGGATGGAGGGATCATGGGGGAGTTGGGAAGAGAAAAGAGAGTAACATAGAGGGGAATATGATCAAATGTGTGACATACAAGTATGAAATTGTAAAAAAAATTAAAACTGAAAGAAATCAAAACATAAGTTCCTAAGCAAAATATAAATGAATAAATAAAATAGGATTTAGAGAATTTATTTTCTACCCCAGCTACATGTAATAAGTTTAATTAATTTGTTCATTTACTCATAAGGAATAGAAGTTCTCTTCTTCAGTATATGCCCTTGGGATAATTCCCAGAGCTTTTAAAATGTGTTTGCTTATGCTTATTCATCCCACATATGTCTTTGTGGGCATGACCTTCCATCTACAGGATAGTTGCCATTCCAGAAAGGGAACCAACTTAATGTATTTCTTTGAAAATTATAATTCACAATTTATATGGCAATTATTTTTTCCAAGAGCATAAGGGAGAACAATGCATAGAGTTGCACCCTGATGGTGGTCTAAATAATATCTGCATGTATAAGAATGCAAATGAATCCATATCTATCACCCTGCACAAAACTCAAGTCCAAATGGATCAAAGACATCAACATAAAATCAGAGACACTGAATCTGATAGAAGAGAAATTGGGGGAAAGACTTGAATGAGCTGACACAGGAAATAACTTCCTGAACAGAATACCAATATAGTAGACACTAAGATCAACAATTAATAAAAGGGACTTCATAAAACTGAGAAGCTTCTATAAGGCAAAGACATTGTAATTAGGACAAAACAGCCATCCCCAAAATGGGAAAATATCTTCACCAACTCCACATCTGACAGAGGGATAATATCCACAATATATAAAGAATTCAAGAAATTAGACATCAACAAACCAAATAATCCAATTTAAAAAGTGGGGTACAGATATAAACATAATTCACAACTAAGGTATGTCAAATGGCTTTTGAAACAGTAAAAGAAATGTTCAACATCCTTAGCCAGCAGGGAAATGCAAATCAAAATAACTCTGAGATTTCATCTTACTTGTGTTAAAATGGCTAAGATAAAAAAAAAAAGTGACATCTCATAGCAGGTTTATTCCTAATAGCCAGAAACTGGAAACAACCTAAATGTCCCTTAACCAAGGAATGGATAAAGAAAATATGATACATTTACCCAGTGGAGTATTATTACTCTGCTCTTAAAAAAAATGACATCATGAAATTTGCATGCAAATAGATAAAACCAGAAAAAAAAAATCATTGAGTTAGGTGATCCAGACCCAGCAAGGCATGGTATGTACTCACTTATAAGTGGATATTAGCTTAAGTCAATGATAATCATGTTACAATTCACAGACCTAGAAAGGCTAAGTAACAAGGAAGGCTCTAAGGAGATGCAAGGATCTCCCTGGGAAGGACAAATAGAATAGATTTTGTGGGTGTACTGGAGGCATGTGAGGATGAGAACAGGAGGATTGAATGGTGGTGGGGGGAATGGAGTGAGAAATAACTGAAAAGGAGGACATTTCGAGGGCAATCTGGAAACCTAGTGCAGTGGAAACTTCCTGAAATCTATGAGGGTGACCCTAACAAAGACTCCTAGTGATAGGGGATACAAAGCCTAAATTCACTGTGGGATGTTCTGTAGGCTGTTAATATGTGTTGCTCTGATTGGTTGATAAATAAAATGCTGATTGGCCAATAGCCAGGCAGGAAGTATAGGCGGGATAAGTAGACAAGGAGAATTCTGGGAAGAGGAAGGCTGAGTCACGAGTCGCCAGTCAGACACAGAGGAAGCAAGATGACAAGGCAGAACTGAGAAAAGGTACCAAGCCATGTGGCTAAACATAGATAAGAATTATGGGTTAATTTAAGTGTAAGAGCCAGTCAGTAATAAGCCTGAGCTAATGGCCAAGCAGTTATAATTAATATAGGCCTCTGTGTGTTTACTTGGGGAACACAAGTGGGAGGAATTTGTCCTAACCGCTGTCAGGCTAAGACACAGGGAAACTTCCAGCTACATCTTCTTTAACCAGGCAAAGCTTCCAGTGGTGGGACTGGAACATTAACACACCCATAAAACCTTTGACTTACAATTTATCCTGCCTGCAAGATGTGCTTGTAATGGTGGCTCAGAACTTGTGGGAGTGGCCAGCCAATGACTGGTCCAATTTGAGGCCCATGACAAGAGAGGGAGCCCATGCCTAACACTGGCCAAGGACCGCAGGATGGATAGCCCAGAGATCTAGGATAGAATCAAACATGACTGGAAAAAAAAAAAGCTAATGAAATAATTCCTAATGATATTCTCCTATACTCATAGATGGAAGCCTAGCTCAGCCATCATCAGAGAGGCTTCCTCTAGCAGCTGATAGGAGCAGATGCAGAGACCCACAGCCAAACAGCTCTGAGAACCCCACAGAAGAGGGAGAAGGACTGTAGAAACCAGAGGGGTCAAGGATACCATGAGAACATGGTCTAAAGAATCAACTAAGCAGAGCTCATAGGGGCTCACAAAGACTGAAGCAGCAATCATGGAGCCTGTATGAGTCTGACCTAGGTCCTCTGCATCTATGTTATGGTTGTGTAGTAGCTTGGTGTTCTTGTTAGACTCCTAACAGTGGGAGTAGGGAGTTTCTCTAACTCCTTTGCCTTCTCTTGGGACCCTTTTCCTCCTACTGGGTTTCCTCATCCAGCTCTGATCTGAGGGTTTGTAGCTAGTTTTATTGTAACTGTTATGCCATGTTCAGTTGATATGAAGGCCTACTCTTTTCTGAAGAGAAACAGAAGATGAGTGGATCTAGGGGAGGAGGAGTATGGGAGAAAAGGACTGGGAGGAACAGATAGAAGGGAAACTGTAGTTGGGATATAAGTACTACTCAGCAGAGAAAAACAATGACATCATGAGGTTTGCAGGCAAATGGATGGATCTAGAAAAATCATCCTGAGTGAGGTAACCCAGACTCAGAAGGACAAACATGGTATGTACTCACTCATAGGAGGATACTAGATGTAAAATAAAGATGACTAGACTGCTACACAACTCCAGGGAGGCTACCTAGAAAACGGGACCCTAGGAAAGACCCAAGGATCACCCAATGACAGAGAAATGGATGAGATCTACATGAACAACCTGGATGACAGTGGGAGTAATGAAGGGCAAGATCTGAGGGAAAGAAAGCTTAGGGGAGCAGGAGATCCCAGCTGGATCAAGAACAGAAAGGGAGAACGAGGAATAACAGACCATGATATATGAAGACCACATGAGAACAGGAATAGGCAGAGTGCTCGAGAGGTCCCCAGAAATCCACAATGATATATCCTCTGTAGTCTGATGGCAATGGTCGAGAGAAAGCCTGATCTGACCTAGTCTGGTGATCAGATGACTAAACACCCTAGCAGTCGTCTTGGAACTCTCATCCAATAACTGATGGAAGTGGATGCAGAGATCCTCAGCCAGGCCCCAAGTGGAGCTCCAGGTGTCCAACTGGCGAGAAAGAGGAGGGACTGCAAGAGCGTGAATTGTTGAATCCAAGATTGCAAAAAGCACAGGGACAAATAGCCAATCGAATGGAAACACATGAATTATGAACCAACGGCTGAGGAGCCCCCAGCTAGATCAGGCCCTCTGGATAAGTGAGACAATTGAATAGCTTGATCTGTTTGGGAGGCATCCAGGCTGTGGGACCGGGACCTGTCCTTAGTGCATGAGCTGGCTGTTTGGAACCTTGGGCTTACACAGGGACACATGCTCATCTGGAAGGAGGGGACTGGACCTGCCTGTACTGAATCCACCAGGTTTAAATGAATCTCCAGGGGTGTCTTGGTCCTGGAGGAGATGGGAATGGAGGGGAGGGGCTGGGGGGAAGGTGGGAATGGGGGCAGGAGTGGGGAGGACAGGGGAACCCACGGCTGATGTATAAAATTAAAACACATAATAATAATAAAATAAATAAATAAATAAATAAAAAGAGTTGCACCCTAGAACATAAGCTTTATTAGCTATACACTAAATGAACTTAAACCAGAGAGGATCATAGAACCTTAATCCAGTAACAGATGGAAGCTGATGCAGAGATCCACAACCAAGCACTGGGCTGAGCTCTTGCAGTCAAGTTGAAGAGAGGGAAAAGGGATTATATAAGCAAGGTGAGTCAAGATCATGATGGGGAAACCTACAGAGACAGCTGACCTGACCCAATGGGAGCTCATGGACTGACATCCTGCATGGGACCAAACTAGCCCTCTGAATGTGGGTAACAGTTGTGTGGCCTGGTTGTGGACCTAGGATTTATCCCTGGTGTATGAACTGACTTTTTGGAGCCCATTCCCCATGCTTAGCTTTGATGCAGGGAGGAGTGGCTTTGTCTTGTGGGGTAGGAAGGAGGTGGGGGGGGGAGAGTGGAAAGAGGAAAGGGAGGAGGAACTGTGGTTGGTATGTAAAATGAAAAAATAATAAAAAAAGAGCTGTACCCTGAAACATAAGCTTTATTAGCTATACACTAAATGATCTTAAACCAGGAAAGATATGAAATCAACTATTGAAAAAGAGAGATATTGGCAAAATGAAAATTTCAAATACTGGATATTGCTGAAAGCAACTGTGGCGGTTAGTGAGAGAGCAGGGGGCAGGTCAAGGGTGCTAGAAAGGACAGGGCCAGAGAAAAGCCATACTTCCTGCTGTATACATTTAGGCGTTTCTGTTTTGATGTTCTGCTTACTACAGAAGAGATGGGGAAATGGGAAGAAAAGGAGGAGGGGGAATGGAGAAAACAGAGGTGGGAGACAATTGTTAAAACAGGGAGGGAGGTTGGTGGCCAGAAGTTTAGAGGAAAGATTTCCAAAGTACAGGAACAACTAACTGAGAGATGAGCAGGTCACAGGTAAAGCAGAGACACCATCCTTAGTCCTGTGAGGGACTCTTAAAGGAAGCCCTTTGGTAAAACACAGGGTCTGAATCCCACAGGAGCAGGCAAGGGGAAAGAACTGAGTAGGTCCAACAGCAAGTGGCTCTGTACTACTGAAAGGGATCTACTGGGAAGTCAGCTGTGTGATAGAAAACATGTCACCACCCTGATCGCCTTTCACTCTGGTGCCAGCTGTGACCTTAGCTTCCCAGAACACAGCCACAACTGTGTTAACGAACCCACAAGGCTGACTGACTGATTTGGAATGTTGCAAGTGGGAAGCCAGATTTTCCTAGGTTATCTTTAGCTGCCTCGATGGCCACTTCTTACCAATCTTTGTGCTTGACTTAATGTCCTATTACCATCAAGTAAAATCCTTTCTGGAATGTACACAGAGACCCCTAGTGCTCACCTCCCCAAAGGCTAAGAATATTATTTGACAGCATCTGAGTCCTGTGGCAGAGGCTCCCTCACTTTATTATAACCTGATGGTCCAATACATTTTTAAAGTACAAGGGCCGATGTTTTCTTTGCTCTACAACTATAAAAACTGCAGGAGACATACTGAGTTGGAACAAGGTGTCTGGGTTGATCTGAATCTATATTCCTGGGTCATCATCACTCATATTTGGCTCCAGAATAAATTGCTATTCTCTTTAAGTTGGAGCTGTGTTTTTCCATCCACACAGTGTTTCTTTTCTGTCCTTCACCATGGTGATGGCTCTTTACCCCGCATCACATTCTGTTTCCTGTGTATGTAACTCAGCCACAGGCAGTCCTTTCCTTAGGAATAGGACTAAGTTACTTCCATCACCGACCATAGTCATTTGACTGTGTCCCCGTCAGCAGAGACAGTGTGAACACCGAGAAAGACAATCCCAGTGCATACCCTGCCTTGTTTCAACCACACATGTCTGCTAATATCTAGCCTTTAGAGACTGGCTGCCTTGATAACACCACACAGGATTCATCTGATGCCTTGTTCCAGCCCATGCCCAGGAGCAGACGTTCCTAGTTCTCATAGTTTTAAAGAAATTAATTAACTCTCATAAATGCCTTCTCATCCCTGCCCAGCTTATGACCCCAGAGCTCTTCAGAGCTGGAGAGAAGACTGAAAAGAGAAGTCAATCAGCCCCTTACCGGCTTTGGATCACAGAGTGGGTGGAAAGTCTCCTTCTGTTCTCTGTTACTTCCTCCTGCAACGCTGTGAGGCTTTCTGGATTTCCCCCAAGTGATAAATTGTTGGATCCCAGCAACCTTTGCAGTGGGTCAAAGAGCTGTGAAACTGAAACCATCCAGCTCAGGCAATGAATCAACAGTCACGCAAAGGTCTTTCCAGGCATAATCCTCAAATATTTAGTTTGAAGAGATTTTTTAACTGTATTCTGTTTTAAAAGCACTTCCATAATACTTAAGAGTAGATGTGATTTTCATGTATGCTGCCATTTGGAGCAGCACAAACATGAGACAGTGTGTTATTTTTAACTCTAATCTCCAGAACTAGAGACTCACTCAGTGGACTGGGTATGCTGTTAGAGGAGTGATGATGGAGACCAGTGTGTCTCCCAGCCTCCTGAACACCCAGCACCTGGAGCTCACGCTCACGCAGTCAGGTTGAGGCCTCTCATCGCTCCACAGGAAACTTGCTAGCTTCCTCTCAGGGAACTGGCAGTTACAGAATCGGGGTTTGTTGATTTCCTAGGGTCCGAGATAGGGAACCTCCTGAACATTGCTGGGGAAGTAAGGATAGCAGAGGCCCACAGAGTCTCAGTGTGTTATTTCTTTTATAGCACTGTGAGGGGTACAGTGAATAGGGGCCTGCTGCAGATGTGGATGGCTGAAGTAGGCCCTCGCTCAAGCTTAAAGGACATGTTAAAGGTATATAATATAGTGCTCTGCCTCTAAAGGTGCCTGTGCTACTTAGCAGCCCAGAATACTCTAGACCAGTGTGAAGGGGCGGCTGTAGCAGGTATACAGCGCTAGTGGCTGACGCTGGATGCTGCAGTGGCTGAAGAATCACGAGCCATGGTTACCTTTTTAGAGCTTTATTAGAAGGAAGGAGAAAGAGACAGAGACAGACAGACAGACAGACAGACAGACAGAGACAGAGAGACTGTGTGGAGGGAAGTACAGAGAGAGTGTGGGGAGAGAGAGAACAGAGAGAGAGTGCGTGCTTGGGAGTCCCAGCTTTTAAGGCTGGGACTCAGTTGCAGGCTGATGACTAATTAGGAGAGACTCTTTACACAGTGCTTCTCAAATGTGGGTTGTGACCCCTTTGGAGGTCAAACAACCCTTTTATAGGGTCACATATTAGATATCCTATATATCAGCTATTTACATTAAGATTCATAACAGTTGCAAAATTACAGTTCTGAAAAGGCAGTGAAAATCATTTCATGGCTGGAGGTCACCACAACACAAAGGAGTTGAAGCACTAGGAAGATTGAGAACCACTGTTCTAGACAGCTACATGACAGCAAATTCTGGAAATGGACAATTTCTAAGACATGATTGATGTTCTATCCTGAGTTAAAAGTTTTCTTCTCTCTCTTTTCTGTGATATTTTTCACTGTGTCCTGTTTTCTTCCCACACCCTACTCACCTTCATAACTTACTGAAACACAACTAAATGCATTGGCCTTTGCCCTGTGACTTCCCTATTCATGGGATATGGGAGTGGTCAAAATTAAAAGGAAGTTTTCAGGAAAATATAAAACAGAGACTGGATATGGTGAAGGAAAACCACATAGACCTTCAAATGAGCCTTGAAGGATGCTTTCTCATACTCACAGATTCAGGAAGATCAATGACCTCCCAACACAGATAAGATCATCACAACCCCCATTCTAGAACTGGCCATCTTTTAAGACTAGTGATCTAACTTGATACCTGTTGAATATCCAGGGGTCCTGGGGATTGAGCTACATCTAGTGTGGGATATCTGAGGGAAAAAAATCTGCTTACACTGTACTCTTATGTCTGTTAACTTTATTCTTCTAAGACAAAATTCTATCAATACAACTATAGCTCTGTCAGGTATTCAGGACAAGAATAAATTTAGATACACTAAGCTCTTTATCCATCTACTTTGTTTCTCTGAGATGAAATCTTAGCTACATAGCTTCAGTTCTGACCAGTTCCTTAGCCCACAGTCTTGCTAACAACTAAACTCCTATGCTTCCAGCTTCATCTTCATCTTCTATTTCCTCATTCTCCATTTCCACTACTCTTTACTCCTGGCACTCAGAAAATTCTACCCAAGATCTGCTTACCCTCTAGGTAGACTCTGTCTTCCTCTTTTTTCTCTCTCCATGCCATTCTGTCCACTCTACAGAAAAAAAAAAAAATGCCAGTCTCTTCTCTCTCTGGCCATGTGTTTCTCTGCCTGCTCAGGACTCTTCCTCCACCTTACCTTCCACCTTGATATGTATAAACCTCTTTTGTTCTCAGTCAGTTGCTCTGGAGAGACACTAGGCCTCAAGGTGAGGAGATGGTCTGAGCTTCATTTGCACAAGAAACAAAGCTAGGTGTCATTTTTCTGCCAGCTTGTCTTTGCCTACATGACCTTATCCAAGTACTGGCTCCAGCGGGGAAGTTCAGCAGGTCTGGGGAGCTGAACTGTTAGCCAAATGGTCTGGAAGTATTTTGGCATGCAAGAATTTCATAGCAGAAGACAGCTGAAATATTAAAGGCTGGATAGCACCAAATATTCATAATAAATGACTTGCCTTTTGACAGACCCTTGGCCAGTCAAACTATAGCTTTAATACACAGCTGAATCTCTGTAATATATTCTTGCAGCCTACAAGAGGTACCCATCTGTTTGGGTTTGAGATACTATACCTACGAAAGACTGCAAAATCCTTTCACTTCAGAAAAGTCAAGGTAACTGCAGGAGTGAGGTTCTCATCTCCTAGAATATGCTGTAAGGATTCTGTCCTTAATTACGTCATCAGCCGGCAATGGCGGCCCAGCCTAAAAAGCAGGTGGGCCCTCTGTGTGTTCCTTTTCTCTTTCTGCTCTCTTCCCTCCATGTGGTCTCTCTGTTTCTCTGGTTCCCCCCTCTCCCCCTCTCTCCCCCTCTCTCCCCCTCTCTCCCCCTCTCTCCCCCTCTCTCCCCCTCTCTCCCCTCTCTCCCCCTCTCTCCCCCCTCTCTCCCAATGAAGCTCTAAAAAGGTAACCATGACTCATGACTTTCCTCCAGCACTCCCCTCTTGTGGCATGGCCGGCATGAGTGCCACAAGCAGCGCTGATTTAACTAACACATGCCTCCTTGCTAAGCTATCCCCCTCATTCACTCTGTTACTGAAGTCACTGGTAGCATCTCTCAGGTGACTTCAGAACAGGATACTCTGTAGTTACAAAATGAATAAAACTGTCTCAGAAACGGGTATCAGATCACTCCTTCCCCTAGGCCCTCTCTCCCTACACCCCTCTCTCCTAAGACTTCTCTCCCCTAGGTCCCTCTTTCCCTCTGTCCCCTCTCCCCTATCTGGCAGCTGATGCCTGCATATCTCAGAACTCTCGAGAATTGGAAAGCAGACATAGTCTGCTAGTGACTGAGCCCACAATCAGAAAAAGACAAATTGCTTTAGGAAGAACATAAATTTAGCGTGTTCTTGGATTGGATCTGATATCTTGTTAGTATTGAACTTATTTTGAGTGAATGTATGCCTGGCTTTTCTTGATTTTCTTTTGTCATCACATCAGCACTTGTTTCTTAAATCATTTGGCAATCTTTTGGATTAAAGAAGACTGAAACTGTATGTGTAAAATTGAAATTATTTCCTCCTAGTAAGTGATTTCATCTGAACAAAGAAAGAACAGAAGAAAGGAAGGAAGGAAGGAAGGAAGGAAAGAAGGACAGAAAGAAAGAAAGAAAGAAAGAAAGAAAGAAAGAAAGAAAGAAAGAAAGAAAGAAAAGGTGCATTCTCAAGCTCCAAATTATCCATTAGTTCCTGCCTGTAGGAGGAGAGGGGTTTTTCACAATTGAGAGGTGGGGTTGGGTGGGGGTGTGGTACTTTGAAAGCACTGCCATGTGCTAAATCAGCAACAAGACATGTTTGCCTTTTCTCTCTGTTGACATTCCTTTCTGCAGAATGGTTTATTTAAAACTTCTCTCTCTCTCTCTCTCTCTCTCTCTCTCTCTCTCTCTCTCTCTCTCTCTCTCTGTGTGTGTGTGTGTGTGTGTGTGTCAGTGAACTCAAAGTGGAAGTCACTGGGAATGACTTGAGTGAATGTCTTCCGTCATCCATCACAGCAGGAAAGGTCCACATTCTAATGTAACCACTGGTGATGCCCTCCCCCAGTCTCCCACAAAGCTTCTGGCACTAAGATATAGAAAGTTTTCTGGTCAGTTCCAGCTTGATTTCTTTGTGGCCTGCAACCAGCGTATAAGGTGTCTTCAGCAACAGTATATTACTATCTAATTCTGATAGGTAACCAAGAGCATTGACAATGGTCTGCATTGTTTGGGGGGACCTCTGGGCCCTTCCTGACCAACAAAATTGAACAGTTTTCCTAAAGATTGGCAGGCAATGTCTGGGGGAGATAATGGAGTCCTATCTAAGGTCATACACACTCAGACCTTAAGTCTGGTTCCCTGTTACTTTAACACAAACCATTTACATGGGAACAGAATATTAACTCTGTGTCAACAGCCTTTACAACAAATATTAATTATGCTGGAATGCTCTCTCCTGAGCTGGTGAGGGCTTAGACTGAAGGTTTCCCTTCCCTTCTTGTGACTCTATATTGCTTTTGTCTTTTTGTCTTGACATGGTTCCAACTGGCCTCAAACTCATACTCTTCTGGTTTGAGGAGCCATCATATCTTTTATGACATTCTAACAGTTCTGATAACTGAACTTCCCCATGTGTAGTGGGTACCCATTCCAGCTTTGACCTGGAAGTTCCAACCCCCATTGAGGCTTCAGTAACAGTCACTCCTACAAGGCAGTGCTGAGAGAGGACCCTGAAGGCCTGAGATCTGGATGTGCAGGCTCTCTTAGTTCCTGGACCCTGGATGCTGGAGGTAGACCGAGCAGAATTCTCCAGAGAACACCACCAGACTGTGCCACACCTTTCTCAGACCCTGTAAACTATCCCTTCACTTGTAAGTTACTCCACAAAATAATCCTCCCTTTTAAATACATGGAGTTGTCTCAATAATTTCACTAATACCCATGTTTGATGGTTTTGCTATTAAGACACCCTGTAGTTTGGTTTTATCTGTCACATATTGCCACAATTATATGTTTGCCCCCATTTTTGTATGGGTTTGTTTGATGTAATCCACTGCTATAGAGGAATTCAGTGACAATGGGACCTTTTAGGACAAGTTTAACCAACTGAGAAGATTAGAAGTTGGGGCTTTAAAGCTGAGGTTAGCTGGAGGCTATTCTCCATTTTTACCAAAATATTAAGTCTCAGGATTTTATATAGCTGATCATAGAAAATACCCATTCATTTCCTTGCTTGACAGTGTGCTTTATCTACCTCTCCACACCTTTTCTTTGGTAGGATGTAGGAAGACATGTCTATCTCTTTCCTTGAAAGTCTACTTCAAGTCTTGCCTCCTGTGCAGTTTTGAAAACACTGATTTTGTAAGTGAAAGAGACAATGGGCAAAGAAAGGGAGAAGCCAGAGAGGGGAAGCCAGAGGCAACAAGTCTATATCACATCTCATCGGGGGAAAGGTGCAACCACTTTCTCCCCAAAAGCCATCATTTATTTCTTATAAATAGCTTCTTTGATATTCAAAGATATAGCTTCTTTGAGGATGATGGAGCCAAGAAATTGGCCCCTTCACTTCTGGAGGGAAGTTAGTGTGATGGGAGATATTCACCCAAGTGACTGCCAGCCAGTGGCTTCAGACTCATGCCCAAAAACAGAAAACAGGGACATTTATTAGGGGAAAATGAGAAAAAAAAACAAAACCTTGATTTGGAAGGGAGGTGCCCCAGGGATGACTTCACTGTGCTGGCCTGCCTAGTGACCTTCTATGAATACTATTTTGGGAAGTGGACAAAGACTGAAGTTATCATTATTGAGACTGTTCATTGGACCTCTTAGTAAAGCAGCTGCCTTTGTCTCAGTCACATAGTCCAGTAAAAAAACCATCATCCATACTCTTGTAAATAACTCTAATAAAATCACTGGTTCACTAAGGTAGCCTTGACTAGAATCACTTCAAAACAGAATGAAAAGGAAGTTGAAGGACAATTATATTAGTTTGAGGGTCAAACTGCAAATATTATCAGCTGACTGGAGAAGGTAAAGAAGAAGGCAGTCATAGGTTTTGAGCTGGTGTGCAAAGAAGCTAGCATGTTTGGCTATGGCAGTGAGCAGGGAGCTACAAGGCAGAAAGGGGGTGGTGTAATAGTAGGCTGTAATAGCTGTACATCTGGCAGGTAAAGTGCTGCAGTGGCTATGACCCTGGGATCCTGTCCTGCAGGCATGAAGGTATGAAGACTATAGAGATGGACACTTCAACCAACCCTATTTATTAGGCAGAGAGAAATAGCAGAAACCCCCTAAATGGGAAAGGGCTCCAAGAGATGGCACCATTGAAGAGACTGAAGGCTAAGTGATTTAAAATGATTATAGAGCAAGAAAAAAAGTATAGTAGGGTTAGAAGGTGACTTATCTTCTCCTGGTAATGAATCTCCTCCTAGCACTAGCATGAGCTATTATGATTATCTGAGGGTCATCAGGCAGAGAGACCTTGATCCATGAAATGCCTGTAAGTAGAGGGGGTTTGATCTGTGGAGCATCCATGATTGGTGCCGGAGAAGTTGTCCAGGAGTCTGGGCTCAGAGACTTATTGAGACTTACTGGGACGCATCCCCAATTCCTTACTTCTTGCTGTCTCTTGCCCTCGGGTGGGTGGGTGGGTGGGACTCAGAGAATCAGTAAGAAAACCTAGAGTGTCAGGGAAAATATGCTTGGGTTTTTGACCAGTATCCAAAAGAAAAAGAGAGCCAGGCGGTGGTGGCGCACGACTTTAATCCCAGCACTCGGGAGGCAGAGGCAGGCGGATCTTTGTAAGTTCAAGGCCAGCCTGGTCTACCGAGCGAGATCCAAGACAGGCGCAAAGCTACACAGGGAAACCCTGTCTCGAAAAGAGAGAGAGAGAGAGAGACAGACAGACAGACAGACAGACAGACAGAGACAGACAGACAGACAGAGAGAGAGAGAGAGACAGAGACAGAGAGAGACAGAGACAGAGACAGAGAGACAGAGAGAGAGAGACAGAGAGACAGAGAGAGAGAGACAGAGAGAGTAAGAGAGAGAGGGGGGAGAGGGGAGAGAGGGGAGAGGGAAGAAGAAAGGGAGGGATGAAGGAAGGAAGGAAGGTAGAAAGGGGGTAGGAAAGGGAAAATTCCCCTATGCAGAGCTTACTGAGCTTCCACCACTATCTAGTGAGAGGCTGTCTGGAACAGAACAGAAACTATAGTTCCCTTCTTCAGGTTAAATCAATGAGTCTGTCAATCACATATACAGAAAAGCTCCCCCACCCCCAGGAAATCTGCCTGTTCACCAAACTTTAAGAAATCTTATAAGGCTTATCTGAGCATGAAAACCGACACAGCGGTCCCTCCGGCCCCTGTCCATTCCCACGCCTTGCAAGTGTCTTCTAGTCTCTCTGTGCTGTCTGTGTCATTGCAGGAGTGTTGTTCTCTGCAATGGTCCCTGTGCTCGTTGTCTGCTCTCAACCTGGAAAGCAGACTGTGCTCTTCTGTAATGGACTCTTCCTGTCTTCTGCATCAGTGGGAAGCCATCTGGACTTCCAGGTTCTCCTGTCCCTGAGCAAAGAACTGAGCAATTCACTTAGTTACCAACGCAGTGGAGGCAGTCAATAAGAGACATCGACACTGGAGAGAAAGGCAAGGAAGGTATTTGGGACATGGGGAGCTCATCACCAAGGAGTCTGCTTGAAACCTGTTGCCAAAGATGAGCAAGAAAATTGGCAACTGTCTCATCTTCCCCTTTCTTAAAAAGAATAAAAATTTTGCCTAACGTAACTCTGAAGACAGAATTTCCATGTGTCATCTCTAAAAGTCTATTTTAATATAAAACTAGGAAAAGATAATTTGCTTGGAGTCTGTATGACTAGCTTCCTGCTTTGACTTGTTTATAAGTACATCTTTTGAGTCTTGGGCCTGATTATTAGCAAGCCTGGATCTCTAAAGGTGTAAGCAATAAGATTTTGTACCTCTTATCTAATTGAAAGGGTTTATCAGTTCAGAAAATTTTTATGGAATCTGAGATCCTTTAAGAATAGAATCATGTTGGCAATAGAGAAGTATACACTCTTTCTTTCTAATTTTTATCTCTTTTATAATCTATCTTTCCCTTATCTAAGAGTTCAAGAATTATATTAAGTGAGAGTGAGAAGGAGAGCACCTTTGTCTCATTCCAGATTTTAGAGACTGGTTTGTTTCTCTGATATGTGACTATAGGTTTATTATATACAGACTATCATACTGATGAAGTCTCAGTCTATTCTTAGAGATCTTTTATCATAATAGCATGTTGAGCTTTATCAAATTAAATACGTTTTTCCCCGTCTGTTGAGATGATTGTGTGGTTTTGTATCTTTAAGTCTATTAATATGATGTATGTTATTTTTTAAAAAAAATTATTTTTATACATGAGTATTTTGTCTGCATGTATGTATGTGTACTACATATGTGCCTGGTGCCTGTGGTTGACAGAGAGGGTGTTGGGTCCCTTGGAACTGGAGTTCCACATGATTGTGAGCTGCCATGTGGGGGCTGGGTCCTTGGGAAAACCAGCAAGTGCTCCTTCCCACTGAGCCATCTCTCCAGCCCTAACTGGTGTATGCTTATTGATTTGTGTAGGTTGAAACAATTTTGTAGGATAACAGGAGCTTGGTCATGGTGTATGATCTGAATATGATATTGAATTTGCTTTGTGTTTCATAGAGGAGTTTTACAGCTATGAAAATCGGGCTGTAGTTTTTATCTGGGTTGTTGTGCTTCCTTGTGTAATTTCACCTGGCTCTGGTGTCAGAGTCATACTGATTTCTTAAAGTAAGTTTGGTGGTATTCCTTTTGTTTCTGTTCTGGGGAACAGCCTGAGAAGTGTTGGAATTAGATCTTCATTGAAATTTTGGTAAAAATCAGCATTAAATCTGATTGGCCTGACACCTTTCTTGGTGAGAGACATTTAAATACTGTTTCAGTCTGGCTGTTATAGGTTTGCTTAGATTGTTTGTCTTTTGCCTTGAATTTTGGGAGGTCACATGTGTTTAGAGATTTCTCCATTTCTCCTGGATTCTCTAATTTGTTTTCAAAGCATTCCCTGATGGTATGGATTTCTTAGTAGTGTATTGTAACAACTCCCTTTTGTCTCTAATTTTATTAATTTGGTTCCTCTATTAGTTTGATTAGGTGTTGTTCAATCTTGGTAATCTTACAAAAAAAACCCAGCTTTTTCTTTTGCTAATTCTATGTATTGTTCTCTTAGTCTCTATATCATTAGCTCTTGGCCTGGTTTCCACTGTTTCTTGCTACATGCAGCATTTGGATTGGGTATCTTCTGGCTTTTCTAAAGCTTTTGGGTGCATAATTAGATTTTTAAAAATTTATTTAGAGCTATAAACTTTTCTCTTAGGACTGCATTCATTGAATCTCACAGCATCTGGTAGGTTGTAAATCTTAGAATTTTTAATTTTCCTTTCTGATTTATTAATGACAATTGTTCACTCCAATAAGGATGGGGAGGTGTTCAGGAGGCCCCAACCCTAGCAGAGACGCTGTCTATTGGCAGTTGATGGCTCCTGAGAGAAGGAGAGTCAGTACTTCCCAGAGATACAGTCACTAGTAGGTTGACCATGACCCAGTGGGTGACACCACACCCATACACATATAGGCAACACTAGTGGGACTTAGTGAGGTACTTTTTATAAAGAAATTAAAAGGAAAGAAGTTTTTTTTTTTTAGTGAAAATGAAATTTGAAAGAGCTTGGAGACATTGAGAAATAATTGGAAGAAGAGAGTGAGGTATGGTTATTTTAAAAATACATTATATACATGTGTAAAATTTTCAAAAGAATTACACACACACACACACACACACACACACACACACACACACTTTTAAAGTGTATTGCTTAATCTCCAAGTATCTATGTATTTTCTAAGGTTAGTCCTGCTGATGTCTAGTTTGATTCTGGTGTGATTTGATAGGATGCAGGAAGGCTTTTTTTTTTTAATTTAAATAACTTAAATTTTTTGTTTTGTGTGCATGAGTGTTTTACCTGCATATATGTATGTGCACGTGCATGTAGCGTATGCATAAGTCAGAAGAGTGTGTCAGGATCTATAGAACTGCCATTACAGGCAGTTCTGAGTTACCTTGTAGGTGCTGGGAGGAACCTGTGTCCTTTGCAAGAGCAGCAAATGCTCTTCCCAGCTGCACCATCTCTCTAGCCCCTGATTTTTATGATTTATGTATTTACTAAGGTTTATTCTTTTGCAGTGTGGTCAATTGTAGACAATGTTGAGAAGAATGTGTATTTCCTGTAGATGTCTTTCAAGTCCAATTGATCTATTCAGTAATTAAGTTCTGAGGTTTGCTTGCTGAGTTTTTATTTGGAGGCCCTTTCTAGATACACTGAACTCACCCATTATTGATGTGTCTGGATTCCAGCAGTTTTCTAGTGTTTGTGTTTTGAAATCAAAGGAATAAAATTTGTTGCTTGTTTATAACACTTATGTCTACTTGACTAAGTGTTCCTTCTAGTGAAACATGGCAGCCAACCCTCATTATCTATTCTGATGAAGTTGGTTTAAAGTCTACTTTACAGATATGAGAATTGCTATGTCAACTTGTTTTCATGTTCTCTGTGCTTAGTAGTTTGATTTTTAACCTTTGGCTCTCAGGTTATGGGTGTCTTTTTAGCTATGTGTGTTTCCTGGAGACTGTAGATAGTTTGTTCATGTTTTCAAATCCAGTCCAGTAGTCTATGTCTTTTAATTGGGGAGCGAAGGGAATCTTCATTTACAGAATGATTGAGAAGAGTTTGCAATTGTTTATAATTTTGTGTTTGTTGTTCTGGTTGGTAGGTTAATTGGTGGTTCTTTTTCCTCTCCTGAAGCAATGAATACTTGCTGGTTTGCTGTGTTGGACAAGATTAGTTCCTCCTTTGCTCTCTCATCTGTCCATCCATGGCTTTCATGGACTGCATTCTGATCTGAGTACTTGTGCATGAAACTTTCTTCTTCCTCTCTGAAGCGTACTCCTGTAAGGACTTCCTGCAGTTCTGGCTTAGATGTAATTAATGGTTTTAACTTTTGTTTGTCTTGAAATATTCTTATTTCTCTAATCTACTTTAGTACACAATTTTTCAGAATATTCCTATTATGGTTACTTTTAAGACTTGGAATATGTCAGTCCATATGCTCTCCTGGCTCTTAAGTCTGCTGATAATAATAAATCTGACATTATCCTGATGACTCTGCTTGGGGATTTTTTTCATAGTGTTATTATTCTATTGCTATTCTTTTCTGTATATTCTTTTTATTTTCTTGGATGTGTGGTGTGTGCATGTTCGAGTGTGTGTACATGTGTATGTGAGCATGTATGTACATACATGTGTGCTTGCATGTGTGCATATGTGTGTGTGTTTCTTCACTTTTTTTTTTTTAATCTGCTGGGGTGTATGTGTCTGCTGGTTTCTAATTCTCCTCTTCCCACTGTTTTTGTTTGCTTTTTAAAGAAAATGTGAGTCTTCCCAGTGGGTTGTCTTTGGTTGAGTTTCTGTGCGTGAGGGGGGGGGGGGTGTCAACTGTAGTAACAACCATGATAGTTTGACAAGTGTTAGCAAAGAGGGAAAATGTGTTATTGACTTGAGATCTCTATGGAGTTTGTTCTGCCTTGCAGCATCACTTGCTCTGGGATTCTTGATTGATTGATTGAATGATTGATTGATTGATTTAGCTCTGTAATTCTTAAGAATGCAGTTCACAGAAAGCCCTACTCAAGTCCTTTGGAGATGTAATCCAGCTTCTTTGGCTCCCATCGTCCCCCACACACACGGTCCCCACACAGCCACACTTCCAGTTGCCCAGGTCATCTATATCCCATCTTGCTCTCAGAAACCTTGCCTCTGCAGCTGCTTTTGAGACCCTACCCACTCTCTGATGAATGCTGCTCAAAACACTTTTTAAAAGAAGAAAAGCATCAAACTGCTTCAAACTCAAAACTGAAACTTCAAGGAAGTACAAAAAGAGCAAACTAAGCTTTGTTGACAACAGGAGAATGACAATGATTAGAGCAGAGATACACGATCAGACATTAGAAAGCATCAAAAATTAACATCACTAAGAGTTGAGTTATGGAAATGATCAACAAAAGTGACAACCCACGTCTGGATTAAGAAAAGTAGATACATTTAAAATGAAAATGGTGTTGTATCTGAGGATGACACACAAAATAAGTGTTTATAAGGGAGTAGTATCAAAAAGTACAAGTTGCTGGGCATGGTAGTGCACACTTTTAATTCTAGCAATTGGGGTGTAGAGGGAGGTGGATCTCTTTGAGTTTGAGGCCAGCCTGGTCTACAAAGCTAGTTCTAGAATAGCCAGGGCTATACAGAGAAACCCTGTCCAAAAAAAAAACAAAAACAAAAACAAAAAAAACAGGAAAAGTTATTACATGGGAGATGAAGAAAGAGGAACCTCAGTTTCTTGATTGTGTGAACTAGTCTATTTTTCTGTATGAAAACAAGCATTGGGCATTAGATGCTTCCTAAAGTAGAGAAGTTCATATAGCTCGGCTGTGTAGCTGAAGTGCTAGGTCAGGCAGCCTCAGGGACTCAGCTGACCTCATCATGGCAGGACTGCTTACGGGAGGGGAAGGTCACAGGTGAGAGAGGAAGCCATGGAGATCCCAGAGAGATCTACGATGACTTCCTACTAGACTCTATGTTTGATCAGTCATACGTACTATCTCTTTCCAACACCACATGGTGAACCAAGATTCCAAAGAATGGACCTTGTGACCCATTAGCCATTCCCAAGCCCTGGGGCCACACTCAACTGCAGTAGAGTTTCTGTGACAGAGTGGCAGAGATGGAGAAGATGTAGGCAGGGCTCAAGTGGCAGATTTCTGCCACTCTTACTGCACTCATAGCAAATCTTACTGGGAACTGACTCATGTATCCTCTCTGGGAAAATACAGTTTTAACATGACTCAAGTCATTTTTGCAAAGAGTTTGTGTCACATTTTTGTGCAAAATACTAAATCAATAAATAAGCTAAATGAGTTTGAAATAGATCCAAGAAGAGTGAAGCTAAAATGTTAAGAAAGAAGAATTTGAATAAAATTGTAAAACAGCATTAAGAAAAAAAAATTATGTAATCCCTGACTACCAGCCTGAAACACTTTATAATATATAGAGCCCATCCTGACTGAACTAGCTGACAGTAGTGAGTGATAGCAGAAGGTTCTGGGCTTTTAGGAGGGTGGCAAACATGCCGTTCCCCTCACTAACTAGTTCTGAAAAAAAAAATCAGCCACATGAGGGGATTTATTTTAGGCAACTAATTTCAAAAGTAATATCTCAGATGATGGATCACACAGGCCACCATCCTTCAGAGTCACTGCCTATATGGAAAACATCCATATCTAACATACAGTGATCAAAACAGCAAACGGTTACAAAGGTCTCTTCCAACCAAATGTTTGCCAGCTCTGGCTGAGAAGTCCTGACGAACCCTGCCCCCTAGCCCAGCTCCAGAAACTGCTTTCATAATTGTTGATTCCCTGCTGTGAAGCAAACACTTTCATTTTCATATTCCTCGTATCCATGAAGACTGTTGCTGTACATTTGATCAACCACACTCAGAGAAAATCTCACAGCCTTGGAGAAGGACATAAGAGACCAGGCAGGAAGCCAGTCCATCCACCATAAACAGCAAAAGCAGGTAAGGAGGCTTACTTCTCTTCCCAGCTCTGTAGAGTTCTGCTCAGGGAAATGGGGTCTATAATATCAGGAAGGGAATGAAAAGGTTTTGTATAGGTCGCTTAGACAATACCAGAATCAAAATGGGCAGCAGCTGAGCATTCACTGGGGTCAGGGTCAGGTGATATCAGCAGGGGTGCAATCAGGGTTGACATTCCCTACATTCCAGTATTGGGCTTGAATTCAGCTGGAAATACTGAAACTATGTGTGCTCTTCTCTATGTTCACATTGTCTCTGTTGAGTGGGAACACAATTAAAAGACTATAGACATTGACAGTACTTGCTTTATCCTGCTCCTACTGCAGCTAAGCAACTGAAAAGTCTGCCCATGCAGACTTGAGATGAAAAAACTAAATAATATAAAACAATAAATGATGCAAGCAGCCACAGACACTGTGAAAGCAGAAGGAAAACTTTGTAACCCAGAGGGAAAGATGAAGACCTGATTAACATGCTTTCTACCACACACCTGACCTTGGCCTTCTAAGAGAATTTCCTCTTTCATTGGGCAGACTCTCTCATTCCTAGAGCCCCCCCCCCCCCCTCTCACCTGTAGGATTCAGACTTGTGTTTCACCAAAAGACTTCCTCCAAATAATCCCATGCAGTACAGGACTAGGGCCAGTGTCTAGGCTTACCTTGACCGCTCAGGCCTTCAGAAAGACGTTCCTAGAAGCCCCTCCCTTGAGTTCCTGGCCAGGCACCAGCTCCATTCATCAATTCTCTCTCTCTCTCTCAATTGTTAACTCTTACCACTGCATTTTTTTGCTTCTCTCTCCTCCCCAGTTCTCTTTTCTTTCTTCTACTAAACAGAAAAAATAATCAGGAAACCTAAAAATGGGCCACAGGAAACAGCCATTGTCTTTGAACAACTTACTGCTCTTGACCTGCTTCCTGATTTCCAGTCTTCTTGTTTTGAGCTTCCTGTGGCTTTTTTTTTTTTTTTTGAGCTGAGGATCAAACCCAGGGCCTTGCACTTGCTAGGCAAGCACTCTACCACTGAGCTAAATCCCCAACTCCTCCTGTGGCATTTAAAATGCTGCCCCCAGACCCTCCTCACTTAGGTTAGCTTACTGAGTAACTAATGAGGCTTCAGAGCACTGTTCTGGCACATGACATCTTAACTGACAAAAAGAAAAAACAAAACAAAACAAAAAACCCACAGCTCTTACTTCTAATAAATAAAGGGATAATTTATTGTTTTGGAAGTAAATATTGTGATATTAAATACTTCCATTCAATATGTTGTATAAATTTTAAAATCGGAATCCAAAAGGAAGATTTGAGTTGTTACTGGTGAATTTTAATAATTTGCAAGGATACAGATATGTATTACCCGATATATCTGCTTCCAACAGTGTAACAGTTTCATAAAGTTTTATAACAGAACAAAGATATCATAGCTAAAGATACTTTAAACATACTGCTGGAAACATCAGGTAGGCGATTGAGAGCACAGTAGGGAAACAGGCCTCAGATACTCTCTGACAACATTCTCACCCTTTGGGTGGTGGAAGCCAAGACTATGTTTGCACATTCCAAAAAAGATCATACCTGATAGGAGGACATTAGGTCAAACACAAAAGTGGACAATAAATGTGATCTTGAGTAGCAAAAATAATTTGACTCTGGGCTCCAACGTTCCAGCTCTCTACTGTCACTGAAGGTCCCACCAGTGAGTAAGGCTTGTAGAGGGTTAACTGAGGTGTATTCTTCTTTCTGGAACTCTCCTTCACATCTGCCATGTCCTTGGAAGAGTTCCTAGTCCAGGATGTCCTGTTGCTTATAAATATGCACAAGTCAGTTGTGCTGACTTCATCCCTGGAGCAGCAGCAGAAGGGTCCTGCACATGCTCAATCCACCAAAATGTTCCTAAGAACCAGAGGGAGGGGCAAATACTAAACACCTGAGCAGATTATTACCCAGGTGCTAACATGAAGAAAATGGAGAATTTATCCATGAGGGTTTTCACTCATTGAAAGAATTATTGTGCTACTAAATCCATATTGAATTTCTTGCATGTAGTCTAAATAAAAAAAATAAATTCACCTAATGCTAAATTTAGAGAAGTCCTATTTTTAAGGAGTTTTTAATTCTTTCATTTATCTATTTACCTTATATGCCTTTGTGTATGGGGTGTGAACATGTCATGTAACATGTTTAGAAACCGGTGGACCACTTGTGAGAGCGAGTGCTCTCCGGCCGGTTGTCTTGCTGGACACTGAACACCTGTACTATCTGAGCCAACAAACCAGCCCCAAGAAAGCCTATGCTTTCAAAAGTTCATTTTCTTTCAGCTCTGCAAGCAGCCATACAGGTAGAATGATATATACTGAGCAGATTATATTAGGAACATATACATATATGCATGTACATATACATATATGCATGTAATAACTAGTGAAAAAAGAGGCCATAAATTTGAAGGACAGTGGGGGTGGTTATATGGGATGATTTTGAGGGGGGGCAGGGAAAGGAAAATGCATTTCAATTATAATATCAAAAATTTTTAAATAAAATTATTTTAAAATGTTTTTAACAAATTATTTTTCCTATTCAATATTTAGCATAAAATTAGAATTCAAAAGGAGTATCTCCCTTGATAATTTAAAGGGAAGATTTGAGTTGTTTGTAGTTGAATTTTGAAAATTCATTAATACTATCATTTTTATTCAACTTTTTGGATAATATTTTCATAACCTTCTAAAATCATGCAGCTTTTCGCTGTACAACTTCAACAATACAATAAAACTTCAGTTTGTGCTGGATGGTTGTATGACTCCACTTTCTGAGAAGAGAAGGGATTTCTAATTTATTCCACCTCTTCCCTCAAAGACAGAGAACCCCAATGGACTCAGCCCTAAAGGTCCACATGCCAGAGCCCCTGTGTCTCATTGAGAATGTGAAAGGACTACTGAGGCCTAATCAGAAGGCCCTGGAGATCCTGTCAGCCATCACACAGCCGGTGGTGGTGGTGGCCATCGTGGGTCTCTACCGCACAGGCAAATCCTACCTGATGAACAAGCTGGCTGGGAAGAACACAGGTGAGTGCCACCAACAGTGCTTTGCTGAGTCCCCTCTCTTTGGTCACACTTTGAACTTGGGTTGTGAGGGGGAACAATGTTAGAGGAGATAGACTCTGAAATCTAATCTCCTACTCAGAGTTGGGCTTTTTATCTTCACTCTATTTCAGGAAGTCAGTCAGCTCCATAACACTCTTTATAATCTTCAGTTCTGTTTTAAAAGCAGAAATCATTCCTATCCTAGAAAGGAAGGAAGCATTAAGAAGAATAATTCAATTACATAATAGTTTGTAGGACAGTCATTAAAAGTAAAGGCTGGGCCAAGACGGAGGTTCAGCAGGTAAAGGCCCTTGCTGCACAAGGCAACCTGGATCCAGTACTGAGAAGGTAGAAAGAAACAGTCAAATCTACAGAGCTGTCCTCTGCCCTCCACACACATGCTGTGACACACACACCCTAACACACATCATGCATATACAAACACACACACACACACACACACACACACACACACACACACACACAATAATGATGATGATGATTTTGTAATTAATAAGGTCATGAAGTAACACTGAGTTTCCTCGGACCTTTCAGGCTTTAAAATATTTCAAATTGAATTGGAAAGTCTTATTGTCATGAATAAACATAACATAAAATTAACTCTTCTAACCATTTCAACTGCAGTTCTGTATCATTAAACAAATTCCCATTATTGTAAACTTATCACATTAATTCACCTATATGTTTATTATATTTTCCCCAACACAAACCAAGTACCCATCATACAATAATTGTCCCCCCCCATTTTCCGTCACTGTTCTGTAATCTATGTATTTAACCCTTAAAACAAAATATGAGGGGAGTAAGGACTGTGGTGCAAGGCAGAAATCCCAGCACTCAGGAAGCTGAGGTTGGAATGTCATTGGAATAGCCTAGTTCAAGCACAGCTTTGATAACCAAGCACGGTCTGCCTCACAAAAAGAATGGACAGTTATCACTTCGTGTAGCAATGATATTTTAAGAATATTGTTTCTTCCAAACCTTAAACATGGAACATGTAATTTTTTTGTGTCTTCTGAAATATTTTCTAATAATTTGTAATATTTCCTTGTGTAAATTGTCACCTTATAGATGAAGTGTATTCCCAAGTAGTTCACTCTTTAGATGGCATTATAAGTGGGATTAATTTCTTAGTTTTCTGTACATTATTATTCTGCTTATTCATTATTGGTGTAGAAAAGAAACTAATTACAGAAATCACAGAAATAATTCTGTGTGCTGTAGCTATGCTGGATTAATTGATTACATCTAACATTGTTCTGTGGAATATTTAAAGGTTTTAACATATAAGAATGTACCATCTGTGATAAAAATAATCTTATTCTTCCTTTCCAACTTGGGTGCCAGCTATTTTCATTTTGTTTTTGTTTTTCCTAATTACTTTGGATAACACTTCAAGTGCTGTATTGAACACCAGTGTCCAAATTGGGTACACTTTTCTCTTATATGATCTTAAAGGAAATTTTTTTCAGCTTTTGCCATTGAGTATAATATTGGCATGGATTTTCATATATGGCGTTTCATACATTTGCATTAAGAAATTCTTGTAGTTTGCTGAATACTATTTTTAATGATAAATGTGAAATATTTATTTTCAAGTGTTTGGTATTATGAATTTTACTATTTCTCTGGTTGCAAGATCAATACTAGTTTTGGTTTCAGTTAGCTCTGCTGACTTGGATTGTTCTCATTTTTACATCAATTTCCTGAAACGCCTGCTTCTAACTCTCTGTCACTGTGTCCTCTCTTCTACGTGTCACAGGCTTCTCTCTGGGCTCCACAGTGCAGGCTCACACCAAAGGAATCTGGATGTGGTGTGTGCCTCATCCCCACAAGAAAGACCACACACTTGTGCTGCTTGACACTGAGGGCCTGGGTGATGTTGAGAAAGTAAGGATTGAAAGTTCAATTTGCAGTACAGACTCTGATATCTAAATATTCTGTAATTTTTAAATAAGAGCTTGAATTTACTGTAATGTCATGTCATTAACTTTAGCCATCACAAATAAATAGACAGACTCATAGAAGAGCAGGATGGTCATTCTGCAGTATCCCAGCAACTTTTAGAATGTAACCTACACCTGGTACTCCACCTCATGAAGGTACCAAGAATAAACTCAGTGTCATGTATTCAACACTACAAAGAACTTCAATTACAGATTTGAGTTTGAATGCCCATAACTGTGTTTAAATGCAAACCTTGTTACTAAATCACAGTCCTTATTTAAAAACTTCTTTTATGTGGTGATACATTGTGTACCCTGATAAATTTGCCTGAGGATCAGAGGACAGAGCCAGCCAGGCAGTGATAGCACACACCTTTAATCCCAGCACTTGAGATCTCATGCCTTTGCTTGGGAAGCACACACACACCTTTAATCCCAGGAAGTAATAAGGCAGGGCAGAGAAAGGTATACAAGGAGGAAACAGAACTCACTCTCTTTAGACTGAGGATTTTGTAGAGGTAAGAACTAGTGGCTGGCTGTTCTGCTTCTCTGATCTTTTAGCTTTCACCCTGATATCTGACTCTGTTTTTTTATTAAAAGATTTGAATAATATTTTTAGCCTTATCTTTATGAAATTAAATAATTTCATAATTCACCTGAATTAAATAATCAGTACTCTACATACCTTACAGCATTTCTTTTAATATTTAATAAAATAAATAATTTTTCTGGTACATAATGAGTGCCAAAGAATGGCCTATAATGGCCTGTCTCAGTCCCTTGTGCTTGACAAGCTTGGGGAAAGCCCTAGTTTCCATTTCCAGCACTAGAAGAAATAATTAAATGAGATTTAAAAACATAGCCACAGGTATGAGTTACATGAAAGTAAATCTTCTCATTAGCAATGAGACACTTAAATCTACAGTGTATTTGTTGTTTTAGAACATCTGCAAACATCCACTGTCTATTTAACAATTACATGCCAATGATCAAAAAACACCTTCAAAGAATAAATAGAAACCAAAAGTCTTACTAAACTGTATTTGAAGTTCAATGGAATTCATGAGTACTTTTGTTTAGCGTTGTCTTGTGTAAGTGTTTGAGACAGCATTAGTTTTACTAATCATTGTGGAAAACATCTTTTTAAATGATCATACTTTTGTCACTGCTCACCTGAAAACTGACACAAGACATATTCCTGACCCATGTGTGTCTGGATTCCAGGGAGACAACCAGAATGACTGCTGGATATTTGCCCTGGCTATACTTCTGAGCAGCACCTTCGTGTACAACAGCATGGGAGCCATCAACCAGCAGGCCATGGACCAGCTGCAGTATCCTTTCTGTGATGGAGAATATCCCAGCCTGAAATGCTGCAGAGTCAGTGTTAACAGACAGGAGGCAGAATAATCCCAGCATAAGGGGAGATTTCATACACCGACTAATGCGTCCACACTGAGTCAGAGCATGGCAAAACCATGTGTGGGGATGGATGAGACCAATGGGAGGAAGAAGACTGGGGACCCTGTTCATTCAACCACTTCTCCTTAGCTACCCAGCTACGTGACAGAGCTGACAGATCGAATCAGAGCAAGGACCTCACCTGACCAGGAAGATGAGATGGAGGACTCAGCAGAGTTTGTGAGCTTCTTCCCTGACTTCGTGTGGAGCCTGAGAGACATGACCTTGAAGATGGAAGTAGATGGAGTCCATGTCACAGCAGATGAGTACCTGGAGAATTCACTGAAGCTCAAAGAAGGTACAGAGATTGATACTTGTAGACGAAAATGCCAGAAATTTATACCCTTTTGGGGTGACACATTCAGTTTTTCATTTCTATGCTTCTGGCTATTGCTAAGAAATAATTATTATTTACCATCTGCCTGAATAGAACCAATAATAACTATGTTAATTTGCAGTTTCTTTGGCTGCCTCCTTTTCTCAGTACTGTTACCAGAGCACGTTCATCTCTTTATTTACTTCACAACTTATGTGGCAGAGCTGCACATAACTAAAAACTATAACATAGATTTATTTGAAGAAATTCTTATAATGACAAACTAACACTTCTACTAGCTATTCATCCTCCTTTGGAAAAATTATTTCCCCAGGTACCTGCAAAGAAGTTGAAAAATACAACTTGCCCCGACTCTGTATTCGGAAGTTCTTTCCAAAGAAGAAGTGTTTTGCCTTCTACCCACCCACCGAGTGGAAAAAGCTCTCCCAGCTGGAGACACTGCAAGAAAATGAGATCGATTCTGATTTTCTGAAGCAAGTAACAGAATTCTGTCTGTACATCTTTAACCATTGCAAAGCCAAAACTCTTCCAGGAGGCATCCCTGTCAATGGCCCACGTGAGTCCCCTTCTTGGTCTTCCATTCATTTCAAGATGGAGGGAGAGGGAAACATTCATATAGTTTCAGCTTTCAAAAGTGTAGAGGCTATGGCTATTTATGTTAAACTCTAGACAGTTTAAACTGATCTACCAGATTTTAATTAGTCAAATCCTGAAGTGGAATAGATAATGAAAACCTAGTTTAAAAAAGTTAAACCAAGTTAAGTCTCCATAATGTTGCACAAAGTCAGATATGTGCTGTTGCTCAGTATCTAGCCAATAGACAATCAGCTGGGTAGCTGGGTGAGGGCATGCAGATTGTAGAGACAATGAAGAAAACAGAAATGAGTTGAGAGGACTGCCAGCTAATGCCAGACAGTCCTGAGTTTATTTCAGAGTCAGCTTATATATAGTCTTGAAGGACAGAGGTAGAACAATGCACAACATAGGCATTCAACCACTATCTATCCCATCCTTGAGCCAAGGAGCAGGCAGTTTCATTTTCTATATCAGCAGCCTGAGTCTAGCTAGATAATATGTGCCTTCCCATGGACTAATGAGAACTTTCCCACAGCCCTGGAGCAAACACGTTTGGACTCTATTGACTCAGAATAGACTTCAGATTCAAATCGGGAAACTGAGTCAGTTGTGGGCTCCCATTGCATAGTCATTTAAATTTAAATAAAAGTTAAGTGAAATTAATTCATACTGTTAAGTGAAAAAAATTAGACTATACAGCCTTATTTCTCATGGTTACTGTGATGAAAAGCAGAGCCATTAAACAATTGGCTCCATTCAAAAGTTCTGTAAAGTAACACTGAGCTAGACTGAGACAAGGAGGAACACTTTTTGATAAGGAAAACATTGCTTTTCCACACATATTTAATTAAAGACTTTCCAAGGGAGTAATAGAGAGGACCTTCCTAATGCTGCGACCCTTTAATACAGTTCTTCATGCTGTAAAATTATTTTGTTGCTACTTCATAACTGTAATTTTGCTAGTTATTAATTGTAATTTAATTATCTGTTATTACCAATAGTATTAGGAGACCCCAGAGGGGTCTCAACCCACAGGTTGAAAACCACTGTGAGAAGCCTTATTCTAAACATGTTGGAGGACTGAGATATTCATGTTCGAAATACACAGGCCTGCCTTATCTTTTCCTTAGAGAAGAAAGTTCTTCTTAGTGGATGTCATCATTTGTTCTCTATTTATAGGACTAGAAAGTCTAGTGCTGACCTATGTTGAAGCTATCTGCAGTGGAGACCTGCCCTGCATGGAGAATGCAGTCCTGGCATTGGCAACAATAGAGAACTCAGCTGCAGTGCAAAAGGCCATTACCCACTATGACCAGCAGATGAGCCAGAGGGTGCAGCTGCCCACGGAGACCCTCCAGGAGCTACTGGATCAGCACAGGACCTGTGAGAGAGAGGCCATAGAAATCTTCCTCAGGACTGCCTTTAAAGATGAAGACCACTCATTTCAAAAGGAATTGGGGGTAATTTCCTCCTAAGTTTATATGGATCAATGTTGTACAAGGCAAAGTATACATCAGACAATGAAATGAGCATTAATTTTGAAGGAGGGAACTTTGTATGTAATTCTCTCTCTTTGTTGCATCTTTGTGTAGTTTGGGTATCAGGGTAACTATAGCCTCATAAAAGGAGTTTAGTAATGTCCCTTCTGTTTCTATTGTGTGGAACAATTTGAAGAGTATTGGTACTAGCTCTTCTTTGAAATTCTGGTAGAATTCTGCACTGTAACCTTCTGGTCTTGGGTTTCTTTTGTTGGGAAGCTTTTAAGAACTGTTTCTACTTCTTGGGGATTATAGGTCTGTTTAAATTGTTTATCTGGTCTTGATTTAATTTGGGTATGTGGTACCTATCCAGAAAATTGTCCATTTCTTTTAGATTTTCCAGTTTTGTGGAGTACAGGTTTTTGAAGTATGACCTGATGATTCTCTGGATTTCCTCATTGTCAGTTGTTATGTCTCCCTTTTCATTTCTGATTTTGTTAATTTGGATGTTCTCTCTCTGCCTTTTGGTTAGTTTGGATAAGGGCTTATCTATCTTGTTGATTTTCTCAAAGAACCAACTCTTTGTTTCATTGATTCTTTGTATTGTTCTCTTTGTTCCTATTTTATTGATCTCAGCCCTCAATTTGATTATTTTCTGACATTTATTCCAACTGGGTGAGTTTGCTTCTTTTTCTTCAAGAGCTTTTAGATGTGCTGTTAAATCACTAGTATGAGATTTCTCCAACTTTTTTATGTGGGCATTTAGTACTATGAATTTTCCTCTTAGCACTGCTTTTATAGTTTCCCATTAATTTTGAAGGAAACTATCCTCTGTTACCCTTAAAATGGTGAGAACTCTTTAGAATCATAATACTCAAACAAAACAATTTTTTAAAGTTTAGACTCAAATTTGAGAAAAAAATTATGATACTTGCCTTTAGTCTAAGTACTTATAATTGACAATTGGTACTTTAAGCAAATTCTATACTTGGATAGATCAATTATCTTTCATTTGGCCAAAAGATATGAACTTGTGGTTTTAGTTGTCTCCTTGGGCTTATGCTTTGGTTCCTTCATTCCATTCATAGGCATTGTCAGTCCAGTTTAAAGCAAAGTTTGCAATTAGGTTTGGTGTAAACCTCTGAACATCATTTCTCGTAAGGAGGGGATTCATAAGAAGGTTCAAACTCAAAGAAGAGCCACAGTTTTCCTCAGCTGTCATCAAGTTTCTGGAGACAACAGGTGTTGGGGAAGCCCTTGGAGAAATTCTAACTCTTGTTCCTTTCTTCTCTGGTGTTCTTTTTACTCCCTTATTCACACTGCAGTCTCAGCTAGAAGAAAGATGGGATGACTTTTGTAAACACAATCTGGAAGCATCATCAAACCATTGTTGGACATTGCTTCAGGATATCTTCAGACCTCTTGAAGAAGGTGTGAGTCAAGGCATGTATTCTAAGCCTGGAGGTTACTTCCTCTTTGTTCAGGACACACAAAGACTGAAGAATAAGTACTACAGAGAACCAAAGAAAGGCATACAGGTAACCAAGATATTTATCAGTGTGATCCATGTCTTCTTGATCCAAACATTCAGAAAAATGACACCTATTCATCTGATTGATGATTACTTTAACTCTACATTCTGACCCTTTCATCTTTATATCTATATCTGTCTGAACTGTTTTCTCCCTGAAGGCTTTATGGTTCGGAATGATTTGCCAATGTAAGCCCACAATATTAACATCTCCAATTCACATGCCTTAGTCTAAATATACAGAATCACATTCTCCCAGTATCAACCAATAGGGGGTCTTTGATGATTTGCCCATTCCTGTGGTAAGGAATCTTAGAAGAAAAGGACAATTCTTGAGGGTGGTAGAGAGACAGATAGATAGATGTTGTCCCACTAACTTATGTTCTCTGGACTCTAAGGCTGAAGAGGTTCTACAGACATACATACAATCCAAGGAGGCTGTTTCTAATGCAATTTTACAGACAGATCAGAGTCTGACCGAAAAGGAAAAGGAGATTGAAGGTAAGAAATGAACCAAAAAACAAACCAGTAACAAAATCTTGTAACAGCTTAACCATTGCCTGTCTTAAAACAGTAACTCTCAAACTGAAACAACAATGAGAAAGATGAGCCTATCACCAAAGCTCTTTCTGACCATGGTGCACATGGTTGCTGACATTATGTTAGGAGTTACCTCAACAGTATATTGGCCTTGGGACAGCCTTTCTATCAAATAGTGATGACCACAATAGGCTATGGAGATGTCTCCCTGATTAAGAACCCTGGATATTCTTCTAGAGGACCCCAGTTTGATTTCCATTACCTACCTAGTAGTTCACAACTGGCCCCTTCTGGGCTCTACAGGCACAAAGCATGTGCATAGTGTACAGAAATACATGCAAGCAAAACACCCATACACATAAAATAAAATAAAATAAAATAAAATAAAATAAAATAAAATAAAATAAAACAGGCCCAGAAGCAGGGTTATTATGACTTGGTCTGCCCCAATATCTACCCTATCTGTGAACCTTCTTGAGCAAAGCTGCAGGATCTCCACAACACAGGACAACAACATGATATCCAGAAAAGTCCTAGTGAGGACTAAGCATTAATAGTGTAGTAGAAACCAGAGGTCTCGAACCAGACCAATGACTCTTTGCAATGAACACTTACAAGTAAAGATGTGTGGACAAAGTGGTTGACTGCATGACTCACTGTGTCACACTGCAGCTTCCATGATGAGATTTTAAATTTTTTCCCTTTAAAATTTGTTTGTTTTTTCTTTATCTTTTTCTCTGTTTGTTTTCTTTCTTTTCCCCCCTTTTTCTCTTAAACTTTGTTATGTCTTGGGGAGGCTGCAGAGGAGGAGGGTGGATGCAAAGGGATGAGGAAATGATTAGTATCTATATACATCATGTAAAAGACACATAGAATAAATAAAAAAGAAAAGAAAAACAAAGAAGGGCAAAAAGGCCAAAAAAATTAATAGTAATAACAAGAAACCATGGAAGGAAGAAGGAGGTGATACTGTCTCCTCCATGGAGAACTGCCAGGACAGAATGCCACAGACAGGTGCCACAGGGAAAACACATGGACTTCTCACAGTTCTGGAGAACAAGAGTCCAGAGTCTGGATTCTGGGATGGTCAAGAGTGCTCTCTCTAGTATCTGGGTTGTCTTCCCAACAGGTGGGAAGACTGAACTCTGTCTTTTCTTTATTATCATCTTACAACAGCACTGAGCTCCTATGGGGTGTCCGTCCTCACAATCATCTAAATCCAATTATCTCACCAGAATCACAACTCACTATATCATCACACTGTGACTACAACTTCAACCTATGAGTACGTAAAGAGCACCAGCACTCGGTGCCTCCCCACTGTAGACCCATGTAAAATTTATTTCCTCTCTTTCTCAGTGGAGCGTAAGAAAACTGAATCTGCAATGGCTGCTGCAAAACTATTGGAGGAAACACAGAAGAAGACTGAGAAGCTGATGGAACAGAAAGAAAGGAGTTATCAGGAGCACATGAGACAGCTGACTCAGAAAATGGAGAATGACAGAATCCAGCTAAAGGCAGAGCAAGAGCGGACATTAGCTCTTAAACTTCAGGTACTCTGTTATTTTTTATCCTCCAGAATCTTTAAAAGAAACCACTCTGTAGGGGACTAGACAATTATGTGTTATAAGCAATTCTCCAGTCGATATTCTCCAACCCCTACAAGCTGATTGTGCCCACCACTGTGCATTGATAGCTGTCCAAACCCACTAGATCACATAAAAAAGTCCTGCGAAGATCATTTTCCTGAATCAATACAAACCACACCTATCCACAGAGAGGCACTGTACAAGTATTTTACAAGCTTTATTTTATTCTTCAAAATCCATTCAAAATTTAAACTTAAAAATATTTGGAATAATACAGCTCCAATTTAAGCATTCACATTTCCAAATGTGTGTGTGTGTGTGTGTGTGTGTGTGTGTGTGTGTGTGTGTGTATGTGTGTGTGTGTGAGAGAGAGAGAGACAGAGAGAGAGACAGAGACAGAGAGACAGAGAGACACACAGAGAGAGAGAGAGAGAGAGAGAGAGAGAGAGAGAGAGAGAGAGAGAGATCAAATGTACATTGGTAAAAAGGAGCCCTATAGAAACCCCCAAACATCAAAGGCTATTGTCAAAGATATTGGTTATTCTCCAGAACCTAATGGTAAGGCCCTATTGCTAGAGACAATACTTTCTTATGCCATTGAATGCAGAGAAGTCAAGCTGGTGCCTAACCAGAAGTTTCACTCCTACTGACCAGCATTCATAGTACTAGAAGGTACTTTGCACACTCAGAGGAGAAAGGCAATCATCAATACCACCCAGCTACAAGCCCTGTGACCTACAACAATGACCTACTTGTAAGATATACTGGTGCAATAGTGGCCATATGCAATAGGAATAACCAATCATTTTTTATTTTATTTAAGGCCCACTCCTGATACTGCTAAAGTGGCCAGGAACATGAGACTAGATAGGTCATAGGGTAAAGCCTACTACCACTATCAATCAAATGACTCCTAATGACATACTGATATATTCATAGATCAGTGCCTTTCTCATCCCACACCAGAGAAGCTTCTTCTTGCAGTAGATGGGAGTCAACACAGAGAACCACAAATGGACAATATATAGACAATGAGAGACTTCAGAGCACTCAGCCCTAACTGGGATGTCTTCATCAAACCCCTCCCCTCAAAGCATCACCAAGTGACACACAATTAGTCTTCCAACACCTTTCTGTTCAGCCTGTCCTCCATGTATAACTTAAGACTAAATGTCGGTTCATAAGTGTACTGTCAGCCATATCAGTTCTTCAGGTCCTCAACTACTATCTCTTACTCTGTATATGGAACTTGAAAGCTCGTATACAATTCTCTGATGAGACATTTTACTTTACTCTGAGAGTCACAGACTTAAATTTCAGTTATTCCTGTATGATAAAATTGTCTGTCAGTGATTATGGAGCAATAATTCCAAGACCCTCAAGGATGTTGGTGGTGCTCAAGTCCATTTTTTTTAGTGAATAATAAAAATTAATAATAAAAATTAAATGTCTGTATATATTTAGTGAAGGAGCAATTAAAATATGTTTGGCCATAGCTGGGACTTGTCATTACAGAAGGGCAAGTGTGTGTGAAAACAAAACCTATACTATATAATTGCCAGTTGATGGAAATGTCTAGATTTAGATGTAATGAGTAAATTCTCTGTGGATCCACAAATCCCCAGGTAGAATTCCAGATCAAAACATTTTCAGAGACTGTAGATATACACTAAATTTGACCAAATAAGAAAAAAACAGTGCCAGGCAGTGGTGGCACACGCCTTTAATCCCAGTACTCTTGAGGCAGAGCCAGGCAGGTCTCTGTGAGTTTGAGGCCAGCCTGGTCTACAGAGCAAGATCCAGGACAGGCAACAAAACTACACAGAGAAACCCTATCTCCAAAAACCAAAAGAAAAACAAAGGAAAAGAAAAGAAAAAGAAAAAGCCATGGATTGTAATAAAAGCTGAAAACTCAAGAGAGGGATGGGTATGGAGACAAATAGACAAAATTGAATAGCGAATACCAAAGGTCTTGAGGAATTAAGGAATTATTTCAAAGTCACTAATTTGAAAATTGTTTAGTATGTTTTTGTTATCCTGTTCCTTTTGTGCAAAATTAAATATTGTTGTTCCCTCTTAGGAGCAGAAACAGCTACTCCAAGAGGGGTTCCGAGAAGAGAGCAGAAAGCTTCAAGAAGAGATGAAGAATGTGGAGAAGAGATACAAAGAAAAAAGTATTATCATCTGTACTATAAATAGAATGTAAAAATACATAGAACAGGGCTGGTAAGAGGACTGACCATGTAACAGGCACTTCAAGTAGAGCCTGGAGACCTGGGTTCAATCACGAGAAGCTATGTAAAGGTGGAGAGAGGAGACTGCACCCAGTTGCCCTCTGATCTCCACACATAGACAATGACACATGCATGCCCCTGCTACCCACAAGCCACACATACATACAATAATAATAAATAAAAATTGAATACATAGGACAAGAGTTTCTATTAGAACACTATCCAATTGGGGAGTAAGTCTAATAACAAATTTGGGGTATCTAACAACTCCCACTGCTTTACTTTGAAATCGTGACATTTATACCATCACTGAGCCACAAGCTGTGGCACTTATACCATCACTGAGGTATACATTGGCAAAGTGAAATTACTTGTAAAACCATTTTTTCTATCTTAAGTTTGTCATTTCATTTTAAAGTGTATTATATACATTAGCATAAACTTCACTGGCTCCTATATTTGAACTATCCATCCTTTTTGTTAAAGATTTCATGAATTATGAAAATAATAGGCATGACAGGAGAGAGAGCTGTCAGGGAAGTTCTGAGAGTTTGGTCTCCATCTGTGTAATACTCAGACTCTTCAACCCTGTGCTCATTCTCCCTTTTGTGCACTGAAGAGTGAACCAATTCTTTAGATATTGTTGCATATTCCTGCTGATAGGCCATAGAACATTTGTGATTATATGTAAAGGGAAGCTCTGGGGCTGGAGAGATGGCTCAGTAGTCAAGAACACTGGTTGCTCTTCCAGAGGAATGGTTCAATTTCCAGTACCCACATGGCAGCTCATAATTATTTGTAACTCTAGTTACAGTGTTCTCTTCTGGCCTCTACAGGCACAAGGCATGCACATGCACAGAGAAACATTCAGGCAAAAACATCCATATGCAGAAAGTAAAATAATAATTCTTTTTAAATTAAAGGGAAGTTCGTTTTAGCCATCAGTGTCAGATCACAATAGTTTCAGTGATGTACAATTAACTAGTGATAGAAAAGTATTGACATTTAGACTCAGAATCCAGAGAGAACCGTAGAAACACCACACACACACACACACACACACACACACACACACACACACACAGCATATTCAACCATCGCTCTATAAGTCTGTTAGTGATTAGTGGATATCCTCAGATATAGGTCTCCTTGGAACAACAAAAACAAGGAAGGCCCTTCACTCCCCAAACTATATCTTGGTGAGCTATGTCAGAGGCATCATGGTCTCTCCAAGGGAAATGCTGGTACCACAGAACTCCATGTCATGTATCCAATAGCAAACTGCCAAACAGGTGTTGGCAGAAGGAGACATCATACCAATCCTACAGTTTTTTTTTTTCTTTTCCTCCAAAGTGGATCATATGAAATCTGAATCTTCAAAGACTACAGCAAAAATAATGGAAGAAATGAAAAGGAAATATGATCAGATGATGGAAAATAAAGAAAAGATTCACCAGGAACATGTGCAACAGTTGATAGAAAAGATGGAGAGAGACAGAGCTCAGCAAATAGCAGAGCAAGAGAAGATGATGACCCTTGTGCTTCAGGTATTCTGTTGTGTCATCTCAACATTCCTACCTAATGGCAGGAATAAAAGACAGTGACTAGAGGTTAGTACAGTTGGTCTAGGTGAAGGACCATTGTAGCCAGACACTCTACTGCAGTTTTACATCCTTTGTGTCTGTGTCATAGAAAATCTGCATTTGCTAAAGGCCTCTCACTGGTAGGCTGTACTCCCTGGAGCCTGCATTATTCTCACTCACTGTAGAGTAGCTAGTGGTCACCAAGCTCTGAACAAAAAAGCCTTCAATGCATTGCATATTGTACCCACATCAAATGATACAGAATGGGTTAACTTTTCTACAAGGAAAATTATGGTGACAAATGAAATAAGGAATTTCTGCATCATATATCATGGAAAATACCTAGCATATGTTTTCTGCCTAGTGGAATCAACAGTGATTTTTGTCTTTGTTGAAACACATGGGGAAAATTCTCTCCTCACTGTTTTACCCTAACTGCTCTCTGAGATTCCTCTAAATCTGATGATTCTGTACGTTGGCCCAGAAGTGCACTCTGAGCAACTACAGTCCCAGTCTCCTCAATTTTATTTTCTTCTTATTAATAATCCCATCAGAATTCTATGATCTAATTATACTTGTGCTTCTGAGCACCATGGGAGAAATCCTCCCAAGTGACCATCATTTTGAAATGAATATCCACACTATAAAAGGGGTCAGTTGGAGGAGGAGAGGAGAGTGATAATTATACCCAATTGTGTTACCTATTGTATCAAGTATCCCAAAGTAGAACTCTACAGCATCAATACTTCAGGGACTCCATGGATGAGCCACTTGTAAAGACTATGAAGTAGTGCTTGGGAAATAATTCCAAACATAGGAGCCTCAAGAGAAAGTAATGTGCTATAAGATGAGATAAGATGAATGAGATCAGAGGCTAGCTTAAAAGAGAGTTTCAAGTCTGATGAGGATTTAATTTGAGAAATAAAAGAAAAAGTTATTAGATAATTATGAAACAATTTCTATGAGATCATTTTATTCTATGCATCTTTAACCATCCTTTCCTCCTTAGGAGCAAGAAAAACATCTCAAGGAAGAAATCTCTGAAAAAAGAAGAAAACATCAGATGGAGATTCAGGAGATAGAGGCAAAAAACAGAGAAATGCTCATAAAATGTATTAGACTCTGCATTTGTACAATCAATATTTCACTGCCCCACCCTATCACCAGGGCTCAAGTGCAATGATCAACTCCCACACAGCATCAATAGCATTGAACACGAACTTTTATTGCTTGAATTATGCTGGCCCATAAACATTGCAGAAATGAAGATGGTGTAAAAAGGACAAGAGTTGCTGCTAAGGCAATTTCTCTGATGATCCTTACTAAAACTGTTGATTTCCCTCTTATTTTTACTGGTAATGCTTCTAAGGATGATTAAGTGCATACTCTATGTCAAGTCATTTATATTTCCTTTAGAGAAAATACAAATTTTATAGTAAGATATATTTTAAATAGAGAGCTATTGTGTAGTCTGATTAAGACTCTTTGTTCATCCACATAGTGATTGTAGACCCATGTTCTGATTTAAGGGCTTACTCACACTGTTGAATCTGGAAGGAATGATGTGAACACAGAGAAAATTAGATGCAAAGTGAACAAAAGAACTTTAGGCCCAACTAAATATTAATACTGGGGGTTCAGTGAATAATGTTCCAGTTCACATTGAAATAAATGTTTCTTTTTAAATTTTAAAGTTTATGTTATATTAATTGTGTAAAACAATGAGTTTTGTTAAATTGCACCTTGAATGCTTAGTCATCTGACTTAGCCTAGGTTCAGATTACAGAAACTCCATGGTGGCTAGTCAAGGGGAGGGTTATCCCTGTAAAGAGTGAGTGTGCAGAGCTTCCAGCTTCCTTGTCAATGAAGCCAAGGGTAACTGCTGCCCTCTCCTTGATCATGGCTCAGTGACATCATGTTTTCAGACTACAGAAAGAGCAAAGATGTGTCTTTACTCGAGAAACTCATACCTGGCTTAAGAAAATGTGTCATAGGAGCTATAATGAGCTTAGGAATTTCCCTCATAAAGAATCAACATAAATGAGCATTGGGGGGATGGAGAAGCTAAATCCTGATCCTACATATTTTTTCTGCTTAATTCTTTATTTTCAGTGGAATCTGCACAAGCTCAGTCCTTGGAGACAAGGCAAATGTTCCAGGAAATGAAAGAGACACATCTGAAGCTTATGGGGCAGAAAGAAAAAGCTTTTGAGGATTATGTGAAACAATTGACTGAGAAGATGGATGCGGATACAGCAAGGCTAATGGCAGAGCAAGAAGAGATCTTGACTAAGAAGCTTCAGGTAATTCATTGTGGCATCTTTTTTTCTCATTCAATGGCCAGTAATAAAAGACACTGATTAATGATTAGTACATATGATTATGTAAAGGACTTTTCTGTGTAGACACCTTCACCTTTGTATCTCTGACAAAGGCTCATTATAAAAAGATTATGCTTCATTACTACTGAATCACTATATAACCCAAAATATATAAGCACATAACTGAAATACATACACAAACTACTCTACCCATATTAAATAGTGCTTCTTTAAGGATACAGGACTACTCTATTATCTTTTTATTTCATTGTTTTCTCTAGATAGGGTGTCTCTGTATAGCTTAGGCTAGATTGGCACTTAAGATTTTCCCATTTCAGTACCCCAAATCTGACATTACAGCCTTGTACCACTACAATGGGCACTGATGTCTTTTTTTCTACTGTAGAAATTGCCATTCCTGAAAGATAGAAAGTATGTGGGGATACTATTCCTGGGTGGACATCTGGCATGCTTCTCTTACCTAGTGCACTCCACAGTGGTATTGTTTTTGCCATCTCTATTAGTCTTTATCCCTATAAGCATCCTAAAAAGCAGTTTTACCTACCTATACCCTTAGCAGCACTGATTGTAGGCACTTCCCTGTTCCTGGTTGTGCATCTGAGTCACACTATGCACAAATATACTCCCAGAACACTTCAGTACTTTACTCTTTGTGGCCCCAACAAAATCTTACAGGTCTATATAAAGTTCCCTAATCATGTGTCATTCTTTAATCTGGAAACCATGCATTACTCTTCTAAATGTATATTTATTATTATCCTATTTACATGCACATGATATTTACATCACATGGTAAAAGACTTTTAAAAAGATATTTTTGAAAGGTAAAATTCAAAATATGGAATAAGAGGCTGAATATAGGGTAACAGCAATATAGCAATGTAACAGCAACACTATGCTAACAAATGTAGACAGAACATTTCAAATACTAAAGTAGAAAGACTACTAAAGCTATGAAGAATCACACTGAAGAAATAAAAATGTAGGCTGGAGAGATGGCTCAGAGCATAAAAGTGATTGCTGTTCAAATGTAAGGACATGAATCTGAATCTCCAGAACCTGTGTATAAGCAGGATGCATACCATGAATTCCTGTTCCCAACATTTTGCAGGGAGATAGAAAGCATAAACAGGAGAATCCTTGGAAATTCACAGGCCAGCTTGCTCAGAAAAACAGTGGAAGAATTTTGTCTCAAACGAGGTGGAAAGTGAGAAACAACATGGTGGCTATCCTCTGACCTCCACACACATATTCTCTTCTCCTCTCCTCTCCTCTCCTCTCCTCTCCTCTCCTCTCCTCTCCTCTCCTCTCCTCTCCTCTCCTCTCCTCTCCTCTCCTCTCCTCTTCTCTTCTCTCTCTCTCTCCCCTCCTCATCTTCCTCCTCCTCTCCCCATCCATCTCCTTTTCTCTCTCCCTCTCTCTCTCCACACACACACACACACACACACACACACACACACACACGTTCACACTCATGAGTGTTCACATACATCCTACACACACAACAGACACAACACTAAAAGATACATTTAAAAAAATTTTAAAGGATACTTGCTTGACCATTATGGGAAAAAATATATAATTATCTTAGTTTTGGTTATTTACTATATATTATCAGTACAACTTAAGGGTTTCATTATAGCATTTCCATAATTGCATATAACCAGATTTGAAGACATTATGTTAATCTTTAATGACCTCTCTTCCCCTCCTCTTTTGCCCTATTATTTCCCCTTTAATGATGCATCCTTCTCCCCCCTCTCGGGATTCCACATGAGACAAAGCATATTTCCTATTTTTAGGCTAGTTTATGTCATTTCCACCTACTTGCCTGAAAATACTATAATATAACTCTCATTTACAGCTGTAAAAGATATAGCTATGTATATATGACAACATTCATTATTCTTTCATCTATTAAAGAACATCCAGTCTGGTTGTATAATTTAGCTTCTGGGGGCAGTGAATAATAAGCATGAAGATACAGGTTTCTCTGTAGTATGTTGACTTTGATTCTTTTGGACGTGTACCCAGAAGTAACATGACTGGATCTGATAGAAGTTGTCTGTCAAGTTTTCAGAGGAGCTTGCAGATTGACTTCTGTAGTGGCTATAATAATTTAATTTATATTCTAAGCAGCAATGTATATGGGCTACTGTCCCCTGCATCTTCACCTATGTCACTTGCTTCCTGGATGACAGACGTTCTTACTGAGATGATAACACTCTCTGCAGATTTCAGTTTCCAGTTTCTCTTTTCAGGAACAAGAAGAAATTTTTAATAAAAAACTCAGGAAACAGAACAAAAATTATGAGGAAGAAATAAGGAATATAAAGATGAAAGAGAAGAATTCTAGTTGTTCCGTGATGTGAAAAGCCTAAGCACACCGGCTTCCTACCCTGTTCTCTCCTTCAGGGCAGAATCTTACTGATATGCTTCAGATCATCTCACATCAGAACTAAATGTAATCCAAAATAATAAAGATGGCAAAGCCTAAAAGCATATGCGTAGTGATATATTGTGTACCTCAATAAAACTTACCTGGAAATCAGAGGACAGAATAAGCCACTGAATTACACATAGAAGTCAGGCAGTGGTGGCACACACCTTTAACCCTATCACTAGGGAACTCTGTGAATTCATGGCCACACTGGGCTACATGAGAGAAACAGAACCAGGCAGTAGTGACACACTCCTTTAATCCCAGGAAATAAAATGGCAGGACAAAGAAAGGTATATAAGGTGTGAGGAAACAGGAACTCAATCTCTTAAGGCTGAGGTAAGCTAGTGACTGGCTGTTCTGCTTCTCTGATCTTTCAGCTTTCACCCCAAAAACTGGCTCTCGGTTTTTTATTATAAAAACCTTTAGTATTCGTGTTATATATGGCATCCAACATATCTGGCACAAAATCACTGAGCAGGCCCCATCTCAGTGCTGAGCTACATGAGGCCAGATTCACCACCCCATGTGGGCCAGAGTCCCTAACAAACTGGATCCAGATGACTGGATCTTTCACTTCTTCTCTCCTGGTGGGTTGTGGGATCTCTTTGGATCCCCATCTCAGGCTGCTTCCACACTAAGTAGTTGCCTTGAAACCCGCTTGGGCTTCTACAGTTCTACACAAATAGCAGATTGGTGAGTCAATTAAGATTTCTTAAAGGGAGAAATTAGTTAAAAGAGAATTTTTCTACACATTAAAAAGTGGGAAACATTTTTACAATGGAGAGTGTTTGGTCTTTGTTTGATAACACATTAGGCAGTCTAAGAATGGAACAATTAAATGAGAGTATAATTAACGTTGTTGGGATAGATGTAATATCAATTATAAATATTATTTGTTTGATCATTTCTGTTTTATCTTTGAAAAGTTGGTTATTCAGCTTGGTCTACAGAATGAGATCCAGGACAGGCACCAAAAACTACACAGAGAAACTCTGTCTCAGAAACAACAACAACAACAAAGTTGGTTATTGTGAGTGCCAAGATAAAAATTTTAGAAAAACTTGTTAAAACATATCATAGGGAAATTCAGACCCAGAAAGAAGAATTTAAAGGTGAACCAATTTCAGCATTGCATTATACAGTTACAGGGACACAGCCTAAGGTGTTCAAACAGCCAACCTTAATCTATCTAGTAACCATACAGGAACTGCCAAATGCTCAAGGCTGAGTACAAGCTGATTGGAATTCTGTGTAAATGTTAGATTTGAGGAGATTCAAAGAAGCTATAGTGTTATGTGGTGTGCATTCTCCACTCATGAAGCAAATGTTAAACTCATAGTCAACTTGTAATAGAATTATCCCTCAAGACTAGAGAGATTTGGTTACAGCAGTCTTAGAGGCTAGTCCCCAGTTACAATGGAGGACCTGGTAGAAAGATGAGGCTAAGGCCATTGAATAACAGTGTAGGGCTAGAGGTACTGAAATTTCCCAAGATCAACTTCTTGGAGGATGTGATTATGCTGATACACAAACACAATCTTTATATGATGATCACACTCTACTTTTATGCTGAATGGCAGCCTTGAATGCTTGGGATAGAATTGAAAATGTAGAAAAGGAAATTGAGTCATTTACAAAAGTTAAACAGGGCCCAAAAGAAACCTTCACTGATTTCTTACAAAGGCTGTCTTCAGCAGTTAGTAAAACAATACCAAATTCAGAAGCTAGAAAGATAATAATTGAATCTTTGGCTTTTGAAAATGCTAATGCACAATGCAAAAGAGTAATTAGGCTGTTAAAAGCAAGATCAGCACCCTTGGAGGAATGGATCCAAGATATAATTAATATCGAATCTTATGACCATGATGGTACTTAGAAAGGAGAGGTGATTTCCATAAGTTTGAAGAAAAATAGTAATGTCAGATGTTTCAAATGTGATAAACAAGGTCACCTAAAAAGGGACTGTAAGTGGGGCATTCCTAGAAACAACCTTTTTTCAATAATCTCAACAGAATGCCCCTCCCTTCTGGATTATGCAAAAGGTATGGTAAAGACAAACACTGGACTAACAAATGTAGGTCAGCAAGGGATAGACAAGGTAATCCATTGCCTTTGCTGTTGGGAAACTCCCTGAAGGGCCTCTGTAGGCCCCCATGACAAATTCAGTTCAGTCCTTTCCTGAGATCATAGAAGAAAACCCTCCCCAGAGCAATTAAAGAATCTAATTTCTACTATAAAGAACCATACTACTCTGGATTATAGAACAGTTATATAAAATAAAACAAAAATTTAAGGAGAAATCAAAAATCAAAATTGATAAAGATTAGATTTGGAAACTCCCCAAAATTAGGGTTGGAGAAGGGCTTTGTTTTTGTCTTTCAGGAGAGTGAAGGTTAAGGAATCTGAAGAATATTGGACAAATGAGACAACTGAAGAAAAAGGACAAATCATCCAGAAAAAAAAATGTCCCAAGAAAAAGAGTAAATTGGCCTATCGGTATATCAAATATCTAGCAGGATAAAATTTCATAAGTCTTCCTAAATGTTTGTTTCTGCTGTTCTCTACAGACATATAATGCAAATTGTCATTATGTAGTCCCAGTTCAATTATACAGTCCCAACTATAATTATAGCTGGCTTTGGAGTTGGAGTGTGGCTCTCTCCTTCTCTAAACCCAAGCATGCTTGTTAAAAGAAAATGCAAAATCTATGTATCATGTCAGAGAAGCCACCTGGTTCGGGACAGAAGAAAAACCAAAATTAAGGCTCTATTCTATTGCCCCTAATGTCATAATTCTTTGGTTTTATTTTGACTCTTTAAAACTTTTCTTAAGGTATGAATTTTATATCAAAATTTATAAGATATATATATATATATATAGATAGATAGATAGAGATATGTTTAAACATTTGTCATAATGTTAATGGACATATAGAGTATTAACTAATTCTAGAAAAAAAGGCTTCATGTAGCTGCCTGTACATGATTTGGGGTTTGAGTCTCTATCAGTTTTCTGCAGGGAACCATGACCATGCCTAACAGAGACTTTGATGTCTCCAAAAAGATGATGGGACCCCACTGCTGTGGATATCGCTCTGTACAAATAAAATGCTGTTTGGCCAGTGGCTAGGCAGGAAGTATAGGCGGGACAAGAGAGAAGAGGATTCTGGGAAGTAGAAGGCTGGAGGAGACACTGCCAGCGCCGCCATGAGAAGCAACATGTAAAGACACTGGTAAGCCACAAGCCATGTGGCAAAGTATAGATAAGCAGAAATGGGTTAATTTAAGATAGAAAAAGTAGATAACAAGAAGCCTGCCACGGCCATACAGTTTGTAAGCAATATAAGTTTCTGTGTGCTTTCTTGGTTGGGTCTGAGCAACTATGGGACTGGCGGGTAAGAGAGATTTGTCCTGACTGGGCCAGGCAGGAAAACTCTAACTACACCCCACAATGAGGATTCCATCAGGATGATGATGTAGATGTAACCATCTTGTTAAATAAAAAACACAGAGCCAATTGCAGAGTTAAAAGCCAAGAGGTCAGAGCAATAGCTGAGAGCTGAAAACTTTACCCTTCACTGCTGCTCTGTCTTTCCTCTCCACAAGAGACCTACTTCCTGTGTCCTGTTCTGCCTTCTCATTTGTTGTAAACCTAGCCACATGACCTCCTCATCACTGCCTCTCTGTACAGACCTCCAGGTCTCCTATGGTTGGTATTGAGATTAAAGGCATGTGTCATCATGCTGGCTGTATCCTTGAACACACAGAGATCCTGCCTAGCTCTGCCTCCCAAGTGCTGGGATTAAACGCATGCACCACCACCACTGCCCAGCTTCTGCTATGGCTTGCTCTGACCCCAAGGCAACTCTATTAATATACAAATAAAATCACATTTCAGTACAAATAAAATATCACCATATTTCCCCTTTTCTATTTTAAATAAAAAGAAAAAGAAGAAAAATGTTATAACTAATATAAGAAAAATTATTCAATAAGTATATACAATATATACAGTCAAGAGTTACATTAAAGATGTCTAGTCCATTAACATTTGACAGATTCAGGCGAAAAACTCCATTGTATATATTTTGACAATGTTCAGTCCAGTAACATTTGATAAACTCAGACAAAAAAATTTTCATTACTTATCCTATTTAAAATAAACAGTTCCTTTTTAAAAGTATTTTTTCTTTTCATAATAGATTCAGTAATCTACCTTTTATCACTTTTACATTTTCTTTTTCTTTTTACAGTAGATTCAGTCATCTACCCATTTATCCTATTATTTCTTCATCTTTTTTCTCAGAGTAGATTCTATGATCTACCTCATATCTACATTATTTTTCTTTTTCTTTCTTTCTTTCTTTCTTCCTTTCTTTCTTTCTCTTTCTTTTTTCTTTTCTTTTTTTTTAAACAAAAACTCTGAATCTAATCTCCTTGTTCATCTTTTTTGCCTGACCATTAACAATTAACAACTTGTAACCAAGCATTTTAAATAATGACAATATCCAAAACTCATTAAACGACCAAAACCTCCCATGGGAAAAAAGTTATAACTAAAATGACTAGTCCATTTGTATTTGACAAATTCACAGAAAATTCACTTTCTATCCTAACTTATATTACTAACAGAACTGTCTTATAAAGTCTTTCAAATTTATACACTTACACCTCTAGTGAGTTTCTTTTCTGAAATTCTTAACAAGAAAAACTATAACTATAATTAACTGATCTTCAACTCCCTCAGAGACCCAAGAAGGAAATAATACTACCTAATAAAAAATAAAATCAGGAAGTGCATGCAAGCAGCTTCCAAAAAAAAAAAAAATGTGAGTTGATAGAAACAGCTAGCTGCCTGGACAGTCACCTGAGGTTTCTCTGCAGTGTTGGGGCATCATCTTCAGTCTATAGGCTTAGCATATCTGACAGACTCATTTGTGAACTAGGAAGTACACAAGGTCAACAGTTCGACCTCACATTTGGTGACAGCAGTCCATGTACCAGAAACACCTGAATTCCATTAGTGTCATGTCATGATTCAGGATTTTAAATTCTGGAAATTATTGATTTTTTTTAAATTAAGCTGTCCATTCTTCTTGGCTGTGTGTGTGTGTGTGTGTGTGTGTGTGTGTGTGGCTTCATCTGGGCATCCTATTCTTCTCCACATCCCTCTATTAAATGCCAGTCTACTATTGAGAGGGGTGAGCTTAGTTATTCTTCAAGAATAACTGTTTCATCTGCTATTCCATTGCACATCAGAAGCCATTGGCCCACTGCCTGTTCAGCTGCCTTTGAAGAAAAGGGCATGGTATCTTTTCCAGATTACAAAGGCCACTCACTTCAGGGATGGTGCCATATTGTCCTGGCTTCAGAAGATGCCTTTTGTTTTGGTCTTTTTTGTTTTGTTTTGTTTTTTGAGACAGGGCTTCTCTGTAGTTTTGGTGCCTGTCCTGTATCTCATGCTGTAGATCAGGCTGGCCTCAAACTCAGAGATCCACCTGGCTCTGCCCCTCAAGTGCTGGGATTAAAGGAGTGCACCACCACCGCCCAGCTTCTGCTATGGCTTGCTCTGACCCCAAGGCAACTTTATTAATATACAAGTAAAATCACATTTCAGTACAAATAAAATATCACCATATGATGATAATACCACTAAGCTGACAAACACTACCCAAAGATCAGCTTTGAACTACAAACTGCTCAGGGCAATTTTGAGGTGGCTAGCTGAGATGATACAGCCTCACAGACTACTCAAGCAAGGGCTTGAGACAAGCCCTGCACTTTGGCATCATGCAAAGACTGAACAACAAATGATACAGCTACCTCTCCTAGGACTTGACAATTAACCTAAATATTTTTTCTTTTCAGGATCAGTTAAAAATGCCTTTGCCACTAGACAGCAGGAAGTAATTTTAAGAACACAGTGCCCACATTCTCAAGAGGTAGGGTGGGTAGATTTTGTTGTTTCAATGAATTATGAATAATTGTCATTGTTTAGGATGTTTGGTTATTAGTTGTTATTGTTAAAAGAAAAAAGGTTAAACAAAGGAGATTAGGTTTAGGGTTCTTGTTTAGAAAAAAGAGGATATAGATATAAGATAAAAGGTAGATTTGATGTGCCTACCAATCAAGATAAAAATGAGGCGCAGGGACACCAAAGCTGTAGAAGGCACACTGGGTTATATGCTTACTGTGCCAGGCCTCCCCATAGTGATGACTACTCTTGCCCCACATCAGAACTTGAAGGAGTCCCAGGCGGCATGGGTGGGTGAGATATCTGTCTTGATCTTCATTTTGGTGTTCAGATCTTCTATCTTATTTTTTCAGGCCCTTGGTCTCACCCCTAGAAATGCACAAACAAAAAGTCATAAAGGTGTCTAAGGAACACAAGTCTTCAGTCTATGCTAGGCAGGACTCTGTCCTCCAGGATTCCCCTGGTCTCCCAATTCAGTGAGGAATTCAGCAGCTGACTTTCCCTTCCCTTAAAACTGTGGTCATCAGCCTTTGATCTTCCTGATTCTTAGACTATCTCTCGACAGCCTTGCCACACCATGTAGCCCAATATGAAGTTCTAGAACCATCCATGGCAGTGGACCTGTGCATGTTTTCCTGACTCCAAGAGAACAGCCATCCTCATTCAGTTCTCACTTTCCCAGTTCTCACAGACCTTGGGTTGCCAGACTGCTGGACATGAAAGGGCTCATACCTCAACTGTATGGGCCCCTCCACCACTTCCTCACCTGCTAAGCATAGTTGGAGACCTCCTCTCCGGCCCCCACTAAGCCCTGTTAGACAGCCCACTTATAAAATAAATACACACACATTTATATTATTTAAACTGCTTAGCCATTAGTTCAGCCCTACCATTGTCTAGCTCTTACACTTATGTTTAGCTCATTTCTGTTCTATACTTTGCCACATGGCTTGTGGCTCACCAGTGTCTTTACATGTTGCTTCTCATGGCAGCGGCTGGCAGTGGCTGTCCTCCCCAGCCTTCTATCTCCCACAATTTTCTTCTTTGTTTGTCCCGCCTATATTTCCTGCCTGGCTACTAGCTAATCAGCATTTTATTTATACAGAGTGATATCCACAGCACTTCCCCTTTTCTTTTTTGTTAAAAGAGGAAGGTTAACTTTTATGTAGTAAAATTGCAGATAACAAAACAATTATCAAGCAAGAATTATAGTTACAATATTAAAGAAGATATCCTGTTTATCTTATATTTGTGAGTTTAAGGTTTTATATCTAACTTATCTTTTATCATAACTGAGGAAATTATAACTATCTAGTCTTCAACTACATCAAAGACTTCAGAAGGATATAATATTACCTGAGAAGGATGTAAGCAACTTTTGGGAGTCTTGCAGGGTAGACAGAGACAGCTGGCAGCCTGGACAGTCACTTAATGTTCCTTTGTAAAGTTGGGGCATCTGTCTTCAGCCCACAGGGCTAGAGTCTCTCGGTCACTTCTTTCAGTGTCCTGTAGAACGTCTGGCAGTTTCCTCTGTGAAGCAGAAACCTGAAGGACCATTTTGTCAAGCAAAGTTTAGTGGTCACCTTTCTATGGGTCCTGCATGTCCAGTCAATCAAGCAGTCCAGGCAAGAACAGTTTCTTGCCCAAATGGCTATTTTTGCCAAAGTGAAGATAAACTCCATATGAAGTGTCTTTAATGCCCATCCTCTTCTCTGAAGTAAATTGGTGCTGCCAGGAGCAGACATGTCTCATTGTCCAGAATGTCTAAATTTTAAAAATATTTTAAATGCCATATTCTGTAGACCTTTGAAGTGTTTGAAGATTACCTGTCTATCTGAAATATCTCTGTGTATACCTAGAAGACTTAACTAACATGGCTATGAGTATGATTATCATAGATGACCAGTTATTAATCTACTTTTAATTATTCATTACAATTTTAAATGAGCTGTACAAACATAATATCTTAAACAAGAGTAGAAATATACACAGAGTATAACAAAAATTAACTTTAAGTTTGTATCAATAGACTAAAATCTATACCAATGTAAAACATTTTAAATGAGTTGTTGCTCTTTAGAAGTAAGTTTATTAATCTACCCTTTCATCCTATCATATCTACATTATATCTCCTTTTTATCTTTAGGAAGAGATTGTATTTATAGTTAACCTGTTTTAAATACAATAGTGGTTTTTCTCTGTCCCACACCAGAGGGCTCTTCTGATTTGGGACATAAGAAGCTCTTAACCTTTTATTTTAACAATGTGTTTGGGTTTAGAGAAGGAGTGAGCCAATTCCTTTTCCAAAGCCAGCTGGGAATTGGGCATAGTTTTTCTTACTACTTCCTGTTGGAGGGGGATGCTGTATCTCATGGGGACATGAAGAAAATTTTAGGATTATGAAATAGTCTGTGAGGGTAAACCTCTGAGCCAGTTGCCTTGAAACCATTCTGGATATTGGATCATCTGGGCCCTGGTGTCATTGGAGACCTTTCAGGTGGTCTTGGCTGATCAAACCTGATGTATCTTAATCTGGAACAAATCCACAGCCTCTGGCTTTCTGTGGAAACAAAAGCAGAGACTCTTTTTCAAAACAACATATCCTTATATTCAAAGTTTGAAGTCAAGGTACCTTTAAAATTTACATATTTGTTTAACTCAACAGCTTTTACAATCAAATCTTTTTCTGTAGTTAAAAATCCCAAAGACAACATAAACCAGAGTCTCTGTGTAATATCCATCTTTGTAAGACTGAAGCCCTGCTGTGGCTGCTGGCTCCGCCCACCTCAGCTTCTCAACATGGCGGTGGTACAGTTTACCACCAGCTCTGGGTCTGGAGCCATGTGTACCATCAACTATCAGAAGCAGTTCTATCAAAGCAGTGCATAGCCCAGAAACTTTTTTTTTTTTAACTAGCAAAGGCTAAATCCACCATGCAGCAGAGTAAAGTGCCGCTTGTAGACTCCTCATTCCCGCCACACTGCAGGTCAGACGCACAAGCCAGGAACCCACCATAGTAGCTCAAACCGGCAAGCTGCCGCTAACTTGAGAGAGACAAGTAGGAAGCTGTTTTTAGCTCCATTTTAGAATCTTTTTTCTCAGGTTTTAGGGGGAAACTCTTGTCAACACATTGGGCACCATTTGTAGTTGGAGACCTTCTCTCCAGCCCCCGCCAAGCCCTGTTAGACAGCCCACTTATAAAATAAATACACACACATTTATATTATTTAAACTGCTTGGCCATTAGTTCAGGCCTACCATTGTCTAGCTCTTACACTTATGTTTAGCCCATTTCTGTTAGTCTATACTTTGCCACATGGCTTGTGGCTTACCAGTGTCTTTACATGTTGCTTCTCATGGCAGCGGCTGGCAGTGTCTGTCCTCCCCAGCCTTCTATCTCCCACAATTTTCTTCTTTGTTTGTCCCGCCTATATTTTCTGCCTGGCTACTGGCCAATCAGCATTTTATTTATACAGAGTAATATCCACAGCAGCTAAAAGTCTTGCATTCTCTACCCTCCTCACTGTAGGACTCCCTCCTGCTGCCCAGCAGTCAGGGACAGGCTGGCTGCAGGTCAATGTTGTGAGCTACACATTACAAGTCCCCTTCCTCTTAGACCTCCAAGCAGAGAACCCCACTCTTCCTCATGGGCTTGAACTCTCATCAGAACCTTCATCATACTGTCTGTTTATCAGTGGGTTTGGGGACTGAACTCTCCTCTGATCCACCATCATGCTACTGTCTGTCCATGGCATTAGTAACTGCTAATAAATCTTACTCCAAAAGACAATTTGCCTCAGTACCTACCCTGAACCCCAAACTGAAACCTTTTAGGATGAAAAATGAAGAAATGTACCAAATAATGAGTGATTTACAAGGAGTTAAAATAAGTGGAACAACAATTTAAGCTTCCAAATGAAAGGAATTAGCTAAAAATCCATATTTATCAATCAATTTATATTTATCCACTATGATAAATATAAGCTCAGTTCTTCTGAGCACTCACAAAATGATCCTAATTTTGACTCAGCAAATTATGATAGTCATGGTGGTCAAAGAGGAGCTCTCTAAAGATACCCTGAGATCTCTAAGGCTTGTGTAGGAGCTAGGTGTGGTGGCACATACATCAAGTCACAGATTTGAGATACTGAGACAGGAGTCTCACCAGTTTGACACTAGCCCAGGCTACATACTAATTCTCTATCTCAAAAAAATTGAACATGTTGGTGACTGATACTTATGCACACCTACCCACCATATACATTTATAATGTGGTACAGTATTTACTAAAAGAAAAGTGAACATTTATCAGGAAATAACTATGATTAAGAAAACTATGACACCATGCTTTAATAGTCTGAAACCATTTCACATATAAAACATTAAAATAAATTGTTCGTTGTTAAGTTTCCAGTGTTGTCCTTGGTGATTGTTCAGTTATGAAGTATCTAGAGTTCATGCTTTCCTTTGTTCTTCCTCAGAAGAGTCCAGTTTACCCACTTCAGTGAACCTGTTAGAACAAGGACTAGGTCTAATGAGTCTTCAGGCTTTCTTGTATACTTGGCACAATGTTGTGTACATAGTACTTGTGCTCAGTAAACACCTACATTCATTGTGTCAATTATTTCCCTAACTTCAGGGTCCTGCCTCCACTCTGTGTGAACTCTGTGTTCCCTATTGCTGTGTGAGAGTTCCTTTTGTAAACTTCAGTTTAGTGTGACAACATCCACACCTGATATTCAAAATCTCAAGACCTGGAAAGAAGGTCCAGTGGTCTGATGTACAACAAACAGCATGGACTGGACTCCAAACTATTGCAGGACACATCTGACTTCTTGATACCCAGGCTGTTTCTAAGATACTGAGCCTGTCTGCATTTACTTCTGCAAGAATGCAAAAATGTCCAGGTTGTCCTTAATTGACATCAGAAGACCTTTCCTCACAAAGAGAAGCCGAGGAACCCTGAGGCTTTCTTTCATTGTTTATTGGAGGACTGTGTAGACCTAAAATTCAGGGAGGATAATAGGCAGGCATATATGCATAGAAAGGTTCTAATTGTGTTGATAAAACATGGAGTCACACAGAAACCCAACTTGAATGTCTGTTAACACTAGACAATTCATATTTTGCTGAAATTCCATATCAATCAGCTGTCTGGACATCATGGCTTGATAAACTATTAGGAATACATTAGCAGAGGGAGGAATGGCTTGGTGGCTAAGAACAGGGCTTTCTGCTCTCTCAAAAGACAGAGTTTGTATCTCAGCATCCATGCAGAGCAGCTCACAACTGTTTGTAACTCCAGCTCCAGGGATCCCACATCCTCTTCTGACTTCTGTAGGCACCTGCATACAGGTAGAAGACAGACACATACATATGAACAAATAAAATAAAATCCTTTAAAAATCTACAAAATATCTTCAATCTGTGTTTGTTGTTTAAAGTGCAGACAATAATACATATAGAAGAAAAACTAACCACGTGTATGAAGATGGAGTGCATTTATCATATAACAGACAATAATCACATATAGATTTTTGAAGGGTTTTAAAGCTACTAACTTTATAATGTGGTTCCTGAGTACACCTTACAAAATGACAATCAAGGAAGTGAATATCCAGCCTACAAGGCTATAGGAAGGGGAGAAATCTTCACTGTAAACTGAGGCTATGTCTGAAAAAGGAATGAGGCCCTGACCAAGGTCATATACACTCAGGCCTTGAGCTTGGGCCGCAGGAAACATCTGCATACACAACTCCATCAGCCTTTACAGCACAGGATAACTGGGCTGGAATTCCAGTTTCTCAGCTGGTGAGAGGCGTTACTCTGGGGTGAAGGGTTCTTTGCCCTTCCCATGACCCCATTATCTTTGTGTCTCTCCAGATGTTCAAGCTGACCTCAAACTCCTACTCCTCTGATTTTCTTTTTTTTTCATTTTTCTTTATAAAGAAATTTTCTACTCACTCTACATACCACCCACAGATCCCCCTTCCTCTCTCCTCCCACCCTTCAGCCCTCCCTCCTAAGCCATCCCACAAATCAAGGTCTCCCGTGGGGAGTCAGCAGAGCCCTGCACACTGAGCCCAGGCAAGTTCAAGCCCCTTCCCATTGCACTGGCTGTGCAAGGCATCACACCACAGGCACCGGGCTTGCAAAAGCCTGCCCATGTACCAGGGATGGATCCCTATCCCCCTTCCTGGGTGCTGCCTAAACAGTCCAAGCCAAACAACCATCTTCCATATCCAGAGGGCCTACTTCAGTCCCATGGGGGCTCCACAGCCACTCGTCCACAGTTCATGGATCTCCACCAGTGTGGCTGGTCATCTCTACATGTCTTCCCATCGTGATCTCGACATCCCCTGCCTGCAGAATCCCTCCCTCCTCTCTCTCATCAGTTGGATTCCCCCACCTCAGCCTGGCACCTGACCGTGGATCTCTGCATCTGCTTCTATCAGTCACTGGACAAAGGCTCTGTGATGATGGTTAGGGTATTCACTAGACTTGTCACCAGAGTAGACCAGTCCAGGCACCCTCTAGACCGCTGCCAGCACTCCAATGTGGGGTCATTCTTGTGGATTCCTGAGAGCCTCCCTGACACCCTGCCTCTTCCTGTTATTCCATGATGTCCTCATCTATCATGGAATCTCCCTCCCTGCCCTCCCACTCTGTCTCCGTTCTAAAGTGACCCTCCCATTTCCCCATGTTATCATCCCCCATTCCTTGCCCTCCACCATCTCCCACTCCCAGTCCAGTCATTCAGATCTCATCCACTTCTCCTTCGCTGGGTCATCCATGTGTCCCTCCTAGGGTCTTTCCCTGTTAGCTAGCCTCTCTGGAGCTGTGGGTTGCAGTCTGGCCATCACTCCCCTCACAACTAGTATCCCCTTATGAGTGAGTACATACTATGTTTATACTTCTGAATCTTGGTTACCTCACTTAAGATGATATTTTCTAGTTCTATCCATTTGCCTGCAAATTTCATGATGTCATTGTTTTTTACTGCTGAGTAGTACTCCATTGTGTATATGTGCCACATTTTCTTTATCCTTTCCATTGAGGGGCATCTAGGTTGTTTCCAGGTTCTTGCTATTATGAATAATGCTGACATGAACATAGTTGAGCATGTGTCCTTATGGTAAGATTAAGGATTCCTTGGGTATATGCCCAAGAGTAGCATAGCTTGGTCTTGAGGAACAGTTATTCTCAATTTTCTGATAAACTGCCATACTGATTTCCAGAGTGGCTGTACAAGTCTGCATTCCCACCAACAGTGGAGGAGTGTTCCTCTTGCTCCACATCCTCTCCAACATAAGCTATCTTCACTGTTTATTATTATTATTATTATTATTATTATTATTATTATTATTAGTTTTAATTTTACACATCAGCCATGTGTTCCCCTATCCTCCCCACTCTCACCCCCGTCCCCACCTTCCCCCCAGCCCCTTTCTTCCATTCCCTTGTCCTCCAGGACCAAGACTCCCCTGGGGATTCATTTAAACCTGGTAGATTCAGTACAGGCAGGTCCAGTCCCCTCCTTCCAGGCTGAGCATGTGCCCCTGTGTAAGCCCAAGGTTCCAAACAACCAGCTCATGCACTAAGGACAGGTCCTGGTCCCACAGCCTGGGTGCCTCCCAAACAGTTCAAGCTATTCAATTGTCTCACTTATCCAGAGGGCCTGATCCAGCTGGCGGCTCCACAGCCGTTGGTTCATAATTCATGTGCTTCCATTCATTTGGCTATTTGTCCCTTTGCGTTTTGCAATCTTGGATTCAACAATTCACTCTCTTACAGTCCCCCCTCTTTCTCGCCAGTTGGACACCTGGAGCTCCACCTGGGGCCTGGCTGAGGATCTCTGCATCCACTTCCATCAGTTATTGGATGAGAGTTCCAGCATGACTGTTAGGGTGTTTAGTCATCTGATCACCAGACTAGGTCAGATCAGGCTTGCTCTCAACCATTGCCAGCAGTCTACAGAGGATATATCATTGTGGATTTCTGGGGACCTCTCCAGCACTCTGCCTATTTCTGTTTTCATGTGGTCTTCATTTATCATGGTCTGTTATTCCTCGTTCTCCCTTTCTGTTCTTGATCCAGCTGGGATCTCCTGCTCCCCTAAGCTTTCTTTCCCTCAAATCTTGCCCTGCATTACTCCCACTGTCATCCAGGTTGTTCATGCAGATCTCATCCATTTCTCTGTCATTGGGTGATCCCTGTGTCTTTCCTAGGGTCCTGTTTTCTAGGTAGCCTCCCTGGAGTTGTGTAGGAGTCTAGTCATCTTTGTTCTACATCTAGTATCCTCCTATGAGTGAGTACATACCATGTTTGTCCTTCTGAGTCTGGGTTACCTCACTCAGGATGATTTTATCTAGATCCATCCATTTGCCTACAAACCTCATGATGTCATTGTTTTTCTCTGCTGAGTAATACTCCATTGTGTATATGTACCATATTTTCTTTATCCATTCTTCAGTTGAAGGGCATCTAGGTTGTTTCCAGGTTCTGGCTATTACAAACAATGCGGATATGAACATAGCTGAGCAAATGCCCTTGTGGTATGATTGAGGATTCCTTGGGTATATGCCCAAGAGTGCTACAGCTGGGTCTTGGGGGAGATGGATTCAGGAAGCACCATATTGTTTTCCAAAGTGGCTGTACAAGCTTGCAGATCTTCAAAGAAGACTTAACACCAATACTCTTTGAATTGTTCCACATAATAGAAGCAGAAGGTATATTACCAAACTCCTTCTATGAGGCTACAATTACCCTGATTCCTAAACCAAACAAAGATGCAACAAAGAAAGAGAACTACAGACCGATCTCCCTCATGAACATTGATGCAAAAATACTCAATAAAATTCTGGCAAACAGACTCCAAGAACACATCAAAACAATTATCCACCATGATCAAGTAGGCTTCATCCCAGGGATGCAAGGGTGGTTCAACATATGAAAGTCTGTCAAGGTAATACATCATATAAACAAACTCAAAGAAAAAAACCACATGATCATCTCACTAGATGCAGAAAAGGCATTTGACAAAATCCAACACCCCTTCATGATAAAGGTCTTGGAGTGATCAGGAATACAGGGAACATACCTAAACATAATAAAGGCAATCTACAGTAAGCCAAGAGCCAACATCAAATTAAATGGAGAGAAACTCAAAGCAATACCACTAAAATCAGGAACAAGGCAAGGCTGTCCCTTCTCCCCATACTTAGGGGGTACTATCTATTGCCTGTGTTTTCATGGGTGTATCTAAGTTCCTTAGGTTGGATTTTTTTCCTCCTAGTGCTTTCTGTAGGGCTGGATTTGTGCAAAGATATTGTTTGAATCTGGTTTTATCATCAAATATTTTGTTTACTCTGTCTATGTTGAGAGTTTTGCTGAGTATAATAATCTGAGTTGGCATGCATGGTCTCTTAGTATTTTCATAACATCTGTCCAGGACCTTCTGGCTTTTAGAGTCTCCACTGAGAAGTCAGGTGTTATTCTTATAGGTCTGCCTTTATAAGTTACTTGGCCTTTATCCTTTGCAGCTCTTAATATTTTTCTTTATTCTGTATGTTTAGTGGTTTGATTATTATGTGGCAAGGGGACTTTTTTTGGATCCAGTCTATTTTGGGTTCTGTAACCTTCTTGTATCTTTATAGGCATTTTGTTCCTTAGGTTGGGAAATTTTTCTTCTGTGATTTTGTTGAATATTCTTTCTGTGCCTTTGAGTTGGTATTCTTCTCCTTCTTCTATCCCTATACTTCTTAGGTTTGATCTTTTCATGGTGTCCCAAATTTCCTGGACATTTTGGATTATGACTTTGTTGGATTTAGTGTTATTTTCACTTATGATTCTATTTCCTCTATTGTATCTTCAATGACAGAGATCTGCTTTTCTATCTCTTGCATTCTGTTGGTTATGCTTGCATCTGCAGTTCCTGTTTGTTTACTCAGATTTTCCACTTCTAGCATTCCCTCATTTTGTGTCTTCTTTATTGTCTCAATTTCAGTTTTCAAATATTGAACTGTTTCCCTCACTTGTTTAATTGCTTTCTCTTGGCTTTCAAGGGATTTACTGATTTCTTCCCATTTTTTGTTTGAGGTTTCCTGGCATTCTTTAAAGGAATTTTTTGTTTCCTCTTAAAAGATGTCTATCATCTTCTTAAGAAAATTTTTAAGGTATGTTTCTTTTGTGTTGGGTTGTTCAGGTCTTGCAGATAGCGTCTGATGTTGCCATATTGACTTTTATGTGGTTGACTGTATTTTTGCACCGGCATCTGCCCATCTCTTTCTCCACTTGGTGCAAGCAGTGTCTGTGTTTGAGGGAGCCTCTCTTGGTCTGATTAATACTCTTGGTCCAGTGGGAGCTCTTGGTCTAATCAGTTCTAGTTGACCCTTTGTCTCAGAGAGCAGCTCTTAGTCCAATCAGGTGCCGGTGGGTTCTGTCTCTGCTCCTCTGATTTTCACTGCTACCGTCTTTGACGTGACTTCATTTCAGTTCTGACAGCTTCTCCTGGGGGGCTCTGCAAATGTTGAAGACTCTGTTGATCTGCCATCCTGTGCTTTGTTTGCAGCTGACACACACAATGCCTAAATGAAGATCCCTGTTTAGTGTGGGTTTATGAGATCTGATCCCACACTTGGAAGGAATTGAAAGACTTCAGAAAGTCAATGACAAAAGGAGATATTTTTGGACAATCTTAGACAAATGAGAGGGTTAGAAGGAGGGGCTTGTGGGCTGAGTTTAAGTGGAGTCTATCATAATCTTTCCCAAGATATTGATACAGTAATATTATGTTGAATGATGGGTGGATAATCCCCCGATCATTTCCTGCTTGTCAGAGTTCTTTGTCCGCCTGTCAGTTCTCACCTTTATTTATTTATTTACTTATTTATTTGTTTGTTTGTTTGACCAAGAGCAGTTCAGAAGCTTCTATCTTCTCTGAACATATGCTTCAACTCTTGTCTGCTGTGTGAACATAAGTGAAAGAAATAAGAGGCAAAGAGAGAAGGCCAGAGGGAGGAAGGATGGGCAACAAACCTCTCTTGCATCATCTATCACAGCTGGTAAACTGGAAGCTGAGGCATGGTTCATGTTTGTATCCACTCACTTTCCCCTTTTCTGTTTATTGAATTGAACAGGGCTCTCTCTTTCTTCTGGGTGGGAGAGACAAAGGAGATTTTGCTATGTTCCCTATTTTTGTGACAGAATGTCCACAAGAATTGGTAATAAAGCTTGATTAGGATGCTACAAAAAGAACAAAAGAAGTTTAACAATTTATTATACAGCCAGTTATAATTATTGCTCATAGTAACATATCATGATTCTGATGGTGAGTGTTTAACCCTTTCAATTACAGAGTGACAATGCCTGGAATGAAAAGTGTGAGTATCATTTTTGCTCAAACTGATGATTGACATAATACAATTAGAGACATGTATAAGCCTGAAATAATGTATCATTTGTAAACCAAAGATCCTAAAAAGAAGCCAAACTGAACCCTCCTACAAATGCTGGTGACTGACCAGAACTTCAGTGATTGTGGACAGGTAGGGATGTTAAAAGGCAGAGCATAGTTAAATTACCTTGCCCCTCTAAGTAGCCATTCATTGTCCATCTCTGTGTGAAGAAACATTCTTGTGACAATTAAGTATGTCCTTTTGGAATATACAAACAGACCCTCTGACTTCCACCAACCCAAAATCTAAGAATGTTCTCTTGATAGCATGTGAGGCCTATAGCAGTGACTTAACACCTTGCAGTAACCTGTTCACCTAATGTTTTAGACAACATATTTTAAGAGTGTCTTCATTTGTGAAATTCAGTGTTCTGTCACTGTAGAAATTTCATGCAATTGTTGCCACATTGTAACATGAAATGTGGGGGACCTAAATCTGTGCTCCCTAGCCATGGCCATCACTCATGCCAGGGTGGACTTTTTGGTGATAGAACTGCTTCACCACTCCCTGGTTCACTAGCCTAGGCTTGGATGGGACCATTTCTCTGATATATCATCTGCACCATTTTTATGGTTAGAAAATTTTTGTTTACATCTTCATAGGAAAAGTCACAGAACACAATTGTCACCTGTACAGGGGACAAAAGAACCAAAGATGAATTGTGGATGACTGGTGACATGGTCCCTGCAATAGGTGCTGAGACAGGCAACTGAGGCTGATCCTTGTCACAATGCAGGCCCAATCTTGATATGACTCCTTTATTCCATGCAGCATGGAATGTGTTCCTCCTGCTATAGTGCTGGTCACTTGCTCTTTGAGAGGATGGCACATGCAACCAAGAACAAATCATTTGAGAGTCAGAGTGACCTTGAGGAAAATCTCAGTACACCAACATCTTCTATCTGCTGCGGAGTGTCCTGCTTCTTTGATGGATAGAGTGCATCCCATGAGTGTAGGGATGCCCCTGAAAGTACATAGAATAAATATATTAAATTAAGAAAAGCAGACTAGAAACAAGCAAAGCTAAGATCAAGAATTCATAAGTAAGACTAAGTGTCCATATATTTATTTGGGAGCTGGGTGGAAGGCCCGAAAAAAGTCAAAGAAAAAGAGTAAAAAAAGAAATCGACTACCATCCTTCCCGGAGGGACAGGCTCACATGATACATTGAGGACACTAGAGCAACACTGCCTGAGGACCCCATGTGTAACAAAAACTGCAAGATGATAGAGGAAGGCAGACATTACTGAGGGTTTTGGGAAGGAGGCACTGTGTGGTGTCCAGTTCACTAGGACAGAGAGTACTGTGTTCACATAAGAGTTAAGCTGGTGGTTAGTTCAGCAGGGGCCTTGGTACTGTTAAGGGGCTTTAGGGGTTTGCTGAGCCAGCCTCTAGTGAAACATGACCTTTATGAGGTTGGAGAGGCTTTGGGGAAAATGAATGATTTAAATCAGCATTAAATCAGATGGAAAGTGGTAAAGCATTCAAGAGAGTAAGGTGTTGTGGAATATTCCTTTACACTGTGTGAAGATAATGTCACTGTGACTGATTTGATGGGAGGCTGAATGGCCAGGAGCTAGGCAGGGTCTCCAGGCATGGAGCATGCTGGGAGGAGGAAGAGTAGAGTTGCAGGAGATGCCATGAGAGGCAGAGGAAGCAGGACATGAAGGAGTAGAGATAACAAACTATGAGCCCTGCAACAGCATATAAATGAATAGAAATGGGTTAATTTACATATAAGAGCTAGCTAAAAATAAGTGTAAGCTATCAGCTGAACTTTCATAATCAATAATAACCCCATGTCATGATTTGGGAGCTGGCAGATGGGGCAGAGAAATATACCTACAAATGGTGCCCAACATGGGAAATTGTATATCCACATAAAACCTGAAAAAGCTTGAAAAAAGGTTCTAAACACACACCAAAAAACTGAGCCAAACATGGCTTTCTAGTCTTGTGTCTCTCTCTCTCATGCCAGCCACAGTACAGAGACAAGACTCCAAACAGTTGTCTGTGTGAGCCACCAGTGAGCCATGAGCTAAGCTGTGTGGTGGGTTTAATGTTTTGCTCATGTAGACAGAAAAGGTTGCAGATATGCAGAAAGCAGACTAAGATGGAAAAAGCCTCTAAACAGGTTATAGTGTCTTTAGCAACATGTTTAGGCTTAAGGGAAAAAAAAACAATATAGACAGTCATAAAATAGTTTAAAAATAATAGTCTTTAAAGAGAAAGTAAAGTATTAAAAAAGTAAGCCACTTAAGGATGGAAAATACACAGGTAGTCTAGATCCTATATGGTAACTTGTTAACTTTAAATTATTAACTGCTGATGCACAAAAACAATGGCTGCTCAGAAACATTGAATTATGGAAACTGCTAAATTAAACTAATGTATATTTTTTAAAACTATCTTAGCTTCAAAATGGAATTCAGAAAATGTGTTGCATTGTGGGAGAGGCTGTGGATTTCTCCAGATTAATAAAGATCAGATGTGACCAGGGGAGACCTCCTGAGTATCTTGGCCATAGAAATGGAGGGTGAAGCCAGGAAAGACTACAGGACAGAAATATAAGCTGATTCCTTGACATGGGAACAGCTCTGAGCTGAGCTGAGACATGATACATATTGTTGGCTACAGAGTCATCATTACTTATTATCACCTGCCATCCTTTCATATGGCATGGATGGGATTTTATATTACAGTTTGATTATATAATCCAGACAGACTTACAAAGTTGACAGATGCCTGTTACCTGTTCAAACATAAAACAAACAAACAAAAACATCTTTAATTGATTTGTGCACACTGCAAATTTCATACTTATGCTAATGCAGATATGTAATTTACCTTCAAAAGTTTATGTGCTTTTTAGAGCAAGGGGACCACATACCAATGAAAATGGGTGCCCCAGGTGATCCAGAATCTCAGAGCGCCTCTGATGCAGTTTCCTCGGAGTTCTTCATCCAGAACAGCTTCAAGGCTGCTGGCTGAGATGGTCCAGCTAGGTGGTCTAGCTAGATGGTCACAGACTACTCCAGTCAAAACTACAGATTAGCCTTACACTTTCCCATTGCACAGAGGCTGGAACACAAATGATACAACTAGCCCTCCCATTGACTATTCTCTCCGTTTTCTCAGGGCTCACTAAAGATGCCTTCACCCCTAGACAGGAGGAAGCAGTCTGAAACACCTGACAGCCACATTCCCAAGAGGAGAGTTGGGTGATTTTTGGTTTTTTGGTGGATTATGGATGTGTATCATCATTGATGGTGTTGATTACAGGTTGTTATTGGTCATAATCAGGGAAGAAACTAAATAAAGAAGATCAGATTCGGGGATCTCATTCTGAAAAGAAAAAGGAGGATATAGGAATGGTAGAATAAAATAGATTATTGAATATACTGTTAAACTAAAAAATATATTAATATTATATATTTACATTGTTATGGATTTTGTATATTGATACAAAATTAAGGATATTTTTGTTATACTGTATATGGGTTTCTTTTCTTGTTTAAGGTGTTGTATCTATGCAGATCACTTAAAACATAATGTAAAGTTTTAGTCCTGGAAAGCTACTTATGATAATAAAGAAATAGCATCCCTAGCAATCAAACTTATAATCATGTTAGTTATGTTTTCAAGATCGATCAGAAATATATTTTAGATGGATAAGTGATCAGTCCATTCCTCAGACATAGCCTCAGTTTACAGTGAAGATTTCCCACCTTCCTACAGCCCTGTGGGCTGGATGTTCACTTTCCTGAGTGTAATCCTGTGGGGTGTCCTTAGGAAACACCTGCTAAAGGTAGTAACTTCAAAACCCAGCAGAGTCTATATGTTTTTATTGTCTGTTGTGTGATAAATTCACTTAATCTTTTTAGGTGTTGTTAGTTTTTCTTCTTTATGTGTTAATTGTCTTCATTTTGAGGAACAACAAATACAACTTGAAGGTACTTCTTGTGTTTTTTAAGATTTTGTTTTATGTATTCGTGTATATATGTCTGTCCACCAGGTTTATGCAGGTGTCTGGAGTAGGCATAAGAGGGTGTGGGAACCCTGGAGCTGGAGTTACAAACAGTTGTGTGCTGCTCTACATAGTTGCAGAGATACAAACACTTATCCTTTGAAGGAGAAGAAAGCCCTGTCCTTAGCTGACAAGCCATCCCTCCAGCCCCAAATCTTTAATGGTTTGTCATGTCATGGTAGCCAGACAGCTGCTCTATCTGAGAGTGAGAGCTCAAAGAAACAGTAAATTGGCCAGTGTTAACAGAAATTCAATGTCGGTTTCCTGATTCTATGTTTTACAAATGCCAATGGAAATTTTCTGTCCATAAATGCCTGTTCATTTTCCTCCCTGAATTTGAAGTCCACATAGGCCCCAACAAAGTATGGAGAATGCCAAAGGCTTTCCTCTGCTTCTCTTTGTAAGGAAACACTTTCTGATACCAATTCAGGACACCCAGAACCTTTTATAACTACAGGCACAAGGCTGAAAGTGAAAGCAGACAGGCTCAGCTTCTCAGAAACACCCTGCATGTCAAGAAACCACATGACTTCTTGAATGGGTTGGAGTCAAGTATCTGCAGTTTGTTTTACATCACGCTGCTTGAAGTTTTTTTTCCCCAAGTTCTGAGAGTATGAATATCAGATGTGGAATGCTTTTCTGCTATGGAGTAAGAACAGTCAGCACTAGATGAAGGTCTGGCACAGCAAGCCCGTAAACCATGTGTACTTACCAGCTTCGGGGTCCCTGTGCCTCATTTTCTTCCTGGTGGGCACATCAACACTGTGTTCATAATGTTTATGATATCAAATGGAGGCGATGTACCAAGAGATCCTCACACAGTGTCAGGCATTTACTGTGCATTTAAAATTTGATGATATGAAACATCCAAACATTCCTGAAATTTAACATGGAATTATTTTTCATTTGTATTTTTCAAAGAAACTTCATCATATTTGCCACTTTCTTCTTCTTTTTTTCTTTAATAAGAAAATTTTTATTCATTTTGCATACCAACCACAGATCCCCCTCTAATCCCTCCTCCTGCTCAACTCCCAGTGTTCCTCTGCAGCCCACCCCATCTCCTCCTCTGAAAAGGTAAGGCCTCCTGGAGAGAGTCAGCAGAGCCTGACATTCATTTGAGGCAGGTCCAAGCCCATTCCCCTGCATCAAAGCTGTGCAAAGTGTCCCACCATAGGTAATGGCTCCAAAGAGAGAGCTCATGCATCAGTGATAGAACCTCATCTCACAGACCAAGCTACACAACTGCCTCACTTATGCAGAGTGCCTAGTCCAGTGGCATGCAGGCTCCATACCTGTTGGTCTAAAGTTAATGAGCTGCCACTAGCTTGGTTCAGTTGTCTCTGTGTTTCATGTATATACACAGAGATCATGTCATCTGTATATCATCATCATGATCTTGATGCCCCATGCTCATAGGCTCTCTCTTCCCTGTCTTTGAATGGTCACCTGGAGCTCAGCCTGATGCTTAACTGTGGATCTCTGTATCTGCTTCAAGTCCAAATGGATCAAAGACTTCAACATAAATCCAATGACACTGAACCTGATAGAAGAGAAACTGGAAAGTAGCTTTGAACACTTTGGCACAGGAGACCACTTCCTAAATATAATACCACAGACACGGAGAGCAACAATTAATTAATAGGACCTCTTAAAACTGAGAAGCTTCTGTAAGGCAAAGGTCGTGGTAAATAAGACAAAATGGCAGCCTACAGAATTGGAAAAGATCTTCACCAACCCCACATCTGACAGATGGCTGATCTTAAAAATGTATAAATCAAGAAACTAGATGTCAGAATATAAAACAATCCTATTAAGAAAAAAAGGGGTACAGAGCTAAACAGAGAATTCTCAACAGAAGAATCTCAAAAGGCCGAAAGACATTTAAGGAATTGCTCTACATCCTTAGTCATCAGGAAAATGCAAATAAAAAAGACTATCTTACACTTGTCAGAATGGCTAAGTTCAAAATCACTGATGACTTATGTTGGAGAGGATGCAGAGCAAGGGGAAAACTCCTCCACTGTTGGTGGGAGTATACAACCACTTTGGAAATCAGTATGGTGATTTCTCAGAAAATTGAGAATCAATCTATCTCAAGATCTAATGATACCACTCTTGGACACATACCCAAGGAATACCCAATCATGCCACAAGAACACTTGTTCAACTATGTTCTTTTTATTAAATTAATTAATTAATTTATTTATTTATTACATATACAGCATGTATCCCTGCAGGCCAGAAGAGGGCGCCAGATCTCATTACAGATGTTACAGATGGTTGTGAGCCACCATATGGTTTCTGGGAATTGAACTCAGGACCTCTGGAAGACCAGGCAGTGCTCTTAACCACTGAGCCATCTCTCCAGCCCTCAACTATGTTCTTAACATTGAAGTATATGCTTCTTCTGGATATCTTTCTTTGCTTCTGTCTCTGTCTGTTTCTCTCTCGTTTACTTTTTTTTTTTTTTTTTTGAGTCATAGTCTCCCATACCCCAGGCTGGCTTCAAACAAGCTGTATAGTGTAGGATAACTTTGAACATTTATCTTCCTATTTACACCTCCCATGTCCTGGGATGACAGATGTCTACAAGATACTTGTTTATGAATATGGTACTGAAGACAGAACCCAAGGAATTTTGCATACTGGACAAACACCTCAACAAATGAGTTCCATCTCAACTCTATGAGGATTAAGGTTTAAGAACACAACATGTATCACATAATGGGCATTTTTGGCTTGCTATCATTAGTGCTTTGTCTACATTTTCTTTTGAGAATTCATACTCTTTGAAAATGACCATTCTGGATGAGATGATATAAAAATAACACATATATAATTTTATTCACTATAAAATAAAAAGGAAAAAATAAAAAATAAGAATAAAAAGGAATATGCCTGGCTTTATAGGCTGTATTATTGAACACCCTTCAGAAGGACAGACATGATAGCATAGAAGCATGCACAGACATAGATAATGAGAAGGGATTTTCTTGGAGACCTTGGCTCAGGTTATAATGAAGGCTGCAGTGTCTGTGATAGGCAAACTCAGAGCTCATAATCCTGGGACTGCTTTTGTCACACCAGGACATATCAGTGCAGTTTCTTCTTGCTCCCCTTCAGGATCTATAATCTGTACTCTGCTCATCAAAGACTGACTCTTGCAATCTTTTATCCCCTGCTTCTGCAGGCTTCTCTGACTCTGCCTAATGTGTGGCTGTGGGTCTGCATCTGTTTCTGTCAGTTGTTGGGTGAAACCTATGGGAGTCAGAAAGGTCAAGGTCACCACAGGAAACCTCACAGGATCACCTAACCTGGGCTTATCAGAGCTCACAGAGACTGAGCTGACAACCAGGGTGCCTGCATGGGACTGACCTAGGAACTCTGCATGTATGTTACAATTGCGCAGCTTGGTCCTCTTGTGGGAAACCCAACAGTGGGAACAGGGCTGTCTCTGACTCTTTTACTGGCTTATGGAACCTACTTCTCATACTGGGTTGCCTTGCCCAGCCTTAATACATGGGGAAGTGCTTAGTTACACTGCAACTTAAGATGCCTCCTTTTATTGATTGATAGCCATGGGAGGCCTGCCCTTTTCTAAACAGAACCTCAGGAGGAATGGATTGGGGGTGGGAACAAATGGGGATAGGGGAAGGACTAGATGGAGGGAAAAGAAACTGCAGCCAGGATGTTAAATAAATAAATAAATAAATAAATAAACAAACAAACAAACAAACATAAAAAGATGACTATCATCATGTCTGGTGTTTTATAAAAAGGGACCACAGACCAGGTCTTAACATAATACTTTTTCCATTCATCCTTTCTGTGAATAATTCCTTATAGGATTTCACTATGATCATTTTTCCACTCAACAGTCAATGTTTGGCAGATATAGTGATATTATTTCTTTTTTCCCTCCCTTTAAAGTCTTAATTTTTCCTTTTGTTCTTTCTGTGACCTGAGTGAGTTGCCAAAGATGGCCTTGCATCCTTTCTTCCTACTTCATCCTCACAAACAATTATGACTCCTCTTGTGGGTCACATGCACCTAGCTTTTGTTTAGTTTTTAGTTATCATGAAAAGGCCTGTTGACTATATGTGGTATCACAAACCTTTAATCAAGCACATGGGAGGCAGAGATAAGAGGATCTCTGTGAATTTGAGGGCAGACTATTCTACATAACAATTCTTAGTCACCTAGGGTTACCATGATGACCAAGGTAAAAAGGGTTGTTACAAATTCTTGCATAAACCTTTATTTCATTATTTACAAGGTTTTTTCCAAGTATGTCATGAGCATTGGCTACTGCAATGATGTGGGTAACAACATCAGTAAACACTACCATAAGTTCTGTATTTGAACTCATTCATAATCTTCCCAGATAATCACACCAAACCTCATTGTCTGCTTTTCTTATTTGCTGGGCCTGCAGTGGTCTGAGGACACACAGGCCATCATAGGAGGGAAGGCTGGCAGCAGGAGGTGCTGAGACAGCTTGTAGCAGATGCTGGCTCACATTTCATTTGTCAAGGAAGGAGAAGATGTGAAAGGGGCAGGCTGGGTACAAGTCTGCAGCCTCCTCCACTCCCAGATCTATGTTTGGGGCTACGCTCTATCTCCCAATGTTCCACAAACTCTCAAAAACACATGAGCATGTGGGGGGACATTTTAAGTGCATCTCTGCCACATAACTAAAAATCCACTCACAGTAGTGTTACATGATTTCTATGAAGATTCTCTCAAGTATTTTTGATAATTAATTCTATTAATAAACATGGTATATGTACCCTCAGTGTTGTAATATCAAAGGACTTCCTGTGGATCTATGGTAATGGCACAGTGTCACCCTATAATTATACTTACTTGTCCTAAGACCATATGATCATATATTTTGAAATCTTTATTATTTTTGATTGTATTTAGTTCTGATGTGAGATGGTCTGGTCTACAGAGCAAGTTTCAGGAGAGCAGGTCTATACAGAGAAACCAGTCTCAAAAAAGTGCAAGTCATTGCTTGGGAGGTAAAGAAAGAGGAACCTCATTTTGTTGATTATGTGAACTAGCCTATTTTTCTATTACGAAAAGAAGTGTGGGGCATTGGTTGCTTCCTAAAGTAGATCAGTTCATATAGCTCTGCTGTGTAGCTGAAGTTCAAGATCAGGTATCATCCTGGACTCAGAAGATCATTTCATAGCAGGATTGTCTAAGGAAGGGGAAGGTCACAGGTGAGAGAGGAAGCCATGAAGATCCAAGAGAGATCTATGATGACTTCCCACTGGGCTTTATGTTTGATTAGTCATACATACTACCTCTTTCCATTAACACATGGTGAACCAAGATTACAAAGGTTGGACCTTGTGACCCACTAGCCATTTCCATGCTCGGGGCCACACTCACCAGCAGTAAAGTTTCTGTGACAGAGAGGCAGAGATGGAGGAGGTGAAAGCAAGGACTCAAGTGGCAGATTTCTGCCACTCTTGCCAAAGACATAACAAACCTAACTGGGAACAGACTCATGTAGCCTCTCTGGGAAAATACAATTTTAACAAGACTCAAGTCATTTTTGTAAAAAGTATGTGTAATATTTTCTGCAAAGTAAATAAATAAATAAATAAATAAATAAGCTAAATGAGTTTGAAGTAGATTAAAGAAGAGTGAAGGTAAAATTTAAGAAAGGACAAAAGAGTTTGAATAAAATTGCAAAACAGCATTAAGGAAAAAACCATGAATCCATCATTACTGTTCTGAAACACTTTATAATACACAGAGCCCATCCTGACTGAACTGGCTGACAGTAGTGAGTGACAGTAGAAGGTTCTGGGTTTTTAGGAGGGTGGCAAACATGCCATTCCCCTCACTAACTAGTTCTGAATAAAAAATCAGCCACATAAGGGGATTTATTTTAAGCAACTAGATTTCAAAATAATATCCTGCCTCCTCATCTCAGATGGTCACACAGGGCCCCCCAGCCAACACTGAGAGTCACTGCCTATATAAAAAGCATGCACTTGTAACCAACAGTTATCAGAACAGCAAGTGGTTGCAAAGGTTTCTTCCAAGCAAATGTTTGCCAGCTCTGGCTGAGAAGTCCTGACGAACCCTCACCCTAGCCCAGCTCCAGAAACTATTTTTATGATTGTTGATTCCCTGCTGTGAAGCAAGCATTTTCATTTTCATATTACTCATATCCATTAAGACTGTTGCTGTAAATTTGATCATCCACACTCAGAGAAAATCTCACAGCCTTGGAGAAGGACATAAGAGACCAGGTAGGAAGCCAGTCCATCCACCATGAATAGCAGGTAAGGAGGCTTGCTTCTCTTCTCAGGTCTGGGGAGTTCTGCTCAGGGACTTGGGGTCTATAATGTCAAAAAGGGGATAAGAAGGTTTTGTAGGGCTCAGTTACATAATATCAGAGTCAGAATGGGCAGCAACTGAGCATTCACTAGGGCATAGGGTTAGACGATACCAGGAGGGGTGTTATCAGGGTTGACATTCCCTACATTCCAGTATTGGACTTGAATTCAGCTGGAAATACTGAAACTATGTGTGCTCTTCTCTGTTCACATTGTCTCTATTGAGTGGGAACACAATTAAATGACTATGGACATTGACAGTACTTGCTTTGTCCTGCTCCTACTGCAGCTAAGCAACTGAAAAGTCTGCCCATGCATTGTCTCCATGAAGAGCAGAGATGAAAAAACTAAATAATATAAAACAATAAATGATGCAAGCAGCCACAGACACTGTGGAAGCAGAAGGAAAACTTTGTAACCCAGAGGGAAAGATGAAGACCTGGTTAACATGCTTTCTACCACACATCTGAACTTGGTTTCTAAGTGGATTTCCTCTTCCACTGGGCAGACTCTCTCATTCCTAGAGCCCACTCCTTACCTCTCACCCTTAGGAGTCAGACTTGTGTTTCACTGAAAGAGTTCCTTCAAAAAATGTCATGCAGTGCAGGACTAGGGAGCTTTGTCTCACCTAACCATGGCCCCAACCCAATCAGGCCTTCAGAAAGTTGTTCCTAGAAGCTCCCCACTTGAGTTCATGGCCAGGCACCAGCTCCATTCATCAATTCTCTCTCTCCCCATTGTTAACTCCTACTTCATTCATCAATTCTCTCTCTCCCCATTGTTAACTCCTACTTCATTCATCAATTCTCTCTCTCCCCATTGTTAACTCCTACTTCATTCATCAATTCTCTCTCTCCCCATTGTTAACTCCTATTTCATTCATCAATTCTCTCTCTCCCCATTGTTAACTCCTACTTCATTCATCAATTCTCTCTCTCCCCATTGTTAACTCCTACTTCATTCATCAATTCTCTCTCTCCCCATTGTTAACTCCTACTTCATTCATCAATTCTCTCTCCCCCCATTGTTAACTCCTACTTCATTCATCAATTCTCTCTCTCCCATTGTTAACTCCTACTTCATTCATCAATTCTCTCTCTCCCCATTATTAACTCCTACTTTGAATCCTCTCCCTCTCCCCAGTTCTCTTTTCTTTCTTCTACCAAATAGAAAAAAAAATCAGTAAACCTAAAAATGGGCCACAGGAAACTATCATTTTTTAACAACTTCTTATTGCTCTTGATTTGCTCCCTGATTTTCAATCTTCTTGTCACCGTTGATTTGAGCTTCCTGTGGCATTTAAAATGCTGCACCCAGACCCCTCCTCACTTAGGTTGCCTTACTGAATAACTAATGAAGTCTCAGAGCACTCTCAGGAACTTAACATCTTAGTTGACCAAAACAAAACAAGTGAACAAACAGAATACCCGCAGCTCTTAATTCTAACAGATAAATGAATAATTTGTTATTTCAGAACCAAATATTGTAATATTGAACACTCCCATTCAATATCTAGTATAAATATTAAAATTGGAATCCAAAAGGAAATTCTTCCATGATAAACTGAAAGGAAGAGTTGAGTTGTTGCCGGTGAATTTTAATAATTTGCAAGGATACAGACACATATTACCCCAAATAACAGGTTCCAACAGGGTAACAGTTTCATAAAGTTTTATAACAGAACAAAGATATCATAACTGAAGACACTTTCAAACATTCTGCTGGAAACATCAGGTAGGCATTGGAGAGAACAGTAGGGAAACAGGCCTCAGATACTCTCTGACAACATTCTCACCCTTTGGGTGGTGGAAGGCAGGGCTCTGTTTATAAATTCCAAAAAAGATCGTACCTGATAGGTCAAACACAGAAGTGGACAATAAATGTGATATTGAGTAAGAGGTAGCAAAGATAATTTGGCTCTGGGGCTTCAATGTTCCAGCTCTCCACAGTCACTAAAGTTCCCACCAGTGAGTAAGGCTTGTAGAGGGTTAACTAAGGTGTATTCTTCTTTGTGGGACCGCCCTTCACACCAACCATGTCCTTGGAAGAGTCCCTCATCCAGGATGTCGCGTTTCTGATAAATATGCACAAGTCAGTTGTGCTGACTTCATCCCTGGAGCAGCAGCAGAAGGGGTCCCACACATGCTCAATCCACCAAAATGTTCCTAAGAACCAGAGGGAGGGGCAAATACTAAACACCTGAGCAGATTATTACCCAGGTGCTAACATGAAGAAAATGGAGAATTTATCCATGAGCGTTTTCACTCATTGAAAGAATTATTGTGCTACTAAATCCATATTGAATCTCTTGCAAGTAGTCTAAATAAAAATAAAATCACCTAATGCTAAATTTAGAAAAATTCTATTTTTAAAGATTTTTTAATTCTTTCATCAATCTATTTACTTTATATGCCTTGTGTACAGGGTGTGAACATGTCATGTAACGTGTTTAGAAACTGGTGGACCACTTGTGAGAGTCAGTGCTCTCCAGCCAACAGATAGATCCTGGGGATTGAGCTCAGGTTGTCTTGCTGGACACTAAGCACCTTTACCAGCTAAGCCATTAAACCGGGCCCAAGAAAACCTACGTCTTAAGAAGATAATTTTCTAAATAGAATTTAAAAAACATTTTTCAGCTCTGAAAACATCCATACAGCTAGTGTTATATAGACTGAATAGGTTATATTTAGAAATATATACATATATACATGTACATATATGCATGTATTAACTAGTGAAAAAAGAAGTCATTAATTAAATTAGTTAAATTAAATTAATTAAAGAAGGACAGTGGAGGAATTATATGGGAGGATTTTGTGGGAGGAAAGGGAAAGGAAAATGTAATTCAATTATAATCTCAAAAATTAAAAACTAAAATTAATAAAATGTATTTTATTTTACTTTATTTTACTTTATTTTCGAGACAGGGTTTTCTATGTAGCTTTGCGCCTTTTCTGGAACTCACTTGGTAGCCCAGGCTGGACTCAAACACACAGCGATCCACCTGGCTCTGCCTACCAAGTGCTGGGATTAAAGGCGTGCGCCACCACTGCCCAGCTGTATTTTATTTTGTATTAAGAAATTTTGTATTCATTTTACATATCAACCACAGATCCCCCTCTCATCCCTCCTCCTGCTCCCCTACAGCCTCCCTCTGCATCCCACTCCCCATTCCCTCCTCTGATAAGGTAAGGGCTCCCTTGGGAAGTCAGCAGAGCCTGGTATATTCAGTTGAGGTACAAGCCCTTCCCCACTGCATCAAGGCTGTGCACAGTGTCCCACCATAGGGAATGAGCTCCAAAAAAGACAGCTCATGCACCAGATCCTGATCCCACTGCTAGGGGCCCCTTAAGGAGACCAAGCTACACAATTGTCTGGCTTATGCAGAGGGCCTAGTCCAGTCCCTTTTAGGCTCCACAAGTTCATGTGTTCCTGCTAGCTTGGTTCAGTTGTCTCTGTAGATTTCTCCATTATGATTTTGATCCCCCTTGCTCATAGAATCCCTCTTCCTTCTCTTTGCCTGGACTCCAGGAGCTCAGCCTGGTGCTTGGCTGTGGATCTGCTGTGGGATAACACACTTGTACACTGGTTTAGTAAAACACTGATTTTCCAGTAGCCAGGCAGGAAGTATAGGCAGGGCAAGCAGACTAGGAGAATTCTGGGCAGAGGAAGGGCAGAGTCAGGAGTCACCAGCCAGACATACAGAAAGCAAGATGACAAGGCAGAACTGAGAAAAGGTACCAAGCCAAGTCGCTAAACATGGACAAGAATTATGGATTAATTTAAGGTAATAGCTAGTCAGTAGTAAGCCTGAGCTAATGGCCAAGCAATTATAATTAATATAAGCCTCTGAATGATTATTTATAGGCAGCTACAAGACTGCAGGGCCAGGCAGGATCAGAGAAACCTTCTGGCTACATGAATCTCTGCATCAGCTTACATCAGTCACTAGATGAAGGCTCTATGATGACAGTTAGGGTATTCACCAATCTGATTACTGGAGTAGGCCAGCTCAGGTACCCTCTCCATTATTGCTGGTAGTCTAAACTGGGGTCATCCTTGTGGATTCCTGGGAACTTCCCTAGCACTAGGTGTTTCCCTATAGCCATGATGTCTCCCTCTATCAAGATGTCTTTTTGATTGCTCTCCCACTCCATCTCGGTTCTAGCTCAACCATCCTGTTCCCTTATGTTCTCATCCCACATCACCTACACTCCATTGCCCCCCCCACCCCAGTTTACTCAGGAGATCTCATTTATTTCCCCTTTCTAGGGCAATCCATGCATCCCTCTTAGGGTCCTCCTTGTTAGCTAGCTTCTCTGGAGCTGTGGGTTGTAGTCCAGTTATTCTTGCTTTACATCTATTTTTTAATAAATTATCTTTCCTATTCATGCATGAAATTTAAAACTAGAATCCATGATAACTTAAAGGGAAGAGTTGAGTTGTTAGTACTTAAATCTTGAAAATTCATTAGTACTATCATTTGTATTCAACTTTTTGGATAATATTTTCATTATGCAGATTTTTGCTTTACCACTTCAACAATACAATAAAACTTCAGATTGTGCTGGAGGGTTGTATGACTCGACCTTCTGAGAAGAGAAGGGATTTCTAATTTATTCCACCTCTTCCCTCAAAGACAGAGAACCCCAATGGACTCGGCCCTAAAGGTCCACATGCCAGAGCCCCTGTGTCTCATTGAGAATGTGAAAGGACTACTGAGGCCTAATCAGAAGGCCCTGGAGATCCTGTCGGCCATCACACAGCCGGTGGTGGTGGTGGCCATCGTGGGCCTTTACCGCACAGGCAAATCCTACCTGATGAACAAGCTGGCTGGGAAGAACACAGGTGGGTGCCACCAACAGTGCTTTGCTGAGTCCCCTCTCTTTGGTCACACTTTGAACTTGGGTTGTGAGGGGGAACAATGTTAGAGAAGGAGATAGACTCTGAAATCTAATCTACTCAGAGTTGGGCTTTTTATCTTCACTCTATTTCAGGAAGTCAGTCAGCTCCATAACACTCTTTATAATCTTCAGTTCTGTTTTAAAAGTAGAAATCATTCCTATCCTAGAAAGGGAAAAAGCATTAAGAAGAATAAATAATTACATAATAATCTGTGGGACAGTCGTTAAAAGTAAAGGCTGGGCCACAAAGAGGCATCAGCAAGTAAAGGCCCTTGCTGCACAAGGCAACCTGGACCCAGTACCGAGAAGGCAGAAAAAGACAGCCTAATCTATACACACACACCCTAACACACATCACTCATAAACACACACACAATAATTATGATGATGATTTTGTAGTTAATAATCTCATGAGGTTACAGTGAGTTTCCTCTGACCTTTAAGGTTTCAAAATGTTTCAGATTGAATTGGAAATTCTTATTGTCATGAATAAACGTAACATAAAATTTATTCTTCTAACCATTTTAACTGAAGTTCTTTATCATTAAACAAACTCCCATTATTTTACAATCATCACCTGAATCTACTTATATATTTATTATATTTTTCCAAGACAAACTACATACCCATCACCCAAAAATTATCCATTCCCCAATTTTCCATCACAGTTCTATAACCTGTTCCTGAAATCTAATCTACTCAGAGTTGGGCTGAAATACAGTGGGTTTGACCCTTAAAACAAAAAGAGGGAAGTAATCGCTGTGGTGCAGGGCAGAAATCCCAGAACTCAGGATGCTGAAGATAATATTTTTATAAACTTCTAAAATTATACAGGGTGTGAACATGTTATGAACATGTTTAGAAACCACAGTACAACCTGTGAGAGTCAGTGTTCTCCTGCCAACATATAGATCCTGGGGATTGAGGTCAGGTTGTCTTGCTTGACACTGAGCATCTTTACCACCTGAGCCATCAAACCTGCCCCCAAAAAAGTCTATGTTTTAAAAAGATATTTTTCTAAATAGAATTAAAAAATATTTTTCAACCTTGAAAACATCAATACAGGTACATTATATAGATTGAATAGGTTATATTGGAATCTCCTAGTTCAAGAACAGCTTTGATAAGCTTTGATAATTAAGCAAGGTCTTCATCACAAAAAGAATGGACATTCATCATATCTTAGTGCATTGATTTTTGTTTGTTTGTTTGTTTGTTTTTCAAGACAGGTTTTCTCTGTGTAGCTTTGCACCTTTCCTGGAACTCACTTGGTAGCCCAGGCTGGCCTCAAACTCACAGAGATCCGCCTGGCTCTGCCTCTCAAGTGCTGGGATTAAAGGCGTGCACCACCACCTCCCAGCAGTGCATTGATATTTTAAGAATATTGTCGCTTCCAAGCCTTGAACGTGAAATATGTAATTGTGCATTCTGAAGTTTTTTCTAAAAATAATCTGTATATTTCCCCATGTAGATTTGCCACCTTCTAAATGAAGTGTATTTATTCCAAGGTAGTTTATATTTAGATGAAATTATAAGTGGGGTTAATTTCTTAATTTTTTGTACATTATTATTTTGGTTAGTCATTATTGGTGTGTAGAAAAGGAACTAATTATACAAATCACAGAAATAATTCTGTAGCTATGCTGGATTAAGTGATTATATTGAACATTATGTCATGGGATATTTAAAAGGTTTAATACATAAGATCATACCATCTGTGACAAAGATAATCATATTTTCCCTTTCCAATTTGGGTGCTAGATATTTCTGGGTTTTTTTTCCTAATTACTTTGGATAACACTTCAAGCACTATATTGAACACCAGTGTCCAAACTTGGGCATACATTTTTCTTTTACGATCTTGAAGGAAAAATTTTCAGCTTCTACCATTGAGTATAATTGGCATGGTTCTTCATATATGGCATTTTATACATTTGCATTAAGAAATTCTTGTAGTTTGCTGAATATTACTTTTAATAACTGTTGAATATTTTCAAGTATTTGGTATTTTGAATTTTACTATTTCTCTGGTTGCAAGATCAATACTAGTTTTAGTTTCAGTTAGCTCTACTGGCTTGGATTGTTCTCATTTTTACATCAATTTCCTGAAACACCCGCTTCTAACTCTCTGTCACTGTCCTCTCTTCTACATGTCACAGGCTTCTCTCTGGGCTCCACAGTGCAGGCTCACACCAAAGGAATCTGGATGTGGTGTGTGCCTCATCCCCACAAGAAAGACCACACGCTTGTTCTTCTTGACACTGAGGGCCTGGGCGATGTTGAGAAAGTAAGGATTGAGAATTCACTTTAAGAATCAGACCCTGATATCTAAATATTCTATAATTTTTAAATAAGAACCTGCATTTACTGTATCATCATGTCATTAACTTTAGCCACCACTAATAAATAGACTCACAGAAGAGCAGGATGGTTATTTTGCAGTATCCCATCAACTAACAGGCTGTAACCTAAACCTGGTACCCAACCTTATGAAGGCACCAAGGAAAAACTCAGTGTTGTGTATCCTGCTCTACATAGAACTTCAATTGCAGGTTTGAGTTTGAAGGCCCATAACTGTGTTTAAATGCAAACCCTGTTACTAAATTAGAATTTTAATTTTTAAACTTCTTTCAGACTCAGGTTTTTGATCTACCAACTGAATTAAATAAATAGCACTCTATCTATCATGACATTTCTTTGAATATTTATTAAGATAAATATTTTTTTCTTGTACATAATATGTACCCAAGAATGGCCTATATTAGCCTAACTAAGTCCTTTGTGCTTGATCAACTTGGGCAAACCCATATTTTCCATTCCAAGAACTATAAGAATAAAAGAAATGCTACTTAAAAAAATAGCCACAGGTTTTATGTATCACATGAAAGCATATATTCTCCTTAGCAATGAGAGAAATACTTAAATCTACAGTGTATTTGAAGCTTTAGAATATCTGCTAATATCCACTGTCTATTTAGAAATTACCTGCCAATAGTCAAAAGAACACCTTCAAAGAAAAAGTATAAACCAAAAATCTTTCTTTATGTTTCTTTTTTAAATTTATTTTATTAAATTTTCTATTCATTTTACATACCAACCACAGATCCCCCTCTCCTCCCTTCTTTTGCCCCACCCCAGCCTTCCCTCCCAAACCACCTTCCATTCCTGTGAAGCCAAGTGCCTAAGGTAGGACACCTTGTGCAGCCTTCGTGCAGGGAGGAGGGACTTGGGCCTGTCTCAACTGATTGTAACAGGCTCTGCTAACTCCTCATGGGAAACCACAAATCTTAGTAAAAAAATATTTGAAGTTCAATGGAAGCCATGATAGCTTTTGTTTAGTGTTGTCTTGTGTAGGTTTTTTGTAACAGCACTAGTTTTACTAATCATTGTAGAAAACATCTGATTAAATGAGCATACTTTTGTCTCTGCTCACCTGAAAACTGACACATGACATACTCCTGACCCATGTGTGTTCTGACTTCCAGGGAGACAACCAGAATGACTGCTGGATCTTTGCCCTGGCTATACTTCTGAGTAGCACCTTTGTATACAATAGCATGGGAGCCATCAACCAGCAGGCCATGGACCAGCTGCAGTATCCTTTCTGTGATGGAGAACATCCCAGCCTGAATGCTGCAGTCAGTGTTAACAGACAGGAGGCAGAATAATCCCAGTATAAGGGGAGACTTCATACACCAACTAATGCGTCCACACTGAGTCAGAGCATGGCAAAACCATGTGTGGAGATGGATGAGACCAAAGGGAGGAAGAAGACTGGGGACCCTGTTCGTTCACCACCTTTCCTTAGCTACCCAGCTATGTGACAGAATTGACAGATTGCATCAGAGCAAGGTCCTCACCTGACCAGGAAAATAAGGTGGAGGACTCAGCAGAGTTTGTGAGCTTCTTCCCTGACTTCGTGTGGAGCCTGAGAGACATGACCTTGAAGATGGAAGTAGATGGCGTCCATGTCACAGCAGATGAGTACCTGGAGAATTCGCTAAAGCTCAAGAAAGGTACAGAGAGTGATACTTGTAGGTGAAAAATGCCAGGAAAATTATATCTTTTTGGGGTGACACACTCAGTTTTTATATGCTTTGGGCTATTCCTAAGAAATAATTATTATTTACCATCTGCCTGAATAGAATCAATAATAACTACATTAATTTGCAGTTTCTTTGGCTGCCTCCTTTTCTCAGTACTGTTACCAGAGCACGTTCATCTCCTTACTTACTTCACAACTTATGTGGCAGAGCTGCACATGACGAAATACTATAACATAGATTTATTTGAAGAAATTCTTAAATGACAAGCTAACACTTCCACTAACTATTCACCCTCCTTTCGAAAAATTATTTCCCCAGGTACCTGCAAAGAAGTTGAAAAATACAACTTGCCCCGACTCTGTATTCGGAAGTTCTTTCCAAAGAAGAAGTGTTTTGCCTTCTACCCACCCACCGAGTGGAAAAAACTCTCCCAGCTGGAGACACTGCAAGAAAATGAGATCGATTCTGATTTTCTGAAGCAAGTAGCAGAATTCTGTTTGTACATCTTTAACCATTGCAAAGCCAAAACTCTTCCAGGAGGCATCCCTGTCAATGGCCCACGTGAGTCCCCTTCTTGGTCTTCCACTCATTTCAAGATGAAGGGAGAGAGAAACATTAATATAGTCTAATCCTTAAGTAGAATAGGTAGTGAAAACTTAGTTTAAATAAGTTAAACCAAGTTAAGTCTCCATAGTGTTGGAAAAGTAAGACTTCTGCTATTGTCCAGTATCCAATCAACATATTTATAGTCAAATAATTTAAGTAAAAATGAAGTGAAATTAATTCAGACATTTAAGTGAAAAAAATAAAGACTATAAAACCTTATTTCTCATGGTTACTGTACGGAAAAGCAGAGCCATTATCCAATTGGTTTCCCTCAGAAAGTTTTATAAAGCAAGACTGAGCTACATTGAGACAAGGAAGAACAATTTTGGATAAGGAAAACATTACTTTTCCTCGCATATTTAATTAAAATCTTATGGTTCTCAACCTTGCTAATTCTGTGACCCTTTAATACAGTTCCTCATGCTGTGGTGACCCTCAACTATAAAATTATTTTTGTTGCTATATCACAACAGTAATTTTGCTACTGTTATTAATCTTAATGTAATTATTTGATATTTCCAATAGTCTTAGGAGACCAGAGGGCTATCAACCCACAGATTGAGAACCACTATGAGAAGACTTATTCTAAACATGTTGGAGGACTGAGATATTCATGTTTGATATACACAGGCCTGCCTTATCTTTTCCTTAGAGAAGAAAATTCTACTTAGTGGATGTCATCATTTGTTCTCTATTTATAGGACTAGAAAGTCTAGTGATGACCTATGTTGAAGCCATCAGCACTGGAAAAGTGCCCTGCATGGAGAATGCAGTCCTGTCATTGGCAAAAATAGAGAACGCAGCTGCAGTGCAAAAGGCCATTACCCACTATGACCAGCAGATGAGCCTGAGGGTGCAGCTGCCCACAGATACTCTCCAGGAACTACTGGATCAGCACAGGACCTGTGAGAGAGAGGCCATAGAAATCTTCCTCAGCACTTCATTTAAAGACGAAGACCATTCATTCCAAAAGGAATTGGGAGTAAATTTTTATATAGATCAATGTTGTATAACGCAAAGTATACACCAGACAATGAAATGAGTGTTAATTTTAAAGAAAGCTATACTTTGTAGCCTTAAAATGTTAACAACTGCCTCTTTAGAACCATATACTCAAAAGAAACAATCTTTAAACTATGGATTAAGTTTGAAATAATTGTATGATACTAACCTTTATTTTAAATGCATATAATTGACAATTGGTGCTTTAATCAAATTATATACTTGGATAGATCGATTTTATTTCCTTTGGCCAAAAGAAATGAACTTGTGGTTTTAGTTGTCTCCTTGGGCTTATGCTTTGGATCCTTCATTCCATTCATAGCCATCGTCAGTCCAGTTTAAAAGCAAAGTTTGCAATTAGGTTTGGTATAAACCTCTGAGCATCATTTCTCGTAAGGAGGGGATTCATAAAAAGGTTCAAACTCAAAGAAGAGCCACAGTTTTTCTCAGCTATCATCAAGTTTCTGGAGACAACAGGTTTTTGGGGAAGCCCTTGGAGAAATTCTAACCCTTGTTCCTTTCTTCTCTGGTGTTCTTTTTACTCCCTTATTCACACTGCAGTCTCAGCTACAAGAAAAATGGGACAACTTTTGTAAATGCAATCTGGAAGAATCATCAGCCCGTTGCCGGGAATTGCTTCAGGATATCTTCAGACCTCTTGAAGAAGATGTGAGTCAAGGCATGTATTCTAAGCCAGGAGGTTACTGCCTCTTTGTTCAGGAGACAGAAAGGCTGAAGAAAAAGTACCATGGAGAACCAAAGAAGGGCATACAGGTAACCAAGATATTTATCAGTGTGCTCTACCAGTGCTGACATGTCTCCTTGATCCAAACATTCAGAAAGTGTCACTTATTCATCTGATCTATGATTACTTTTCATTTCTACATTCTGACCATTTCATCTTTATATCTATATCTCTCTTAACTATTTTCTCCTTGAATGCTTTCTGTCTCAATGATTCACCCATGTAAGCCCACAAGATTATCAACTCCAATTCACATGCCTTAGTCTAAATGTACAGAATCACATTCTCCCAGTATCAACCAGTAGGGGGCTCCATTTGGTTGCCTTGGATGATTTACCCATTTCTCTGGTAAGGAATCTTAGATGAAAAGGACAATTCTTGAGGGTGGTAGAGAGACAGATAGATAGATGTTGTCCCACTAACTTATGTTCTCTGGACTCTAAGGCTGAAGAGATTCTACAGACATACATACAATCCAAGGAGGCTGTTTCTAATGCAATTTTACAGACAGATCAGAGTCTGACCGAAAAGGAAAAGGTGATTGAAGGTAAGAAATGAACCAAAAACAAGTTACTTACAGAATCTTGTAACAGTTTTATTCTTAAACTAAAACAACAATGAGAAAGATGTGCCTATCCCTAAAGTTCTTTCTGTCCATGGGGAACACAGTCACTGATGGAGGAGTTACCTCAAGAGTAAAATGGACTTGGAATAATCTTTTTATCAATTAGTGATGACCACAAGGGGCTACAAAGATGTCTCCCTGGTTAAGAACACTGGAATTTCTTCTAGAGGACCCCAGTTTGATTTTCAATACCCACTTAGTGGTTCCCAACTGGTGTAGCTCCAACACAAATAGTGCCCCTTCTGGTCTTGCCAAGCACCAGGCATGCACATGATGCACAGATGTATATGCAAGCAAAACATCCACATATATGAAATTAAATAAAATAGACACAGAACCGGGGTTATGAGTTGGCCTGCCTCAACATCCACCTCACCTATGATCTGCTGGAACCTGGAAGAGACCTGAACTACAGAAACAAAGCTGCATGATCTCCCCAATATAGGACAACAACAGGATATCCAAGTGTTCCAGTAAGGTCCTGGCATTCTATTATAGCATCAATAATATAATAGAAACCAGAGGCCCCAAACCAGACCAATGACTCTTTGCAATGAACACTTGCAAGTAAAGACATATGGACAAAGGGGTTACTGCATGACTCACTGTGTCACACTGCAGCTTCCAAGACAAGATTTTAATATTTTCCCCTTTTAAATAAATTTATTTGGTTTTCCTTTATTTTCTCTTTTTCCCCAGTTTTACTCTTAAATTTTGTTTCATATTGGGGCTGTACAGAAAAGAAGGGCAGATGAGAAGAAAAAGGAAAATGAATGTGATTAAGGTACATTATGTTAAAGACAATAAGAATTAATGGAAATGAAAGAAAAAGAAAAAACAGAAAATTCATAATACTAACAAGAAACCATGGAAGGAAGAAGGAGGTAATACTGTCTCCTCCGGGGAGAACTGCCAGGACAGAATGCCACAGACAGGTGCCACAGGGAAAACACATGGACTTCTCACATTTCTGGAGAATAAGAGTCCAGAGTCTGGATTCTGGGATGATCAAGAGTGCTCTCTCTAGCATCTTGGTTGTCTTCCCAACAGGTGGGAAGACTGAACTCTCTCTCTCTTTTTTTTTTATTATCATCTTACAACAGCACTGAGCTCCTATGGGGTATCCGTCCTCACAATCATCTAAATCCAATTACCTCACCAGAATCACAACTCACTATATCATCACACTGTGACTACAACTTCAACCTACGAGTACGTAAAGAGCACCAGCACTCGGTGCCTTCCCACTGTAGACCCATGTAAAATTATTCCCTCTCTTTCTCAGTGGAGCGTAAGAAAACTGAATCTGCAATGGCTGCTGCAAAACTATTGGAGGAAACACAGAAGAAGACTGAGAAGCTGATGGAACAGAAAGAAAGGAGTTATCAGGAGCACATGAGACAGCTGACTCAGAAAATGGAGAATGACAGAATCCAGCTAAAGGCAGAGCAAGAGCGGACATTAGCTCTTAAACTTCAGGTACACTATTATTTTTTATCCTCCAGAATCTTTAAAAGAAACCACTCTGTAGGGGGCTAGACAATCATGTGTTATAAGAAATTCTCCAGCCTATATTCTGTAGCAATCTCTTCAAGCTTACTGTGCCCACCACTGTGCATGGATAGCTGTCCAAAGCCACTTGCTCACAAATAAAAATAAAAATAAAAAAACAAGCAAGCCCTATGAATCCTATTTTCCTGAATCACTAAAAACAACAGCTATCCACAGACAGGCAGTGTACAAGTATCTTATAAGCTTTATTTTATTCTTTAAAAATCCATTAAAATTTAACGTATTTGGAATAATACAGTTACAGTTTCAACATTTAATTTTCCACATTGGAAATAAAGAGAGATCAAATTTGGAAGCTTATATACAATTCTATAATGAAACATTTCACTTTATCCTGAGAATTACAGACTTAAATTTTCATTATTCGTGTATGTATAGACTTGTCTGCAAATGACTGTGGAACAATAATTCTGAGACCTTCATGGATGTTGGTGGTGCTCAAGTCCATTATTTTTTAGTGAATAATAACAAAAGAAATGTCTGTATATATTCAGGGATGGGGAACTTAAAGCATATGTTGGCCTCAGTTGGTAGAGTCCAGATACCTGGGACTTGTCATTACAGAAGGGCAAGTATGTGTGAAAACAAAACCTATACCATATAATTGCCAGTTGATGGAAATGCTGTCTAGATTTAGATGCAATGAGTAAATTCTCTGTGGATCCACAAATTCTCAGGGTACAATTCAGATCAAAACGTTTTCAGGGACTGTAGATATACACTAAATTTAACTAAATAAAAAAGTACCAAACTATCAGGGATTGTAGTAACAACTGAAAACTCAAGAGAGAGGCAGGTACAGAGACTAATGGACAAAATTTAAGAATTAATACCAAAAGACTTGAGGAATTACCAAATTATTTTAGAGGCACTAATTTGAAAATTGTTTGATACATTTTTGTTATCCTGTTCCTTTTGTGTAAAATTAAATATTATCTTTCCCTCTTAGGAGCAGAAACAGCTACTCCAAGAGGGGTTCCGAGAAGAGAGCAGAAAGCTTCAAGAAGAGATGAAGAACGTGGAGAAGAGAAACAAAGAAACAAGTACTATTTTCTGCATGATAAGTAGAATGTAAAAATATACAGAACAGGGCTGGTAAGAGAGCTTACCATGTAACAGGCACTTCCTGTAAAGCCTGGAGACCTGGGTTCAATTGCGAAAAGCTATGTAAAGGTAGAGAGAAGAGACTGCACACAGTTGTCCTCTGATCTCCACACATAGACAGTGACGCATGTGTGCCCCTGCTACCCACAAGCCACACATACATGCAATAATAATGAATAAAAAATGAATATGTAGGACAGGAATTTCTATTAGAACACTATCCAATCAGGGAGTAAGTCTAATAATAAATTAGGGGTATCTAACAACTCCCACTGCTTTACTTTGAAATCGTGACATTTATACCATCACTGAGCCACAAGCTGTGGCACTTATACCATCACTGAGGTTTACATTGGCAAAGTGAAATTACTTGTAAAACCATTTTTTCTATCTTAAGTTTGTCATTTCATTTTTAACTGTATTATATACATTAGCATAAACTTCACTGGCTACTCTATTTGAACTATCCATCCTTTTTGTTAGAGATTTCATAAAATATGAAAATAACAGGCATGACAGGAGAGAGAGCTGTCAGGGAAGTTCTGAGAGTTTGGTCTCCATCTGTGTAATACTCAGACACTTCAACCCTGTGCTCATTCTCCCTTTTGTGTACTGGAGTGAGCCAATATTGTTGCATATTCCTGCTGATAGGCCATAGAACATTTGTGATTATATATAAAGGGAAGCTCCGGGGCTGGAGAGATGGCTCAGTAGTCAAGAACACTGGTTGGTTCAATTTCAAACACCCACATGCAAGCTCATAATTATCTGTAACTCTAGTTCCAGGGGATCCAGTGTTCTCTTCTGGCCTCTACAGGCACAAGGCATGTACATGCACAGAGAAACATTCAGGCAAAAACATCCATATGCAGAAAGTAAAATAATAATTCTTTTTAAATTAAAGGGAAGTTCTTTTTAGCTATCAGTATCAGATCACAATAGTTTCAGTATATGGCTGATGTACAATTAACTAGTGATAGAAAAGCATTGACCTTTAGACACAAAATTCAGAGAGAGCTGTAGAAACACACACACACACACACACACACACACACACACACACACACACACACACAGAGCATATTCAACCATCACTCTATGAGTCTGTTAGTGATTAGTGAATATCTTCAGATATAGTTCTCCTTGGAACAAAAGAGGCAAGGATGAACCTTCACTCCCCAAACCATGTCTTGGTGAGCTATGTCAGAGGCATCATGGTCTCTCCAAGGGAAATGCTGGTACCACAGAACTCCATGTAACCAATAGCAAACTACCAAATAGGTGTTGCAGAAGGAGACATCATAGCCATCCTATATTTTTTTCTTTCCTTTTCCTCCACAGTGGATCATATGAAAGCTGAATCTTCAAAGACTATAGAAGAAATGCAAAGGAAATATGATCAGGTGATAGAAAGTAAAGTCAGGATTCACCAGGAACATGTGCAACAGTTGACGGAAAAGATGGAGAGAGAGAGAGCTCAGCTTGTAGCAGAGCAAGATAAGATCAAGGCTCTTATGCTTCAGGTATTCTGTTGTGCCATCTCAACATTCTCACCTAATGGCAGGAATGAAAGACACTGATTAGAGGTTAGTGCAGTTGGTCTAGGTGAAGGACCATTGTAGCCAGACACTCTACTGCAGTTTTACATCCTTTGTGTCTGTGTCATAGAAAATCTGCAATTGTTAAAGGCCTCTCACTGGTAGACTGTGCTCTCTGGAGCCTGCATTATTCTCACTCACTGTAGAGTAGCTAGTGGTCACCAAGCTCTGAACAAAAAAACCTTCAATGCATTGCATATTGTACCCACATCAAATCATACAGAATTGGTTACATTTTCTAAAAGGAAAATTATAGTTGCAGATGAGATAAGGAATTCTTGTGTCATATCTCATGAAAAAATACCTAGCACATATTTTCTGCCTAATGGAATCAATAGTGATTTGTTGAAACACATGGGGGAAATTCTCTCCTCACTGTTATACCCTAACTGCTCTCTGCGATTCCTCTAAATCTGAAAAATTGTTGCTTGAATTTCTAAATGTCTTATAATAAAAAACTGATGCCAGATATTGAGGTAAATGCTGAAAGATCAGAGAGACAGACCAACAAGCCTCTGCCACATCTTGCCTTTAGGACTTCACAACCTGAAAAAGCCTCAGTTGGTAGGCCTCTAGCTAAATGAACTTCCTCAGCCGAAAAGGCTTCTAGTTTCTGTCTTCTCACACCTTCTATATATTTCTCCACCAAACCATTAAAGGCGTGTGTGCTTCCCAAGCACTGGGATTAAAGGTGTGTGCTACCACTGTCTGGCTCTGCTTCTCTCATGTAGTCCAGGGTGGCTTTGAACAAACAGAGATCAAGTTGGGTCTGTGCCTCCCCAATGCTAGGATTAAAGGTGTGTGCCATCCCTGCCTGACATCTGTGTTTAGTCCAGTGGCTATTTCTGTCTTCTGATCTTCAGGCACATTTATAGGGTGCACAATACGTCACCACAGAAGATTCTGTACGTTGGCTCAGGAGTGCACTCTGTGCTACTGTAGTCCTAGTCTCCTCAATTTTATTTTCTTATTATTAATAATCCCATCAGAATTTCATGATCTAATTATACTCATGCTTCTGAGCACCATGGAGAAATCCTCCCAAGTGACATCATTTTGAAATGAATATCCACACTATAGAAGGGGTCAGTTGGAAGAGGAGAGGAGAGTGATAATTATACCCAATTGTGTTACCTATTGGATCAAGAATCCCAAAGTAGAACTCTACAGCAGCAATACTTCAGGGACTCCATGGATGAGCCTCTTCTAAAGACTATGAAGGAGTGCTTGGGAAGAAATTCCAAACACAGGAGCCTCAAGAGAAAGAAGTATCGTGCTCTAAGATAAGATAGGAGGCTAGCTTAAAAGAGAGTTTCAAGTCTGATAAAATATTTGAGAAATGAAAGGAAGTTATTCGATAATTATGAAACAATTTCTGTGAGATCATTTTATTCTATGCCTCTTTAACCATCCTTTCCTCCTTAGGAGCAAGAACAACATCTCAAGGAAAAAATCTCTGAAGAGAGAAGAAAACACCAGAAGGAGATTCAGGAGATAGAGGCAAAAAACAGAGAAATAATCTTAAAATGTATTAGACTCTGCATTTGTACAATCAATATTTCCTTCCCCACACTGTCACCAGGGCTGACGTGCAATGATCAACTTTCACACAGCAAACAATAGCATTGAACATGAACTTTTCATGCCTGCATTATGCTGGCCATAAACTTTGCAGAAATGAAGATGGTGTATAAAGGTTGAGAGTTGCTACTAACGCTCATTACTAAAACTGTTGACTTCCCTCTTTTTTTTTTTACTGTTAATGCTTTTAAGGATGGTTAAGTGCATACTCTATGTCAAGTCATTTACATTTCCTTTAGAGAAAATACAAATTTTATAGTAACATATATTTTAAATAGAGAGCTATTATGTAATCTGATTAAGACTATTTGCTCATCCACACAGTGATTGTAGACCCATGTTCTGATTTAAGGGCTTATTCACACTGTTGAATCTGGTAGGAATAACATGAACATAGGGAAAATTAGATGCAAAATGAACAAAGGAACTTTAGGCCCAACTAAGTATCAACAATGGGGGTTCAGTGAATAATGTTTCAGCTCACATTGAAGAAAATGTTTCTTTTTGAATTTTAAACTTTATTTCACAGTAGTTGTGTAAAACAATGGGTTTTGTTAAATTGCACCTTAAATGCTTAGTCATCTGACGTAGCCTAGGTTCAGAGTACAGAAGCTCCATGGTGGCTGGTCAAGTGGAGGGTTGTCCCTGTGAAGAGTGAGAGTGTAGAACTTCCAGCTTCCTTGTCAGTGAAGCCTAGGGTAACTACTGCCCTCTCCTTGGTCCTGGCTCAGTGACATCATGTTTTCAGACAAGAAGAGCAAAGATGTGTCTTCACTCTCAAAATTTATATCTGAGTTAAGAAAATATATCAGAGGAACTAAGGTCACTCCAGAATAAATTATGTGCCTAGGAATTCCCCTCATAAAGAATCAACATAAATAATCATTGAGGGAGGGAGAATCTACACACTGATCTACATACTTTTTCTGCTTTTTTTTTTTTATTTTCAGTGGAATCTGCACAAGCTCAATCCACAGAGTCAGTGAAAATGTTCAAGGAAATGAATGAGATGCATCTGGAGCTTATGGTGCAGAAAGAACAAGCTTTTCAGGATTATGTGAAACAATTGACTGAGAAGATGGATGCGGATACAGCAAGGCTAATGGCAGAGCAAGAAGAGATCTTGGCTGATAAGCTTCAGGTAATTCATTGTGGCATCTTTATTTTCTCATTCAATGTCCAGTGATAAAAGACACTGATTAATGGTTAGTATATGTGATTATGTAAAGGACTTTTCTGTGTAGACACCTTCACCTTTGTATCTCTGACAAAGGCTCATTACATATAGGTTATGCTCCATGACTCCTGAATCATTGTATCTCTCAAAATATATAAGCAAATAACTAAAATCCCTACAGAAAGTACTTTACCAACATTAAATATTGCTTTTTTAAGAGCACAGGACTTCTCTATTATCTTTTTATCTAATAGTTTGTCCTAGATAGTTTCTGGGGCCAGTGTTGGGGTCCAGTCCCAATCTATCAAATGGTCCCTTGAAGAAGGAAGTGAAGAATTGAGAAATGCTACATAGGAAATATAGAAGTAGATGAAGAAAAAAAGAGACACAGGATAGCTTTGGGAGGTCCCTGGGTCAATACACAGAAGCAACCTTAAGTTTATTTCTAATGGGCTTTTTATACACTAGAAGGGGAGAGGCAAAAGACCTTCCCCTTTTAAGATCAAACAACAACATACAACCAAGTGTAGACACTTCAAAACACCTGGTAACAACTTCCCACAGCAAAGCACCTTATGATTAGGCCTTGAAATCTAAGACAACTGGTAACCATTTTTTCCACCCTATTGTGCAGCCTTTGAGATCAACATAAATTCTGACTTTGAGTCAAACCACAAGTTGGAATCTTTGTGGGCTCCAACAAGATAGGGTCTCTCTGTGTAGTTCAAACTAGACTGGCAGTTAAGATCTTCCCACTTCAGTACCCCAAATCTGACATTGCAGACCTGTACCACTGCACAGGCACTGACGTCTTTTTTGCTACTGAAGAAATTGTCATTCCGTAAAGATAGAAAGTGTGCTGTGATACTATTCCTGGGCAGACATCTTTCATGTTTCTCTTACCTAGTGCACTCCACAGTGGTATTGTTTTTGCCATCTCTATTAGTCTTTATCCCTGTAAGCATCCTAAAAAGCAGGTTTACCTACCTATACCCTTAGCAGCACTGATTATAGGCACTTCCCTGTTCCTGGTTGTGTGTCTGAGTCACACTATGCACAAAAGTACTCCCAGAACACCTCAGTACTTTACTTTTTGTGGCCCCAACAAAATCTTACAGGTCTATATAAAGTTCCCTAATCATGTGTCTTTCTTTAATCTGGAAACCATGCATTACTCTTCTAAATGTATATTTATTATTATCCTATTTACATGCACATGATATTTACATCACATGGTAAAAGACTTTTTTTAAAGGTAAAATTCAAAATATGGAGTAAGAGGCTGAATATAGGGTAACAGCAATATAGCAATGTAACAGCAACACTATGCTAACAAATGTAGACAGAACATTTCAAATACTAAAGTAGAAAGACTACTAAAGCTATGAAGAATCACACTGAAGAAATAAAAATGTAGGCTGGAGAGATGGCTCAGAGCATAAAAGTGGTTGCTGTTCAAATGTAAGGACATGAATTCGAATCTCCAGAACCTGTGTATAAGCAGGATGCATACCATGAATTCCTGTTCCCAACATTTTGCAGGGAGATAGAAAGCATAAACAGGAGAATCCTTGGAAACTCACAGGCCAGCTAGCCTGGAACACACAGCAGATAAATAGTGGAGAGATCATGTCTCAAACAATGTGGAAAGAGAGAAACAACATGGTGGCTATCCTCTCACTTCCACAGATCTCTCTCTCTCTCTCTCTCTCTCTCTCTGCCCCCCCTTTCCTCCTCTTCCCACTTGTAACATGAATCTTAAAAGGTATTATTAATAATAAGGAACCCAAGGTCAGGTATTGGGGTGAATACTAGAAGATCAGAGTGACAGAACACAAGCCACAGTGAGCCTCACCTCACCAACTTCTCAGCTAATCCTGTGTTCTCGAACTGGAAGTCTCTGAGTCCTCACCCAAAAGAATCTCAGCTGAACTGCTGCTAAAAGCCTAAAAGCTTAACCAGGCTCTAGGTCCTGGTCCTCATACCTTATATACCTTTCTGCTTCCTGCCATCACTTTCAAGGATTAAATGCATATGTCACCATGCCTGGCTGTTTCCAGTGTAGCTTTAAACTCACAGAGATCCAGACGGATCTTTGCATTTGGAATGCTAGGATTAAAGGTGTGCGTGCCACCATTTTCTGGCCTCTATATCTAGTGGCTCTTCTGTACTCTGACTCAAAATAGTTTATTAGGGTCCACAATGTATTGGTGAACACAATATCACCAAACCCACTCTTCCTCCTCCAATGCCTCTCCATCTCATTTTCCCTCTCTCTATCAAATACACTCACACTCATGAGTGTGCACACACATCCTACACACACAACAGACACCACATTAAAAGACAAACTAAAAATTTTTTTCAAGGGTACTTGCCTTACTATTATTGAAAACATATAGTATCTTAGTTTTGGTTATTTATTATATAGTATCAGTACGCCTTAAGGGTTTCATTATAGCATTTCCGTAATTGCATATAACCAAATTTGATGGCACTTTCTTAGTCTTTAATGACCGCTCTTCCCCTCCTCTTTTGCCATACTGTTTTCCCTTTGATTATGTGTCCTTCTCTCCCCTCTCTGGATTCCACACAAGTCAAAGCATACTTCTTATTTTCAGCTTGGCTTATGTCATTTCCATCCACTTACCTGAAAATACTGTAATTTAACTCGCATTGACAGCTGTAAAAGATACAGTTACATACATTAGACAACATTCTTTATTCTCCCATCTATTAAATAACATCCATTCTGGTTGTGTAATTTAGCTTCTGGGGACAGTGAATAATAAGCATGAGGATACAGATTTCTCTGTAGAAAGTTGGCTATGATTCTTTTGGATGTGTACCCAGAAATGACATGGCTGCATCTGGTAGAAGGTCTCTCTTTAGTTTTTGGAGGAGCTTGCAGATTGACTTCAGTAGTAGCTGTAATATTTTAATTTTCATTCCAATCAGCAGTGTTTATGGACTACTGTCTCCTGAATCCTCATTGCTGTCCCTTGGTCCTTGGATGCCAGATTTCTTACTGGGATAATGATACACTGTGCATATTCCAATTTCCAATTTCTCTTTTCAGGAACAAGAAGAAATTTTTAATGAAAAACTCAGGGAACAGAACGAAAGTCATAAGAAAGAAATAAGTAATATCAAGATGAAAATAGATAAGTCTGGTTGTTCCGTGATGTGAAAAGTCTAAGCACACCTACTTCCTCCTCTGCTTTCTCCTTTCAGGACAGAATTTTACTGACATGCTTCAGACCATTTCTCATTCAGAACTAAATATAATGCACAATAATAAACATGGCAAACTATAAAAACCACATGGTCTTTGTATAATGGAGTATAATTATAAGGTGTCACTATGGCATTTCCATAGGTCCATAGGAGGTACTTTGGTATCACAACGCTGAGGGTACATATGCTATGCTTATTAATAGAATTAATTATCAATATAATGTTTGAGAGAGTCTTTTTAGAAATCATGTAACTCTACTGTGACTGGATTTTTATATGTGTGGCAGAGATGCACTTAAAATGTTTCCCCACAAGTTCACATGCTTGAACACTGGGTCCTCAGCTGCTGATGCTGTTTTGAGATGTTGTGTAACATTGGGAGATGGAGTCTAGTCCAAAAGTATATCTGGGAGGGGAGGAGGCTGCAGACTGGTACCCAGCCTGCCCCTTTCACATCTTCTCCTTCCTTGTCAACTGAAATGTGAGCCGGTATCTACTACAAGCTGTCTCAACACCTCCTGCTGCCAGCCTTCCCTCCTATGATGGCCTGTGTGTCCTCAGACCATGACCCCAAGTAAACCATTCTGTAAGTTACTTCTAGTCAGATATGTTGTCATCACAATAAGAAATGTAAATAACACAGAAAATTGGTAGTTAGAATAGTGAGTTTACTTGCTGTGGTTTCCTGAAGCCTAACCTGTTTGTGGGACCAAAGTGTCAGAGCTTCAAGCTGCAGGCTAATTAAGCCCTGGGACACCAGAAGCAGAGCACTATTTGAGCTGTTATGAAGGCAGTGGGAAGACCAGAATGCAATAGAAATGTAGATGTAGAGCCTTCTTGGGTTGCAGGGAGCTGTGGTGATTCAGCAGAGGTAGAGGCTGCAGCTGCTTTGACTAGTGTATGAAGCAGAAGAGCCCAACTGTCCTGGTTAGGCAACCCTTGGTCAAGGTAGGAGAGCAAGCTCCCACAGCTTTCCCATAGGCTCAGCCAAGAGTGTGCCTCACAGCACATAGTGTGCCCTATCACCTGCAGCCTCCATTGTCTCCATCAGGAGAGTAAAGAGAGGCTATTTCTGAGACAGAAGCACCATGTCCCACAGGGTCTTCATCAGCATCAGGCTACAGCCACTCTCTCCATGTGTTCTAGTATCACTTCTGCCCCAAAGAAGATATCTAGGAAATAAGATGAAAACTGTAATTCCACTAAGACCACAGTGGACTACCACTGCACTCCCTCCAAATGAAAAAGGAGACAATGAAGTTTAGTGTGATTATCTGGGGGAAATAATAATATGACCCAATTTAGAAGAGAATGGTAGTGTCTACTGATGTTATACACAGATCATTGCAGTAGCCAGTGCTCATGGACACACTTAGAAGACACTTGTATATAGTGAAATATACAATAATTTATTATGACTTTCTTAATTTTTTAGACAGTGTTTCACTTTGTAACCCTAGTCGCCTAGGAAACCCCTATGTAGACCAGTGGCCTTAAATTCACAGACATCTTTGTGCCGCTGTGTGTCACCACACCTGGCAAACAAATGTTTTCTTACCAGCTGAAAACTAAACACAAGCCAGGTGCCATGACCCACCCCTGTAGTCTAGTAGATCAGGAGGCTGAAGCAGGAAGAAACTGAGTCAAGGCTGTCTGTGGCCACACATTTGGGCCCCAGGAAGAAAAATTGAAAAGAAAAATCAGAAAGGGAGAAAGAAGAAATAAAAGGGAGGGAAGCAATATCACTGTGTCTGCCAAACCTTGAGTGTTGAGTGCATAAATGATTATAGTGAACTCCTATAAAGAATTATTTATAGAAAAGATAAATGACCAACAGCTATGCACAACATATGATCTCTTCTCAAAAGTGTGATGTTGAGATCTGGTCTTGGTTCCTTTATATAAAACAACAGACCAGGATGCCAGTCCAATTTTGATGGGCAGAGAAAAGATTATAGATCATGAATGGGAGCAAGAAGAAACTGGGAGGGCACTGATAAGTCCAGGTGACATGAGCAATCCCAGGACTGTGACCTTGGAGTAGGACTATCACAGACATTGCAGCTTCCATTATAACCTGAGCCGAACACCCTAAGGAAATCTTTCTTATCATTAGCTAAAGCTATGCATGCTTATGTGCTATGGATTCTGTCCTGGAGGACATTTAATAATATAGCCTATAAGGCCAGGCCCAATAAAAGCCTAACAGTGTGTGAGGGCCTCTAAATACATTACCCCTATTTGGTTTCATAAACATGAAAACAGTATTGATGTATCAAAATAAAAGTGAAGCTCAGGGACATCAAAGCTGTAGAAGGCACATTAAGTTATATGTTTGCTATGCCAGCACCTCTCTCTTGTGACTACACTTCCCTTGCGTCAGAACTTGAAGGAGTCCCAGATGGCATGGGTCAGTTAGATGTCTGTCTTGCTCCTCATTTGGTCTTTAGATATTTTATACTATTTCTTCAGGCCCTTGGTCTCAACCCTAGATATGCACAGGAGAACAAACAAGACAGAAACTAGGTCTAATGAGTCTTCACACTCCCCTGGACATCTCCCACCATGCTGTGTACACAGTACTTGTGCTCAGTAAACACCCACATATAATAACTTGAACTTCCTGCCTCATTTTGTATGAACTCTGTGATGCCTGATGCTCTGTGCTGAAGCTTGCTACAAAGTTCATTTTGTAAACTTCAATTTAGAATTGAAACACTCCACACCTGATATTCATTCTCTCAGGACATGGATAAAACTCCCAGCAGGCCAATGTACAACAAAATGCACAAACAGGACTCCAACCCATTCAAGAACACACTTGGTTTCATCACATCCAGGCTGTTTTTGAGAAGCTGAGCCTGTCTGCATTTACTTCTGCCTGAAATGAGAAAAATGTCCATGTATTGGAGCAAGAAGACCTTTCCTCACAAAGAGAAGCAGAGGACCCCTGAGGCTTTCCTTCATCCTTTATTGGGGGCTAGGTAGCCCTCCAATTCAGGGAGGATAACAGACAGGCATGGATGCACAGAAAATTTACAATCCTTTTGGTGAAACATAGAGTCACATAGAAACACAACTTGAACTTCTATTAACACTGGCCAAGTTACTGATTGCAGAATTCCATATCAAGCAGCTGTCTGGACATCGTGGCCTGATAAATTAGTCAGAAGACATTATGAGATGGAAGGATTCCTTCGCAGCTAAGGACAGGGCTTTCTGCTCTTACAAAGAACAGAGTTTGTATCTTAGCAACTATGAAGATCAGCTTACAACTGTTTGTAACTCCACATCTAGGGATCCCACACCCTCTTCTGACTTCTGCAATGACCCACATGCGGATAGGTGGTCAACACACACATACATATGATCAAACAAAATAAAATCTTTTTAAAAACCACAAAATACTTTCAAGCTGTATTTGTTGTTCTACAAAGTGCAGACAAGAACACATATAGAAGAAAAAATAACACTTATAAAGATGGAGTGCATTTATCACATAACAGACAATAATCACATACAGACTTCGCTGGGTTTCGAAGTTTCTGCCTTTAAAATGTGGTTCCAGTGACACCTCACTGGATTACAATCAAGAAAGTAAACCCCCAGCCCACAGAGCTGTAAGAAAGAGGGAAATCTTCACTGTAAACTGAGGCTGTGTCTGAGGAAAGGAGTGAGGCCCTAACGAAGGTCCTATATACTCAGGCTTTGACCTGGGCCATAGGAAACAACTCCATCGGACTTTACAGCACAGGGTAACTGGGCTGGAATTCCAGGTTCTCAGCTGAGGAGAGGCGTTACTCTGGGGTGAGGGGCTCTTTGCCCTTCCCGTGTCCCCATTATCTCTGTGTGTCTCTCCAGGTGTTCAAGCTGGCCTCAAACACCTGCCCCTCTGGTTTTCAGAGCCACCATCTCTGCTGTGACTCCATTTCAGTTCTGACAGCTGCTCTGGGGGGGAGGGATCTACATTTTGAAGACTCTGTTGATCTGCCATCCTGTGCTTTGTAGGTGACACACACGATGTCTGAATGAAGATCCCTGTTTTGTGTGAGGTTTTGAGATCTGATCCCACACTTGAAAGTAATTGAAAGACTTCAGGAAGTCAATGACAAAAAGAAACATTTTTTGACAGTCTTAGGCAAGTGAGAGGGTGAGAAGAAAGGGCTTGTGGGCTGAGTTTAGTTGGAGTCTATCGTAATCTTTTCAAAAATATTGATACAGTAATTTTATGTTGAATGATGGGTGGATAATCCCCGATCATCTCCTGCCTGTCAGAGTTCTTTGTCTACCTCTCAGTTCTCACAATTATTTATTTGTTTTTTGTTTGTTTGTTTGTTTGACAAAGAGAAGTGCAGAAGCGTCTATCTTCTCTGAACATATGCTTCAACTCTTGTCTGCTGTGTGAACATAAGTGAAAGAAATAAGAGGCAAAGAGAGAAGGCCAGAGGGAGGAAGGCTGGGCAACAAACCTCTTGCATCATCTATCACAGCTGGTAAACTGGAAGCTGAGGCATGGTTCATGTTTGTATCCACTCACTTTCTCCTTTTCTGTTTATTGAATTGAACAGGGCTCTCTCTGCCTGCTTTCTTCTGGATGGGGGAGATCAGAGGGACTTTGCTATGATCCCTATTTTTGTGACAGAATGTCCACAGGAAATAATAATGAAGCTTTATTAGGATGCTACAAAAAGATCAAACGAAGTTTAACGATTTATTAGACAGCCAGTTATAATTATTGCACATAATAGCATATCGTGATTCTGAGGGTGAGTGTTTAACCCTTTCAATTACAGAGTGACAATGCCTGGAATGAAAAGTGTGAGTATCATTTGTGCTCAAACTGATGATTGACATAATACAATTAGGGACATGTGTAAGCCTGAAAGAACGGATCATTTGTAAACCAAAGATCCTAAAAAGAAGCCAAACTGAATCCTCTTACAAATGCTGGTGACTGACCAGAACTTCAGTGATTGTGGACAGGTTGGGATGTTAAGAGGCAGAGCATAGTTAAATTACCTTGGTCCCTCCAAGTAATTGTCTATCTCTGTGTGTGATGCAACATCCTTGTGACAACTACATAAGTCCTGTCGGAATTTGTGAATAGACCCTCTGACTTCCAGCAACCCCAAATCTAGTAATGCCTTCTTGATATTTATGTGAGGTCTTTAGCAGAGATTTCCCTACCTTGCTGTAGCTTGCTCAGCTAATGTTTCAGACAATGTATTTTAAGAGTGTCTTATTTGTCACATTTGGAAAAGGAATGTAGGGTAACCTCAATCTGTGCTCCCTAGCTGCTGTGGGATGTTCTGTCAAATGTGTTGCTCTGATTGGTTAAAATAAATAAAGTGCTGATTGGCCAGTAGCCAGGCAAGAAGGATAGGGTAGGCAGGACAAGGAGGAGGAGAATTCTGGGAAGTGAAGGCTGGGGGAGGGAGACACTGCCAGCTGCAGCCATGACAAGAAAGAGATAAGGTACTGGAGCCACTTGGCAAAGTATAGATTAATAGAAATGGGCTAAATATAAGAGTAAGAGCTAGACAATGGTAGGCCTGAGCTAATGGCCAAGCAGTTTAAATAATATAAATGTCTGTATGTTTATATTACAAATGGGTTGTTGGACTAACAGGGCTTGGTGGGGGCTGGAGAGAAGGTCTCCAACTACATCTAGCCATGGCCATCACTCATGCCAGGGTGGGCTTTTTGGTGATACAACTGCTTCACCACTCCCTGGTTCACTAGCCTAGGCTTGGATGGGACCATTTCTCTGATATATCATCTGCATCATTTTTATGATGAGTAAATTTTTGTTCACATCTTCATAGGAAAAGTCACAGAACACAATTGGCACCTGCACAGGTGTCAAAAGAACCAAAGATGAATTGTAGATGACTGGTGACATGGTCTCTGCAATGGGTGCTGAGATAGATTCCTGGGGCTGATCCTTGTCATAATGAAGGCCCAGTCTTGATATAGCTCCTTTATTCCATGCATCATGGATGCTGTTCCTCCTGCTGTAGTGCTGGTCACATGCTCCTTGAGAGGATGGCACACGCAACCAAGAACAAATCATTTGAGAGTCAGAGTGACCTTGAAGAAAATCTCAGTACACCAACATCTTCTAACTGATGTGGAGTGTGATGCTTCTTTGATGGATAGAGTGCATCCCATGAGTGTAGGGATGCCCCTGAAAGTAGATAGAATAAATACATTGCAACTGCTGATATTACCACACAGGACATGGGTTTGTAAGCATGTTTTGGCAGTAGGAACTGTGTGGTCTTTTTTGTTAGCTGTAAGACACACAACCAAGCTTTAGCTGTTTTCAGAAAATGAGCTTGACCAAGTAATGGAAATATTAGTGTGGGAGGGAAGAGGCATCAATACAATCTGCATCATTCACCCTGGTTTGGCAAGAACAATAGGGGAGAAAGAGAATGAGTTGGGGCTTTGGCTTGACACTTCTCACAGCTGACTGGATGTAAAAGAAAAGAACACAAGCCAGATATGAGACAAAGAGCACTTACTGGGATCCAGAACTCTGGAATCTATAGCACAAATTGAATAATGAAGGTGAAGAAAGTCACAATAGAAGATAGCCCTCAAGGCTAACCTTGTGATAGAGAGGAAGTTACAATTCATGACAGGGCATGCAAATTGGACATGTTTATGATGTCTCAGTATGAAGCTATGATAATCAGGAAATCATCTGCATCTGATCAGGGTGAACTGAGAAAGACTCATGATCAAAAAGAGAAAGAGATCCTCATTTCTGACTCTTGGAACGGGGAGTGGGTGGGACCAGTTTGAGTGTGGGGAAGGAGAGAAATATGACCACCCATCCTTTCTGATGTCAACTTTTGTAGAGGTGGCGATGTCAAATTTCCAGTGTGTTCTTTGCAGAGGAACTCTGTTGAGAGCAAGAGGTCCAGTCACAAGTAGCAAGCCACTGGCCAGCAGCTTCAGGAAAACCACTCTCTTGCCCCTGTGGTGCCCGGTGAGGATGATCAGGACGGTCCCAGGAGTGATGCTGGCGTGAAGCCTTCTCACGTGCTGACTGAAGGGCTTTTTGCCATGGCTCAGCAGCTTCCGAGGCACATCTTCGAAGCTTCACCACCTGGGTACCGCCATTCTTGTCACCACCGACCACTTTTGTGACAGTAGCAAGGACCTTCTCCTTTTTCTTCTTCTTTTCAACCTTGGTTTTTGCAGCTGAGTACTTTCTTTTGTTCAAGGCCTTTCTGGAATACATAGCAGATCAGGAGTACCTGCCAATTCCTCTAACCAGAACAGGGTTCCGGCTGCAGTGGGGCTTCACCTTCTTGGTCTTTCTAACCTTAGGGTCACCGTTTTTGGCAGCACCAGCACCAACAGCATCACCGCCAGCCTTCTTGGCCGCAGGTTTCTTCTCTTTTGTGTCAGGCTTTTTGCCCTTTTCACCCGCCATCTTGCAAGAAGTTCTCACTAATATCCCCAGTCTCTGTGTATTTGGGGGGGGGGGCTGGGTGGTGGCCCCCAAAGAGTAAAAGAACAAAGAGTGAAAAAAATCGACTACCATCCTTCCCGGAGGGACAGGCTCACATGATACATTGAGGACACTAGAGCAATACTGCCTGAGGACCCCATGAGAAACAAAAACTGCAAGATGATAGAGGAAGGGCAGACATTACCGAGGGTCTTGGGAAGGAGGCACTGTGTGGTGTCCCGTTCACAGGGCCAGAGAGGACTGTGTTCACAGAAGAGGTAATAAGCTGGTGGTTAGTTCAGCAGGGGCCTTGGTACTGTTAAGGGGCTTTAGGGGTTTGCTGAGCCAGCCTCTAGTGAGACATGACCTTTATGAGGTTGGAGAGGCTTTGGGGAAAATGAATGATTTAAATCAGCATTAAATCAGATGGAAAGTGGTAAAGCATTCAAGAGAGTAAGGTGTTGTGGAATATTCCTTTACACGGTGTGAAGATAATGTCACTGTGACTGATTTGATGGGAGGCTGAATGACCAGGAGCTAGGCAGGGTCTCCAGGCATGGAGCATGCTGGGAGGAGGAAGAGTAGAGTTGCAGGAGATGCCATGAGAGGCAGAGGAAGCAGGACATGAAGGAGTAGAGATAACAAACTATGAGCCCTGCAACAGCATATAAATGAATAGAAATGGGTTAATTTACATATAAGAGCTAGCTAAAAATAAGTGTAAGCTATCAGCTGAACTTTCATAATCAATAATAACCCCATGTCATGATTTGGGAGCTGGCAGATGGGGCAGAGAAATATACCTACAAATGGTGCCCAACATGGGAAATTGTATATCCACATAAAACCTGAAAAAGCTTGAAAAAAGGTTCTAAACACACACCAAAAAACTGAGCCAAACATGGCTTTCTAGTCTTGTGTCTCTCATGCCAGCCGCAGTACAGAGACAAGTCTCCAAACAGTTGTCTGTGTGAGCCACCAGTGAGCCATGAGCTAAGCTGTGTGGTGGGTTTAATGTTTTGCTCATGTAGACAGAAAAGTTTGCAGATATGCAGAAAGCAGGCTAAGTAAGATGGAAAAAGCTTCTAAACAGGTTATAGTGTGTTTAACAACATGTTTAGGCTTAAAAAAATTGATATAGACAGTCATAAAATAGTTTAAAAATAATGAAGTCTTTAAAGAGAAAGTAAAGTATTAAAAAAGTAAGCCACTTAAGGATGGAAAATATACAGAGAGTCTAGATCCTATATGGTACCTTGTTAACTTTAAATTATTAACTGCTGGTGCACAAAAACAATGGCTGCTCAGAAACATTGGATTATGGAAACTGCTAAATTAAACTAACGTATATATTTTAAAATGATCTTAGCTTCAAAATGGAATTCAGACAATGTGTTGCATTGTGGGAGAGGCTGTGGATTTCTCCAGATTAATAAAGATCAGATGTGACCAGGGGAGACCTTCTGAGTATCTTGGCCACAGACATGGGGGGTTAAGCCAGGAAAGACTACAGGACAGACATGTAAGCTGACTCCTTGACATGGGAACAGCTCTGAGCTGAGCTGAGACATGATACATATTGTTGGCTACAGAGTCATCATGACTTATTATCACCTGCCATCCTTTCATATGGCATGGATGGGATTTTATATTACAGTTTGATTATATAATCCAGACAGACTTACAAAGTTGACAGATGCCTGTTACCTGTTCAAACATAAAACAAACAAACAAAAACATCTTTAATTGATTTATGACACTGCACATTTCATACTTATGCTAATGTAGATATGTAATTTACCTTCACAAGTTTATGTGCTTTTTAGAGCAAAGGGACCACATACCAATGAAAATGGGTGACCCAGGTGATCCAGAATCTCAGAGCGCCTCTGATGCAGTTTCCTCGGAGTTCTTCATCCAGAACAGCTTCAAGGCTGCTGGCTGAGATGGTCCAGCTAGGTGGTCTAGCTAGATGGTCACAGACTACTCCAGTCAAAACTACAGATTAGCCTTACACTTTCCCATTGCACAGAGGCTGGAACACAAATGATACAACTAGCCCTCCCATTGACTATTCTCTCCATTTTCTCAGGGCTCACTAAAGATGCCTTCACCCCTAGACAGGAGGAAGCAGTCTGAAACACCTGACAGCCACATTCTCAAGAAGTGAGTTGGGTGATTTTTGGTTTTTTGGTGGATTATGGATGTGTATCATCATTGATGGTGTTGATTACAGGTTGTTATTGGTCATAATCAGGGAAGAAACTAAATAAAGAAGATCAGATTCGGGGATCTCATTCTGAAAAGAAAAAGGAGGATATAGGAATAGTAGAATAAAATAGATTATTGAATATACTGTTAAACTAAAAAATATATTATTATTACTATTTGACATTGGTATGGATTTTTGTATATTGATACAAAATTAAGGTTATTTTTGTTATACTGTATATGCGTTTCTTTTCTTGTTTAAGGTGTTGTACCTATGCAGATCACTTAAAACATAATGTAAAGTTTTAGTCCTGGAAAGCTACTTAGGACAATAAAGAAATAGCATCCCTAGCAATCAAACTTATAATCATGTTAGTTATGTTTTCAAGATCAATCAGAAATATATTTTAGATGGATAAGTGATCAGTCCATTCCTCAGACATAGCCTCAGTTTACAGTGAAGATTTCCCACCTTCCTACAGCTCTGTGGGCTGGATGTTCACTTTCCTGAGTGTAATCCTGTGAGGTGTCCTAAGGAAACACCTGCTAAAGGTAGTAATTTCAAAACCCAGCAGAGTCTATATGTTTTTATTGTCTGTTGTGTGATAAATTCACTTAATCTTTTTAGGTGTTGTTAGTTTTTCTTCTTTATGTGTTAATTGTCTGCACTTTGAGGAACAACAAATATTACTTGAAGGTACTTCTTGTGTTTTTTAAGATTTTGTTTTATGTATTCGTGTATATATATCTGTCCACCAGGTGTATGCAGGTGTCTGGAGGAGGCATAAGAGGGTGTGGGAACCCTGGAGCTGGAGTTAAAAAATAGTTGTGTGCTGCTCTACATACTTGCTGAGATACAAACACCTATCCTTTGAAAGAGCAGAAAGCCCTGTCCTTAGCTGACAAGCCATCCCTCCAGCCCCAAATCTTTAGTGGTTTGTCATGTCATGGTATCCAGACAGCTGCTCTATCTGAGAGTTAAAAAGAACAAACAAACAAATAAACACACACAAAAAAACCCAGTAAATTGGCCAGTGTTAACAGAAATTCAATGTGGGTTTCCTGATTCTATGTTTTACAAATGCCAATGGAAATTTTCTGTCCATAAATGCCTGTTCAACAAAGTATGGAGGAATGCCAAAGGCTTTCCTCTGCTTCTCTTTGTAAGGAAACACTTTCTGATACCAATTCAGGACACCCAGAACCTTTTATAACTATGGGCACAAGGCTGAAAGTGAAAGCAGACAGGCTCAGCTTCTCAGAAACACTCTGCATGTCAAGAAACCACATGACTTCTTGAATGGGATGGAGTCAAGTATCTGTGGTTTGTTTTACATCAGGCTGCTTGAAGTTTTTTTTTTTTTTTTTTCCAAGAACTAAGAGTATGAATATCAGGTGTGGAATGCTTTTATGCTAAGCTGCAGATTACAAAATGAATTCTGTAGCAAGCTTCCCTGCACAGCAACAGGGATCACAGAGTCCCAGTAGAACAGAGGCAGGGTCTTCAAGTTAGGAAAATGATTGATACAGTGAATGTGGGTGTTTACTGAGTACAAGTACAGTGTACACAGATCTGTGGGAAATATAAAGAAGAGTGTGAAGACTCATTTGACCCAGTTGTTGCCCTAACAGAGTTCACTGCAGTGGGTGAACAGGACCCTTAAGAGGGTGGAAGAATAGAGAAAAGCAAGATACTACATAACTGAACAGCCCAGTATTGCCAAGGAGAGCACTGGAATCTTAACAATGAGGATGTGTTTTATTGTTTTTTATGAAACTGATTATTTTAAAGCATGGTTTCTCAGGGTTTTTTTACTCACAGTTTTTCCTGATATATGTTTGTTTTATTTTAGTAATCTCTGGTATCACTCACATTTTCATTTACATAGATTCTCAATTTTAGCACAGGCTAGCCTCAAACTAATAGACCTCCAGAAGTGAGTGCCCCACACCAGCTCCTAAACATGACCTTAGGGTATCTTCTCAGAGCCCTTTTCAAACAGAGAGAAGCTAAGAATCAGGAAGATCCAAGGCTGACAACTGCAGTGTTAAGGAAGGGGAAGCCAGCTGTTGAATTCCTCACTGAACAAGGGGACTGGGAGAACAGGGAAGCCTGGAAGACAGAGTCTTGCCTAGCATAGACTGAAGACTTGTGTCCCATAGACACATTTCTGTCTTGTTAGTTCTCCTGTGCATTTCTAGGGGTGAGACTGAGGGACTGAAAAAATAAGATGAAAGATCTGGATCCCAAAATGATGAGAAAGACAGAAATCTCAACCGCCCATGCTACCTGGGACTCCTTCAAGTTCTGATATGGGGCAAGAACAGTCATCACTAGGGGGAGGTCTGGCCCAGCAAGCCTGTAAACTATGTGCACTTACCAGCTTTGGGGTCCCTGTGCCTCATTTTCTTCCTGGTGGGCACATCAACACTGTGTTCATAATGTTTATGATATCAAATGGAGGCAATGTACCAAGAGATCCTCACACAGTGTCAGGCTTTTACTGTGCATTTAAAATTTGATGATATGAAACGTCCAAACATTCCTCAAATTTAACATGGAATTATTTTTCATTTGTATTTTTCAAAGAAACTTCATCATGTTTGCCACTTTCTTCTTCTTCCTTTCTTTAATAAGAAAAATTTTATTCATTTTACATACCAACCACAGATTCCCCCTCTAATCCCTCCTCCCACTCAACTCCCAGTGTTCCTCTGCAACCCACCCCCATCTTCTCCTCTGAAAAGGTAAGGCCTCCTGTAGGGAGTCAGCAGAGCCTGACATTCATTTGAGGCAGGTCCAAGCCCATTCCCCTGCATCAAAGCTGTGCAAAGTGTCCCACCATAGGTAATGGCTCCAAAGAGAGAGCTCATGCATCAGTGATAGAACCTCATCTCACAGACCAAGCTACACAACTGCCTCACTTATGCAGAGTGCCTAGTCCAGTGGCATGCAGGCTCCATACCTGTTGGTCTAAAGTTAATGAGCTGCCACTAGCTTGGTTCAGTTGTCTCTGTGTTTCATGTATATATACAGAGATCATGTCATCTGTATATCATCATCATGATCTTGATGCCCCATGCTCATAGGCTCTCTCTTCCCTCTCTTTGATTGGTCACCTGGAGCTCAGCCTGGCGCTTAACTGTGGATCTCTGTATCTGCTTCAAGTCCAAATGGATCAAAGACTTCAACATAAATCCAATGACACTGAACCTGATAGAAGAGAAACTGGAAAGTAGCTTTGAACACTTTGGCATAGGAGACCACTTCCTAAATATAATACCACAGACACGGTGAGCAACAATTAATTAATGGGACCTCTTGAAACTGAGAAGCTTCTGTAAGGCAAAGGTCGTGGTAAATAAGACAAAATAGCAGCCTACAGAATGTGAAAAGATCTTCACCAACCCCACATCTGACAGATGGCTGATCTTAAAAATGTATAAATCAAGAAACTAGATGTCAGAATATAAAACAATCCTATTAAGAAAAAAGGGGGTACAGAGCTAAACAGAGAATTCTCAACAGAAGAATCTCAAAAGGCTGAAAGACATTTAAGGAATTGCTCTACATCCTTATTCATCAGGAAAATGCAAATAAAAAAGACTATCTTACACTTGTCAGAATGGCTAAGGTCAAAATCACTGATGACTTATGTTGGAGAGGATGCAGAGCAAGGGGAACACTCCTCCACTGTTGGTGGGAGTGTAAACTTGTACAACCACTTTGGAAATCAGTATGGTGATTTCTCAAAAAATTGAGAATCAATCTACCTCAAGATCTAATGATACCACTCTTGGGCACATACCCAAGGAATACCCAATCATGCCACAAGAACACTTGCTCAACTATGTTCTTAACATTGAAGTATATGCTTCTTCTGGATATCTTTCTTTGCTTCTGTCTCTGTCTCTCTCTCTCTTTTTTTTTTTGAGTCATAGTCTCCCATACCCCAGACTGGCTTCAAACTTTGAACTTTTATCTTCCTATTTACACCTCCCATGTCCTGAGATGATAGATGTCTATAAGATACTTGTTTATGAATATGGTACTGAAGATGGAACCCAAGAATTTTTGCATACTGGACAAACACCTCAACAAATGAGTTCCATCTCAACTCTATGAGGATTAAGGTTTAAGAACACAACATGTATCACATAATGGGCATTTTTGGCTTGCTATCATTAGTGCTTTGTCTACATTTTCTTTTGAGAATTCATACTCTTTGAAAATGACCATTCTGGATGAGATGATATAAAAATAACACATATATAATTTTATTCACTATAAAATAAAAAGGAAAAAATAAAAAATAAGAATAAAAAGGAATATGCCTGGCTTTATAGGCTGTATTATTGAACACCCTTCAGAAGGACAGACATGATAGCATAGAAGCATGCACAGACATAGATAATGAGAAGGGATTTTCTTGGAGACCTTGGCTCAGGTTATAATGAAGGCTGCAGTGTCTGTGATAGGCAAACTCAGAGCTCATAATCCTGGGACTGCTTTTGTCACACCAGGACATATCAGTGCAGTTTCTTCTTGCTCCCCTTCAGGATCTATAATCTGTACTCTGCTCATCAAAGACTGACTCTTGCAATCTTTTATCCCCTGCTTCTGCAGGCTTCTCTGACTCTGCCTAATGTGTGGCTGTGGGTCTGCATCTGTTTCTGTCAGTTGTTGGGTGAAACCTATGGGAGTCAGAAAGGTCAAGGTCACCACAGGAAACCTCACAGGATCACCTAACCTGGGCTTATCAGACCTCACAGAGACTGAGCTGACAACCAGGGAGCCTGCATGGGACTGACCTAGGAACTCTGCATGTATGTTACAATTGCGCAGCTTGGTCCTCTTGTGGGAAACCCAACAGTGGGAACAGGGCTGTCTCTGACTCTTTTACTGGCTTATGGAACCTACTTCTCATACTGGGTTGCCTTGCCCAGCCTTAATACATGGGGAAGTGCTTAGTTACACTGCAACTTAAGATGCCTCCTTCTATTGATTGATAGCCATGGGAGGCCTGCCCTTTTCTAAACAGAACCTCAGGAGGAATGGATTGGAGGTGGGAACAAATGGGGATGGGGGAGGGACTAGAGAGGAGGGAAAAGAAACTGCAGCCAGGATGTTAAATAAATAGATAGATAGATAGATAGATAGATAGATAGATAGATAGATAGATAGACAGATAAATAAATAAATAAATAAATAAATAAATAAATAAATAAATAAACAAACAAACTTAAAAAATGACTATCATCCTGGTCTGGTGTTTTATAAAAAGGGACCTCAGAACAGGTCTTAACATTATACTTTTGAGAATAGTTCATAAGTCCTGGGTAGCGGTTTGCCATTCATCCTTTCTGTGAATAATTCCTTATAGGATTTCACTATGATCATTTGTCCACTCAATAGTTAATGTTTGGCAGATATAGTGATATTATTTCTCTCTTTTTTCCCTCCCTTTAAAGTCTTAATTTTTCCTTTTGTTCGTTCTGTGACCTGAGTGTGTTGCCAAAGATGGCCTTGCATCCTTTCTTCCTACTTCATCCTCACAAACAATTATGACTCCTCTTGTGGGTCACTGCACCTAGCTTTTGTTTAGCTTTTAGCTATCATGAAAAGGTCTGTTGACTATATGTGGTATCACAAACCTTTAATCAAGCACATGGGAGGCAGAGATAAGAGGATCTCTGTGAATTTGAGGGCAGACTATTCTACATAACAATTCTTAGTCACCTAGGGTTACCATGATGACCAAGGTAAAAAGGGTTGTTACAAATTCTTGCATAAACCTTTATTTCACTATTTACAGGGTTTTTTCCAAGTATGTCATGAGCATTGGCTACTGCAATGATGTGGGTAACAACATCAGTAAACACTACCATAAGTTCTATATTTGAACTCATTCATAATCTTCCCAGATAATCACACCAAACCTCATTGTCTGCTTTTCGCACTTGCTGGGCCTGCAGTGGTAGTCCACTGTGGTCTTAGTGGCTCATGGAATTACAGTTTTCATCTTATTTCCTAGATATCTTCCTTGGGGCAGAAGTGAAACTAGAACACATGGAGAGAGTGGCTGTAGCCTGATGCTGATGAAGACCCTGTGGGACATGGTGCTTCTGTCCCGGAAATAGCCTCTCTTTACTCTCCTGATGGAGACAGTGGAGGCTGCAGGTGATAGGGCACACTATGTGCTGTGAGGCACACTCTTGGCTGAGCCTATGGGAAAGCTGTGGGAGCTTGCTCTCTTACCTTGACCAAGGTTCACCTAACCAGGACAGTTGGGCTCTTCTGCTTCCTACACTGGTCAAAGCAGCTGCAGCCTCTACCTCTGCTGAATCACCACAGCTCCCTGCAACCCAAGAAGGCTCTACATCTACATTTCTATTGCATTCTGGTCCACTCCCTTCATAACAGCTCAAATAGTGCTCTGCTTCTGGTGTCCCAGGGCTTAATTAGCCTGCAGCTTGAAGCTCTGACACTTTGGTTCCACAAACAGGTTAGGCTTCAGGAAACCACAGCAAGGAAACTCACTATTCTAACTACCAATTTTCTGTGTTAATTACATTTCTTTTTTTTTTTTAACAAGTTGTGTATTTTTAATTATTTCTTTTTTTTCTCCTTTTTTATTTATTATATTTGTGTTTTAATTTTACACATCAGCCATGGATTCCCCTTCAACCCCCGTCCTCACCTTTCCCCCAGCCCCTGCCCTCCATTCCCATCTGCTCCAGGGCCAAGACTCCCATGGGATTCAATTCAACCTGGTTGATTCAGTACAGGCAGGTCCAGTCCCCTCCTTCCAGTCTGAGCAAAGTGTCCCTATGTAAGCCCAAGGTTGCAAACAGCCAGCTCATGCACTATGGATCGGTCAGGGTCCCACTGCCTGGGTGCCTCCCAAACAGTTCAAGCTATTCAATTGTCTCATTTATCCAGAGGGCCTGCTCAAGCTGGGGGCTTCACAGCTTTTGGTTCATAATTCATGAGTTTCCATTAGTTTGGCTCTTTGTCCCTGTGCTTTTCCAATCTTGGTCTCAACAATTCACACTCTTACAGTCTACCTGGGGCCTGGCCGAGGATCTCTGCAACCACTTCCATCAGTTATTGGATGAGAGTTCCAGAATGACTGTTAAGGTGTTTGGCCATCTGATGACCACACTAGGTCATATCAGCCTTTCTCTCAACCATTGCCAGTAGTCTACAGAGGATGTATCATTGTGGATTTCTGGGGACCTCTCTAGCACTTTGCTTCTTCCTGTTTTCATGTGGTCATCATTTATCATGGTCTGTTATTCCTTGTTCTCCCTTTCTGTTCTTGATCCAGCTGGGATCTCCTGCTCCCCTAAGCTCTCTTTCCCTCAAACCTTGCCCTTCATTACTCCCACTGTCGTCCAGGTTGTTCATGTAGATCTCATCCATTTCTCTGTCATAGGCTGATCCCTGTGTCTTTCCTAGGGTCCCGTTTTCTAGGTAGACTACCTGGAGTTGTGTAGCAGTCTAGTCATATTTGTTTTACATCTAGTATCCTACCATGAGTGAGAACATACCATGTTTGTCTTTCTGAGTCTGGGTTACCTCACTCAGGATGATTTTTTCTAGATCCATCCATTTGACCTCATGATGTCATTGTCTTTCTCTGCTGAGTAGTACTCCATTGTGTATATGTACCATATTTTCTTTATCCATTCTTCAGTTGAAAGGCATCTAGGTCGTTTCCAGGTTCTGTCTATTACAAACAATGCTGATATGAACATAGCTGAGCAAATGCCCTTGTGGTATGATTGAGCCCAAGAGTGCTATAGCTGGGTCTTGGGGGAGATGGATTCCCAATTTTCTAAGAAAGCACCATATTGATTTCCAAAGTGGCTATACAAGATTGCATTCCCACCAGCAGTGGAGGAGAGTTTCCTTTGCTCCACATCCTCTCCAGCATAAGCTGTCTTCTGTGTTTTTGATCTTAGCCACTCTGACAGGTGTAAGGTGGTATCTCAGAGTCATTTTGATTTGCATTTCCTGGATAATTAGGGATGTTGAGCAATTCCTTAAATATCTTTCAGCCATTTGAACTTCCTCTGTTGAGAATTCTCTGTTTAGTTCTAAAGCCCATTTCTTAATTGGACTGTTGGGCATTTTGATGTCTAATTTATTGACTTCTTTGTATGTTCTGGATATCAGCCCTCTGTCAGATGTGGGGTTGATGAAGACCTTTTCTTATTCTTTAGGCTGATGCTTTCTGTTGTTGAGCATGTCCTTTGCTCTACAAAAGCTTCTCAGTTTTAACTGGTCCCATTGATTGATTGTTTCTCTCAGTATCTGTGCTACTGGTGTTATATTTAGAAAGTGATCTCCAGTGCCAATGCGTTCAAGTGTACTTCCTACTTTCTCTTCTATTAGGTTCAGAGCAACTGGATTTATGTTGAGGTCTTTGATCCACTTGGACTTAAGTTTTGTGCACGTTGACAGATATGGATCTATTTGCAGCCTTCTACACGTTAACATCCAGTTATGCCAGCACCATTTGTTGAAGATGCTTTCTTTTTTCCATTGTATATTTTTGGCTTCTTTGTCAAAAATTGTATGTTCATAGGTGTGTGGGTTGATGTCAGGGTCTTCAGTTCGATTCCATTGGTCCACATGTTGGTTTTTATGCCAGTACCAAGCTATTTTTATTATGGTAGCTCTATAGTAGAGCTTGAGGTCGGGGATTGTGATGCCTCCAGAGGTTGTTTTATTGTACAGGATTATTTTGGCTATCCTTGGTTTTTTGTTTTTCCATATGAAATTGAGTATTATTCTTTCCAGGTCTGTGAAGAATTGTGTTGGTAATTTGATGGGGATTGCATTGAATCTGTAGATTGCTTTTGGTAAGATTGCCATTTTTACTATGTTAATCCTGCCTATCCATGAGCATGGGAGATATTTCCATTTTCTGACATCTTCTTCAATTTCTTTTTTCAGGGACTTTAAGTTCTTGTCATATAGGTTCTTCACAGGCTTTCTTAGAGTAATCCTAAGGTATTTTATATCATTTGTGGCTCTTGTAAATGGTGATGTATCTGTGAATTCCTTCTCAGCCTGTTTGTCTACTGTATATAAGAGGGCTACTGATTTTTTTTTTGAGTTGATCTTGTATCCTGCAATGTTGCTGAAGGTTTTTGTTAGTTGTATCAGTTCCTTGGTTGAATTTTTGGGGTCACTCATGTATACTAACATATCATCTGCAAATAGGGAGAGCTTGACTTCTTCCTTTCCAATTTGTATCCCCTTAATCTCCTTATGTTGTCTTATTGCTCTGGCTAGAACTTCAAGTACTATATTGAATAAGTATGGGGATAGGGGACAGCCTTGCCTTGTTCCTGATTTTAGTGGTATTGCTTTGAGTTTCTCTCCATTTCTCTCCATGGGACCTAGGTATGGGCCTCCCTGGGTGTGACCCCAGGCACACTTAATTACATTTCTTATTGTGATGACAACATATCTGACTAGAAGTAACTTACAGAAAGATTTACTTGGGGTCATACAGTTTTTAGCTATCATGAAAAGTTCTGTTGACTATATGTGGTATCACAAACCTTTAATCCAAGCACATGGGAGGCAGAGACAAGAGGATCTCTGTGAATTTGAGGGCAGACTATTCTACATAATAATTCTTAGTCACCTAGGGTTACCAAGATGACCAAGGTAAAAAGGGTTGTTACAAATTCTTGCATAAACCTTTATTTCACTATTTACAGTGTTTTTTTCCAAGTATGTCATGAGCATTGGCTACTGCAATGATGTGGGTAACAATATCAGTAAACTCTACCATAAGTTCTATATTTGAACTCATTCAAAATCTTACCAGATAATCACACCAAACCTCATTGTCTGCTTTTCTTATTTGCTGGGCCTGCAGTGGTCTTAGGACACACAGGCTATCACAGGAGGGAAGGCTGGTAGCAGGAGGTGTTGAGACAGCTTGTAGCAGATGCCGGCTCACATTTCATTTGTCAAGGAAGGAGAAGATGTGAAAGGGGCAGGCTGAGTACCAGTCTGCAGCCTCCTCCACTCCCAGATCTATGTTTGTGGCTAGGAACATCTCCCAATGTTCCACAAACTCTCAAAAACACATGAGCATGTGGGGGGACATTTTAAGTGCATCTCTGCCACATAACTGAAAATCTACTCACAGTAGTGTTACATGATTTCTATGAAGATTCTCTCAAGTATTTTTTGATAATTAATTCTATTAATAAACATGGTATATGTACCCTCAGTGTTGTAATATCAAAGGACTTCCTGTGGATCTATGGTAATGGCACAGTGTCACCCTATAATTATACTTACTTGTCCTAAAACTATATGATAATAGATTTTGCCATCTTTATTATTTTTGGTTGTATTTAGTTCTGATGTGAGATGGTCTGAAGCATATCAGTAAGATTCTATACTGAACGGAGAAAGCAGGGGAGGAAGCCAGTGTGCTTAGACTTTTCACATAACAGAACAATTGGAATTCTTCATTTTTGACTTGATATTCCTCATTTCGTCCTGTTGCTTGTTCTGTTTCCTGATTGTTTTTTAAATATCTTCTTGCTCCTGAAAAGAGAAACTGGAAACTGAAACCTGCACAGAGTGACACCCCAGAAAGAACTTCTGCCATGCAGAAGCAAGTGGCAGCAATGAGGATACAGGGGACTGTAGCTCATACACACTGCTGTTGGGATATAAACTAGGCTTACACTACTCTTTTCCTATCATTAGCAGCTGTTCTTGAAATCTTGTTGGTTTTCATAAAGATTACCTTGCAAATTTTGACCAACTGTAACTACAATGGAGTACATATAGACTACATCCCAACTGCCAAGAGTGCAAGGGAAGTGGGGGAGTTCTCTTAAAGGATTAAGAACTTAGGGTTGTGGCTGTCTGTCTAAAGTAAGTACTTGCTCTGCTAACATGAGGACCTGAGTTCAGACCCCAGCACCCACATGACAGACCAGACATGGGGTGCACACCTGTAAGCCTGGCACTGAGGTCGGGGCAGGGGTAGACAGGAGGATCCCTGGGGTTAGTATGGGCCAGCCTAGCCAACAGATGGGCTCTGGATTCTCTGAGAGACCTAGTCTCAAAAATAAATGGAGAGCAATTTACAATGGAGTCATGCTGATTGCTGGGAGTGGATGTGACCAGAGGTAATCATGTTAAGCAAATTAATTCATTCTCAGAAAGACAAATACATGTTTTCTTTGATATACACCTCCTAACTGCTTATAGAGACATAAAATTATTACATATATATGACATGAAAGTCAAAGAGAGTCAAAGGGAACTAATGTCTAGGGAAACAAAGGGGCCAATAGAAGTGGGTATTAAGAGAAGACAACGGGGTTGGGGTCTGTTAAACATAGATGATATGCAAATATAAAAAACCCTCCTATGATACAACATTATGTATAATGAATATGTGCAATGAAAACTATAAAAACAATATGCGATCAGCAAAGAACATTTTTGAACTAAGTGTTTTGACAACTGTATGTGGTTAATTACGAATTACCACATAGAGTTAAATCAACTAACTTCTCAAAGAAAGCATAAAAACACTAAAACTCACTATATTTGTTAATTCCATGGTTGCTACAAAGAAATACCCAGCAAAGGAACTTAAGGAAAGAAGGGTTTATCCATTATATCTTCTTTTATTCAGTCAGAAACTCCAGCTCATGGAATTGTGTGTCCAAAATAAGGGTAGGCCCTCCTACCTCCAGTAACCCAATATAGAAACTTCTTCACAGATATTTCTCTAGAGGTATGTCTCCTGGGTGAATGGAGATCTTGTCAAGTTGGTTTTCAGTATTATTAACTGTCAAAGTCCTTTTTGATAAAAGAGGTCACTTGAATTACAACCTCTCTAGAAATTAGACTAAGAGTATAAAAAAATCTAAAAACCACTTCTCCACATCCAGAATGTTTTCTTACTGCACATGTAAAGAAGAAATAATAAAAATGCTAGTTTCTTTCAGAAAATTCAAGAGAAAGCATTTTCTAAAACATTCTGAGGGAACAGTATTGTATTAATATGAAAATTGGTCAAAAACAGTATAAATCAGAGAAATCCACAGATGAACATCCTTCATGAACTAAGATGCAAAACTCCATGACAAAGTATAAGCCAACAAAATCCAGGAATGTAACAAAATAATTTGCTTCCATCAGGAGGGATTTATTAGCAGAAAAATAGCTGTAGCAAAAACATACAATTTTCTACACTGAAGCTTAAGAAGTGGGGAAAATGCCATCATTGCACCTATGAACAATAAAATAATTCTCAGAGCAGTGCAATTCTTGCTCTGTCTGTCACTGTGTAATATCCATCTGGCATTTACAGTGCTACAAGTCACTGCTACAGGATTCCTGCCCACTTGTGTCCTGAAGCAGCGTTTGTAACATAACTCAACTCAGTTTCTCAGGGCTGGATAGTGATGAAATGTTTGGATTTCAGTGGAGGAGGAACAAGAATATCAACTTCCATCAACCTCCTGCAACCCTCTTGTGATGTGTAGTAATCCAGCAGGAGACACTGAGGAGAAGCATCAGAAATGGAGTCAGCAGGATGAAGCACAACTACATGACATCATATTTAAAGTTTTGTGTAGCGTTCACTATGTGGCAGGAACCATTTTAGGCTCCAATGGTGCTATAGTGAACAAAAACAGAAAAAAAATTGACAAGACCCAGTCAGATGGAACCTCTGTTCTAGGGGAAAATGCATCATCAAATGACATCACATGTAGTGAAGAAAGTGACAGCCACCAGATGATACACATCACTACCTGGATTTACATACCTGGTTGGACTTTGAATCAGCTAATGCTGTGGAGTAGGAGACACATCACAAAAACAATGTTTGGATGGATTCAGTAAGTTTTCACACTTCCTATCTCTTGCTTCCTATTTTGCATCTTTTATTTTCCCCCTCTGCTTGTCTGGTCAAGGAATATGGCTAAGACATACTAAGGAGATGTGACAACATCTTGTGTTAGTGAATAAACAGCTCCTTCCTAAATCAGAAAGAGCCACCCCTCTCTTTCTAGGGCATTTGGTTTTCTGTGAATCTTCGTTTATTATCTTTCTTCATGCTTGGACTTATCGATTCTTTTAAAAATAATTAACCAATTCTATGTGTAAAGTGTTTTTCCTGCATGTATGTATGTATACCATGCCCATGTCAGGTGTCCATGGGTGTTAGAAGAAGACATCAGATTCCCTGGAACTGGAATTAGGGAGTGTTGTAAACCATCACATAGATGCTGGGAATCAATCCTAGGTCTCCTGGAAGAGAAACCAGTGCTGTTAACTACTGAGGCATCTATCTAGTCCCTACTTCCCAGTTGTTGTTGGTATTTACCTGAGAGTTCATCATAAATAATCTGTCTACCTTAGGTGATTGTGGTGGTCCATGTGATCTTACCTAACTTCTCAGAGAGACTGTTTCTGATCTAGGCTGGGAAGATCTCTGTAATGAAATGTGGGAGAGTCTCTGTCTCTTCTTTTAGGCTCTCCTCTCTTCTGTGCCTTCCTCTATAGTGGGTGAAGCCCTAGGGAATGTATATGAATGGCAGGCAAGTGTTTAACCTTGGGAATTTTGGGTCACATTTTTTTCCTTTCTACTGATATGAATGGCTGATACACATTCCTAGATGTATTTTAGTGCCCACTGGCACCTTGCCAATGTGAGGCACACACCTTTGTTACTGCTGTATCACCACCCTAGGAAGTACTAACTATAGAAAGAGGGTCTGAATCACCTTCACAGAGACTGAGTGCTCAGTAAGAGTTATGTGATCGTATTGTAGGGACCTTGAAGTAGGCTCAGGATACCACAAATCCAAGTTCTTGGTACTAAGAGTTATTTGCTCCTAAGCGACAAAGGGCAGGGAATAAGAGACAAAGTCAGGAGATAGAGATAGAGAGAAGGGGAAGGAAGTAGGGAGAGGGGAAAAAGATCAATGGAGAGGGACATGGATATTTATTGGGTAAGGATGATGAAAAGGACTGCTTCTGGATTAAGAGGAGTCAGACATGGCCCATGGGCAAATGGAATTTATAAAGGTAAGAGGGAAACCTCATGTTATGATGAGGTATTCAATTTTGATTGGGTATATAAATTAGGTGAGCCAAAGTGGGCTTTAGATTGTTGGACCTATATATTTTGATAGCTGAACTTCAGAAGTCAGTATTAGGAGGAAAAGGTGGCCAAATAAGGACATAGACCTTGGGGGCTAGCTTTAGGGATGTAATCTTAAGGTTTTTAGCTAAGCAAAGGAAATGGGGGAGAAGGTTTCTGATGCAAGGCCCAATTTTATTCAACTGAATTGACTCTTGTTCCAAATTTACTCCCTGTCCAATTCTGCTTTGAGTGGCAGGATGGCAACTCTTTCTGCCTTTATCTTACCACCCATTTGCATGTGTTTTCCCTTTCCTGGAGATCCTTTATCTCATCTTGAAGGATTTTGTTCTCATGCTGAAATATCTCATTTAGTAGTCGTTCCTGTTCCTAAAAAGTGACAAGTGGAGACAATGAATCATTGCACTGAGTTGATCCCTATGTTCTACACAGTTTCCATAACAATTATTTTTCTTTATTTAATTTCTTAAAAATTTCACTAACCCTAATTTTATTATAATTTTAACCTGTTTTTATTCATGAGTCAATTTTAGTATTTAAAGGTTTGCTTTAATATTTCACTTTTGGATTTTTATCCCCCTCCCCCAAACTATGCTTTTTCTTGGGCAGTTGTGATCATTTCTTTTGCAGTTTCCTTTAGCTAAAGAGCAATTCAATTTATGAACCTAAGCTACCAGAATTGACATTTTTCTTCATTAGTTGTCTATGACCTCTGTACATAATCTTAATCATATGTTTGACTCCAAATTTTAGCTTTATAGACATTAATACATACACCTACTCACTCCTTATGTCAACATGCACCACAGGAATGAATTCTGAAAATCTGATGAAGGCTCTGAATCTTAGTCTAAGATATTTAGTCTAGGGTTGGGGATGAGGGTGAGGATGAGTCAGTAACACGCCTGCTGCATAAGCGTGAGGACCTGAGCTGGAATCCCAAGCACCCATGGGAGATTTAGGTGCAGCACTGTCTGTAATACCAGGCTGGGGAGGCAGATCTAGACAGATGCCTGAAAGGCACTGGCCAGCCAGGCTAGCCCCATCAGTGAAGTTGAGGTTCAGTGAGAGACCCTTTCTGAAAAAATATGGTGTGGAGTGATGGAGGAAGATTGGAAGTGGATTTCTGTCTTTCACATCTATGTGCACACATGAACAAGCACAAATACACATAGGCACTCATACAGAGAAGGAGAGGATGAAAGAGTGGTGGGGGAGAAGAAATTTCGTGTGAGCATCCAGAAATTGGGAGCAGGGGTGTCAGGTGATAGGTAAGAAAATCAGCATCCCAGACTGAAGATAATGAATTTCTACATCAAACTCTTAATGTACACAAATTGAAAGGAAAGTATAGGGGAAAAGAGGGACAGCCAGACTATTACATAGTTGTGAGAGTTAATTTCTCTCCTCATAAACACTCTCATAGTAATAAACTCATGCCAGGTAAGACAGAAAAACTACCATTGTGGATTCCACTATGGGAAAAACAGCTTAATCTACTGCATGTGTCTTTTAAATAGTGATTACTTGTTTATTTGTATGTTTGTTTGTTTATTTGGGACAAGGGTTATTGTACTGGTTGGTTTTAAATTCCGTATAAAGCTGAGGACGACTTTGACTTTTGATCCTCCTCCATCCAAAGCACTAACATGGTATATGTTTTAAACTTTGTGAACCTGTGTCTTTTCTTCTATGGAATATGGACATAGTTCTAGTTTCAGAGAGTCTTGAGAAAGAAATAAAGATAAGATGCAAAGAGCATGGCTGTCCTAAATAAACAGGTGTATTACTAAGGGACTTAGTGTGACACCATTACACATTGAAAACTGAATCCCCAGACGTAGGCAGCAAACTATCAAACAGGTATTTAGGAGTAAGGAGCATAAGAGAGCAGGCTTAGTCAGCCTTTAGGCTTCATTACATTTCATGATGAACAGAAATGGAGAGAACAGGAGGCTGGATAGATGGCTCTGTAGTTGGAGTTTTCCTGCCTGGCCCAGTCAGGACTAATCTCTCTCACTCGCCAGTCCCACAGTCGCTCAGACCCAACCAAGAAAGCACACAAAAACTTACATTGTTTACAAACTGTATGGCTGTGGCAGGCTGCTTGTTATCTACTTCTTTTCTCTTAAATTAACCCATTTCTGTTAGTCTATACTTTGCCACATGGCTTGTGGCTTACCAGTGTCTTTACATGTTGCTTTCCATGGCAGCGGCTGGCGGTGTCTCTCCCCAGCCTTCTACTTCCCAGAATTCTCTTCTCTCTTGTCCCGCCTATACTTCCTGCCTGGCCACTGGCCAATCAGAACTTTATTTACACAGAGCGATATCCACAGCATGGCTCAGCAGGAAAGAATGTGTACAACCTGGAATCAAGTTGCAAGCATCCAAATCAGGAGGCTCACAAGCACTTATAACTCCAGATCCAGGGGATCTGACTCCCTCTTAAGGGCCTCCATACTTACTACAAGCACATATGCAAATACATATGCACACATGCAAACACACACATACACACACACACACACACACACACACACACATTTTAAAATATATTTTAATGAAGACAACACAGATGGTAATGCAGTTCAAATACCTGAACTTTATGCTCAGTGGCCATCTGTTGCTCCTCCCTCAGTTGGGCCTGTGCCTTCTCCATCTTCTCAGTCAAATTTTTCAGTTGCTCCTGGTAAAACATCTCTTTCTCTTTCATCAGCTGATCATCTTTCTTTTGCCTTTCCTCTAGTAACTTTGCTGCAGCCTGGGCAGCTTCAGCCTTCACACGTTCCTCTGGGAAGGAAAGCAAGGAGGAAGGTGTAAGTCATCACATGCTCCTCTCCTCTTCCTCACACGCTTCCTTGTCACTGCTGATGTCATAGTACTACCAGTACTACCGTGTCTGATACCAGCCAGTGGGACACAACTTTGTTCTTTTAGCTCTGGTTTAGGGCTTATAAGTAATTTAAATATTCCACAGCTTTGAAGGACATTAGTCCCTTAAAATGTGCCCCACCTTCAATCTTTTTTTCCTTTTTTGTCAGAGCCTGGTCACATCCTCCTTGGACTGCAAAAACTTCTGCAGAGCTTCTTCAACCTTCAAGTTCAGAGAAAATGAGGTTAACAGCAGGATTGGCTGACCGCTTTTGCGCCTGTCTCCCCACCCACCTTTCCTCTAGTGATGCTTCCTGGTACTGATTCCCAGTTACAGGAACAGGCACAGAGTCCCAGCTGGACCCCATTAAAGAATATCTTTTATATTTTTGGTTGTAAGCCTAACCTTTAATGGCTGAGCCATCTCTCCAGCTGGCTTTTAAGAACCTAGTGTCTATGGTGAGACACTCTGTGCAGCCTTGGTGCAGGGAGGAAGAGCTTGGACCTGCCACAACTGAATGTACCAGGCTCTGCTGACTCCCCATAAGAGACCTTGCCTTGGAGGAGATGGGAATGGGGAGTGGGTTGAGGGCAAAGGTTGGGGGTGGGAGGAGGGAGTACAGGGGAAATCTGTGGTTGATATGTAAAATGAATAGAAAATCTCTTAATAAAAAAGAAAAAAATGATTATCTTTTAATTGGGGCCCATTTTGGAAAACCAATACTGTCTTTTTAGGCTGAAGGCTCTAACTGGAGTTAATGGTGCTGTGGTTGTAGATCAGGCAAGTTTGCTGTAGCCCTAGTACAGAACAAAACGATCTGAGGGAATGAGAAAGGGAGGGAGGTGTGGGGCTGGTGAAGAGTGGTGGACAGAGAGACATGGGTGATACTTAGACCCAGTGGTCTTTTAAAGCTAGTTTGAGACCTAAACTGATAATTATAGGCTTTGTTTCAGGGGCTATAATTGTGTCCTTTGCAATACAGAGAATCTAGCTGAAACACAGGGTGACAGTCATTCTGATGGTTAATGTGATTGGTCAGTGTGGAATCAATTGTTACATGAGTACACTGTCTATAGAGAGTAAGCAGGACATGTCCAGTATGATAATGTTCATATGTGTGATGTTGAAGGAGCATATTCCTAGAATGCAAACAGTAGGACCGCCTCACAGTGATGCTTGAGGTCACTCTGTAGTCTGAAGGAGGTCACAATCTTCCAAGAACACACACACTTAACCGTTGTTACCTGCACTCCCTTCCCAGGTTCCTCACAGTACTTTTTCTTCAACTCCTGTTTCTTCTGGATAAAAAGATGGTATCCCCCTGGTTTAAAATAAAGCCCCTGCTTTACATCTTCTTCTAATGGACTAAAAACATCCTGAAGCAGAGGTGAGCGGCGATCTGAGGATGCCTGTAGAATCTTCTTAATGAATTTGTCTCACTTTGTTGCTAGCTTGATCTTTGATGTAAAAATGAAAAGAAAATATTTAAAAAGGACAGGAAGTCATAGTTTAGAATTCCTCAGATTTTTTTCTTAAAATAAAAACAACCAGAAAACCCCAAACAAAAGAAAACTTACAATCACTGATTATAACTACATCTATTCCTATGGTTTAGCTTTTTACTAAGGTCATACTTGCTCCTAGGCAGTAAAGTTCAACAAAGAGATTTGTAACTTTAGAGATAAACTGCTTTTTCAGAGAGGGCCAAAGATGGGACATGTAAAAAACATGACTCTAAATTAATTTGCCTCTGATAGGTTTGGCTTAAGTTTTCTTTGCTATTGGCTTGAATTTTGGATTAGTCTGCTTACACTGGGCATGCAACTTGATAAGACACACTAATTGCTTCACCGTACTTAATTTAATAAAGTGGACTATTACTAACTTATTCATTAAAAGAGAAATGTTTTAAAGCACTGAGTGTATGATTATACATTTTTGTCCTATTTGTTGTGATTATTAACAGGTAACTGTTACTATTTTAAGAAGAATTTATGGATACAAAGCCGAGGGAGACTAAGCTTTTGTTCTTTGTCTCTTTGGCCACTACCTACATACAGTGAAAAACAGGAAATAGAAACTTCCTGTGTAAGAATACTATAGATAGAAAAATGTAAGTTCTGAGTTTTTTCAAAATGCCCATTTAGCAGTTGTAGGTCTCTCACCTCGAAGGATCTTCAGTGAATTCTTAGGTATTCATCTGAGCAGATGGACTCCCCATTTAATTCCAGCTTGAGTGAGAAGTCCCTGAGAGCCCACACCAAGTCTGGGAAGAAGCTCACAAATTAATCTGAGTCCTACAACTCAACCTGGTCAAGTGAGGATCTTGTTCTGATTCTGTCTATCAGCTCTGTCACATAGCTGAACAGCTAATTAAGGAAAGGCTTGAAACAACCATAGCACCAACCAAAGTTCCAGAGTTACAATCCTGAATTAGTTCCTCTTTGTCCCAATATCTAGCCTCAGACCTTCATTTATCTTATTCCTAGCCTCAATGTAAACACTGTAGTAGCTACATGTACTTGAGGTATTTTTATGTTTTCTGTTACGTTAACCAAGAGCCAGAGTCATGGAGCTAGTTCATGAGGGTAGGTCACCCTGCTCACTGTGGTGTTCTGAACCTCAGAAAGGATCCTGCAGCTGGTCCAGGGCCTGCTGGTTGATGGCTCCCATGCTGTTGTACACGAAGGTGCTGCTCAGAAGTATAGCCAGGGCAAAGATCCAGCAGTCATTCTGGTTGTCACCCTGGGAGTCAGAACACACACGGATCAGGAGTATGTTTTGCTCTATGTCACTTTCTAGATCAGCAGTGGTAAAATATGTTCACTTCATTAGAGGGGATTTTAGCCTTAAAAATGTTCCTATGGTTCGTGGATTCATTTGTGATGATTCTCACTGGTGCTTCTTAGCCTGTTAGTGTTTCGGGACTGCAGACTACCACCCTGCTGTTCTGTGACCCAATCTTGTGACTAGTTCCCTCATCTCTGTTGGCTAAATGTGAATTCATGTCATGTAAGTAGATTGAAAAGGGTGCTATGATGAAATTCAAACAAGTCTTCAAAAAACTCTGGATCTAGTGACCAGACGTGATGGGTAGAAAAGTGCTTGCTGCTAAGCCTTAGTGCCTGAGTTTGATCCCCAGAATGGAAAAAAGAAGTGACTCACATGTTTACTCTGACCTCCATATGGGAGTTGTGTAGCACATACATCATGGTATATGTTAGACACACACACACACACACACACACACACACACACACACACACACAAATATATAAAAGGTTTTAAAACACCATAGAGAATAGTGTAGAATATTCAGAAATGAGGGGCTGAATTGCACACTGAGTCCTCAATCCTTACCTTCTCCACATCCCCCAGGCCCTCTGTGTCAAGCAGAACTAGGGTGTGGTCTGACTTCCGGGGATGAGGGACATGCCACATCCCGATCCCCTTGATGTGAGAGTGCACTGTGGAGCCCAGAGAGAAGCCTGAAAATCAGAGAGGATAGGAGGGATTAGATGTGCAGGAACAAGTGCTTCAAAAAGTGATAATAAAATTAGCATAATCAAACAGGGAAGATGGCTCTTTGGTTAAGTGTGCTTGCTCTTCTTGCATAGGACCAGAACTCTGTTCCCAGAATCTACATAACAACTTACAACTGTCTATAAATATAGTTTCTGGGAACCTTATGTTCCTAATACTTGTGAATTATTAGGCATGCAGGGTTATACACAGACAAAATACTTGTACAACTAAAATTAAAATAAATAAATCTCTTTTGAAAAATCAGCACAATCAAGTCAGGAGAATGAACTAAAACCAAATGTCATGTTGATCTCACAGTTAGAGACATAACAGAAATTCAGTTTTCAGAGATGCAGAATGCAATGGTCTTCCAGGCTTGCATCAAGGTTCCACAGAAAATGTGCATCAAGGTCAGTCTCTCATATGCAGCTCCTGAGCTTGCTGTGTGAGGCTGTGGTGTAAAGCTGCAGTATAACAGTGGAGACCCAGGAAGTTAGAGATGCCAGGCCTGGGATGTCCACTGAGGAAAGCTGGAGTCAATGAGTGGACCTAACCCTAGAGGGAGCCCTTGTGTCCTGTAAACAGAAGGAAGCAGGAGGCAGGGTCTGCAAGCTGCTGTGGTCTAAAGCAGGCCACCACATCCATGCCTTGTATGCTGCACATGGAGCTACAGGGTTAGGTTTGTCCTTCTGGGTTCAGTCTTGCTATGGTGTGTTCTGTCCTTCCTGTCCCCTCGAACACTGCAAATGGGGATGTTTATTCTGTGACATTGTATATTACAGGCACATAATTTAATTTTTTTTTCTTTGCAAAGGTTAACATCTAAAAGGTTGCTTGAGTCTCAAATGAGACTGGACTGTTACACACTGTTAAAACCCAAGATGACGGGGACTTTTGTAGTAAGACCAACTAGATTTTGGGACCAAAGGCAGAATGCTATGGTTTGAATGTAAAAATCCATCACAGGCTTATGTGTTTGAACAGTGGGTCCCCAGTTACTGTCACTGCATTGAGACATATGAAAACATTAGAATGTAGGACTTGGCTGACAAGGGCAGACCTTTGAAGATGAATAACACTGGCCTTGTTTGTGGCCTTCGGCTCTCTGCTTCCTGATCAGCCATGATGGAAACTGTGGTGATATTGTGTTCCCCAAAATATTGTGCACCCTAGTAAACTTATCTGGGGTCAGAGAACAGAACAGCCACTAAACATAGAGGCCAGAAAATGGTGGCACACATGCCTTTGATCCTATCACTTGGGAGGCAAAGATCCATCTGGATCTCTGTGAGTTTAAAGCCACACTGGAAACAGCCAAGCATGGTGACTCATGCTTTTAATACCAAGAAGTGAGCATTAATCCCAGGAAGTGATGGCAGAAAGCTGAAAGGTATATAAGGCTTGAGGACCAGGAACTAGGCAGGTTAAGCTTTCAGGCTTTCAAAAAGCAGTTCAGCTGAGATCCATTTGGATAAGAACTCAGAGGCTTCCAGTCTGAGACAACAGGATCAGCTGAGAAATTGGCAAGGTGAGGTAGCTGTGGCTTGTTCTGCTTCTCTGATCTTCCAGCATTCACCCAATACCTGGCTCCAGGTTTGTTTTTATTAATAAGACTCTTTAGGATTTGTGCTACAGGAAACAAACCACAAGCTCATTCCACTACACATATAGCTACAAAGTCCTGTCTCCCCTCCCATAGTGGACTGATATCCCCTGAACTGGGAACAAAGTAATTCCTCTTTCCTTACATTGCTGCTATCAGTCACTTGATCAGTGATGAGACTAATACAACCTAGAAAACCCAAAAGCCTGGACGCAGACAGGTGTCTCTATGGTCATCTTCATGTCAGCATCATTCAGAGTCTCAGCTGTCTTGTCTACAGGTGAATAGATAAGGCAATGTTAGTCATACATTACCACTGAACCTCGAAAAGGAAGAAAATTTGACATGTTCTCACAGTGAAAAACCTTGAACATATCATCTAAGAGAAAGAACCAATAACAAGGGAAAAAACCTATTTTGTCCACTTACATGATATTTTTATGACAGTCATATTCATAGATATAGCATGTAGAATAGTGATATGGGATAGACAATGAGCTACTTCTAGAGATGGATGGGGGAGATACACAGATGCATACATTTCTTTAATGCCACAGAACCCTATACTTAAAACAATTATAAACAAAAATATTTTATAATTTACAATACTAAAAAAGTCAACACATAAACTACAGATAGACTTTTTTAACCTTAAAGAACAATAGAAACTTCCTGTTGCTACAGGAACATTTTACCACTACCTTAAAGTTTGCTAACACATAAATTGAATTATCTGTATTACTGCCTTTCTCCATTCATGAATTGAGCCACTTGTGCTTTTCAAAGGGAAACTAGACGTGGTGGTGCATCCTGTTAGCAGCTCTCAGGAGTCCAGGGCAAGAGGATCATGAGTTCTGGGTCATTCTGGACTTCATACAGAACAAAAGGCCTGCTTGGGCTATATAGCATGACCTTGTCTCAAAAACAAAAGGAAACAGACAAAGCAACAACAACAACAACTAGGATCCCCATAGCCAACTGTGACCAGAAGATTAAATTCTTCATATTCTCATGTAGGAACCAGATAAGACGTTTGCACACAGGCAATCCAGCATAGCTGTATTGGTGGCACTAACCTGTGTTCTTCCCAGCCAATTTGTTCATAAGGTAAGATTTGCCTGTGCAGTAGAGGCCTGCAATACCCATGACTACCACTGGCTGACTGATGGAAGAAGACAGGATCCCCAGAGCTTCCTGGTTGGGCATCAGTTGTCCTTTCATGTTCTCAATGAGACACACAGGTCCTCGAATGTAGACCAGATGCTATTGTGCCAGCTTGTCCCCTTTCTATACAAGGAGAAGATAAGATTAACTAGAATCAATCCTTTTTACTCAGAAGGTAGAGTTATAAATATCTTTAAAAAAAAAGAAAGAAAGAAAGAAAGAAACAGTGCTGTGTGCAACACATGTTGTGGGTATGAGTATCTAGCAACAGAATTAATTATATGATCAATGTGAAACAAAATAACATTTTTTGTTGTTTGTTTGTCTTTTGAAAAATATGTGAAAATATGTGACAGTGACTCAACCAAGGACATGGTTGCCCAAGAGCAGTGACCTGAAAAACAGCTACAGAGTAAATGAGCCTAAATCCAGAGAGGCTGTGAGAATGCCAACGCACATCCCGAATACTGCAGAGAGCAGCTGAGATGTAAACACCATGAAATCAGAGAGCTGGCCAAGACAATTAGAGGTTGCTGATCAAGAAATCACTTCCTGCCATTCTCCTTTGGGTTTTCTGTTTAGTTCTCATTTGGCAGAGGGCGAAGGAGAACTGCAAAGAGGAACACTGGGAGTCAGAAGCTAAGAGCTGACCAGGCAGGAACGACAGCCTGAGAGCCTGGAGATGGGACAAGGTAAGCAGACACTGTCCTCAGTCTTCCAGGACAGATGTTCTTCTCAGAAAGACCTTCCCTGCAGTAGAGAGACATAATGCTACAAGGGACAAGTTAATTCTACAAGTTAAGAAGAGAGTGGGCATGAGGAATGACCTAATCTTCCTACTGAAGGAGGAAATTCACTTGGAAGCCAAGATCAGATGTGTGATGGTGACTGCCCTGTCCTTCAGCTTTCACCCTGGGATTCAGCTATGACCTGAGGTTCCCAAAAAACAGCCACAGTGAAGTGCAAGGCTGACTAATTGATTAGAATGTGTGTGATTGTGGAGAGATGGAATGTTGCAGAGTCTGTAGCCAAACTTTACTGGGCTGTCTTTAGCTGCCTTCACAGCTATTTCTTGCCTCATCAGAAGCCTGTAGCCACCCATTTTGTCACAACCTGCCTGCCCCATGTAGCCACCAATGTATTTCAAAAGTATGATCTATGACTTTTTTTTATTCGTTTTCTACAGAAACACCAAAACACTTGCTAAGTTAGAACATGGTGTGTAGGGTAAGCAGAGTTTCTGTTCCTTGACACCAAACAATCACATTAAGATCTAGAACAGATCTTATCTCCTCACTGAGGCTGTGGCTGTTCACCCAAAAAATCATTCAGTTCCCCCCCATGAAAATCAGCCACAGGCAGCCCTTTCAGTAGGAGTGGGAAGGGAACAGCTCTGCTCCATCCCTGACCAAGGTCATTTAACTGTGCCCATTAGCAGACAGTATGAGCACAGACAAAGGCAATCCCAGTGTGTTTCTCACCCTTGGTTAAGCTGCACATTTGCTGTTCTCTAACTCAAAGCAAGCCCAGTATGTCCCTTAGAGCCTGGCTGCTATGATAATACCACCCAGGGTTGATCTGCTGCTGTGTCCCAGCCATGTCCAGGTGCAGCCTTTTCTAGTCAGGGAAATTCTAAAGAAAGTGAATTAACCCTCAACAATGCCTTCTCATTCCTAGTCAGGTTTATATTCCCATGTTCCAGATCAGAACTCCCCAGACCTACAAGAGCAAATGTCCCTTCTTACCTGCTCTTGCTGCTCAGCACAGATAGATGGGCTCTGTCACTGGCTTTCATTTCCTCCTGCAACACAGTGAGGCTTTCTGGAGTTGGCTAGATGAGGAAATGTTGATAAGCACTGTATGTAACCTTTGAAGTAGGTTGCAGTACTGAGAAACTGAAACCATTTTGACCATGGACAAAAATCAACAAAAAGGTAAAAAGACTTCCCTGAGCTGTCTAAGGGGGAGGGTTTGTCAGGACTTCCCAACCAGATCCTTCAGTATTTACTTCAAAGGGATCTTCAACCCATTCATTATTTAAAAACATTTCCATGTGATCTAAAATATGTGGGATAATTTTCAGGATTGGGACCGGGTGGAATAACATAAATGAGGAGGAAGGATATATTCATTTTAAGGTCTTATTTCTGAAAATACTGTATCAGGCCCCAAGACCTTACTTAGCACAACTGACTCCATGAGACAGCACAACCAGTCAAAATGAAAACAGAGACCTAATCTATGAATGTCAGTAGTTCTGGAAAAGTCTCTCAATGCTTTCTGGCTTCTGCAATTCTACTTCTGGCTAACTGTTCTTGTTAACCAAAGTATGTCAACTCAAAATGTGGATATTGTGCTTAAAAGCTTACATTGAATAAAGCTCAGTGCTACATTGGATCCTGAACAACCAGAATAGTCACTGAACAGCTAATAGAGACTTTCTCTTGGATTAAAACCACATCCAAGCAGTATTCTCCGGTGAATATCACACAGCATTTCTGGAAATCTTACACAGATCCCCAGAGACTAGACCTTGGGACCCTGGCAGTCTCAAAGCCCCTTGGAATGGAGAGGAGACTAGGGGGTGCCTAACCTGAGATGTTGCAGGGACCCAGGATTCTGCTTGATCAGTCATTGCCTAAAGCTTCATAAGAGTCTACCACCTCCACCCCAAAAGGGAAGAAATTAGAAAGTTGCCTGACCTGTCACCTTTGTGTTAAGTCTTGTTACAGTGATGCCTCTGTTTGGACACATAGGAGAGGTCAGATGCAGCTGCTGATCCAGTGTCCAGGAACGATGTGAGATGTCACTGGATTCACCCTATCTCTTTCTGGTGTGTAAGTATGTGGTGCTCACCCCTGGTTGTCTTTACTCTGTGTTTTTATCAGTTCCATTTTCTGGTATTGATTGGTGACTTTCCCTGGTGTGAGGCTCTCCCTCCCAGGCTTAAGACCTTTGCCACTTCTGTTGGGGACCTAAACTCTTTTGGTTCTTCCAGGTCACCCAGAGACACACACAAACACAAAACACCCCCTCCTGCTCCACTTCAGAGATCTTGTGGATTGACTCCTACTCAGGGTCCCCAGTTGTGCTGGTCCCTGTGTGGGAACAGGGATGTGCTGAGCCTCTCACCCAGGGTCCCTTGCCATCTAAGTGGAATGCACACAGGGAGGGGAAAAGAGTTCCCCAAGTTCACTGCCTGTTCTAAGCAACCTCAGGGAAGAAAAAAAGGAAGTTTGACTCCTTCATCTTTTGTGATTTTTGTGACATTTCCAAACAGTAATTCATATAATTGGATAACTCAGAACTCATCATTCTCTGGAAAAAGAAAGAAGAGAATAACTGGCCCTCGCTGGTGGACAAGGAGATCCCTGCCTGACAAGGCAGCCTGGACATAACAGCTTCTCCCTTCTGTCCACACTGACCAAAGAGATTTTAAATAATTTTCACTAGGACTGTTTATAGGGATTCAACAGTGAGCTGCTAAGAAGATTTCTTTCCTTGGTCCCAGATATGAGAAAAAAAGTTATAAAAGTTAGAAAACTGTAAAGACATAAATATGTCCCCATTGATGGATGCAGCTCATAAGGAGTTTAATCACTGTTAGGAGTTTCACATAGAGACTCACAACTGTAACATCCATGCAGGGAGCCTAGGTCAGTGCCATGCAGGCTCCCTGGTTGTTGGGTCAGTCTCTTCTTCGAGCCCTGTGAGCCCAGGTAGGTTGGTCCTGTGAGTGTTCTTGTAGTGTAAGAACAGAGAACTGATTGGGACAGGTCCTTTTGCATAAGCTGAAAGCCACTGTCCCTTCTCTGAGGATGAGATGCAGAAACAATGCCCAATTCCCAGAAACCTAAAGGGGAAATGCAGTTCACATTGCCTGGCTAGCCATCCTGGTGCCCTGCCAGTCATCTGGAACACTCCTCTCCTGCCTGTGAAGAAACCTGGAACCTCTGATCCTCATGAGTCTGATGCCTCCAGAGAAACAGAAGTAGCTTCTATGCTAACTCATGGGGAATAATTAGAAAAAAAATCTCACCATGGTTGGAAAAACTACAAAAAGCAATGGAGACAAAGAAATGAATCAAATAATTGATGCCAGTCTCTGTTCTCTTCATCCCCCAGCTAACTACTCTGCTCTCAGCACTGGCTGGACCTCTCGTGCTCATTCTGAATGGTGTATGGCCAGGCTCTGCATCTTAAAGTATATGGCCAATTATGGATCAGTTCAGTAAACTTAAAGATTCTCAGGACCAACTACAGTTCTCAAAAGCAAGATGAGTCCATGATTTGACTCATTCACTAAGACCATTGGGGCCTTGAACGAGCCCCCAGACCTTAGCACAACTGACTCCATGATGGAAGCCCCATTCAGGCTGATAAACTCAGCACACAGACAGCACCACTCATCAATTATAAACAAAGAGCTAATCCATCAAAGTCCATAAGTTCTAGGAAAAGTCTCTAAATGTACTAACCTTGCTTTTTGGAATCTGTAGTTCTGATTCTGATTAACTGTTCTTGTTATCTGAAGTATGTCAACCCAGAATATGGATTTGGGAATTAATGTCTCACCATGAAAAAGGTTTGGTGCTACACTGGCATCCAGAACACCCATTGCAGTCACCAGCAGCAGACGGTTAATGAAGACTTCCTACTGGCTTAAACCCATGTCCAAGTAGTCTTCTCTGGTGGACACCCCACAACAACAGCAGACTAACAGTGGGAAGTGCATATTCTTCTAGAGAGGTGCAGTAAGAGAGGGGACAGTGTGACTGCCAACAGTGCCTGGTTCTTAGGCTCAGTGCAGTCAGGTGGTGGAGCCCTTTTTCTTACAGATGTGCCAGGCTCAATGCTTATGATGTCTCTTCATGGATCACATATCTTAAATTCCATGATAATCATGGCCCCATGGGTCCATAGGAATAAACGCAGAGGCAGACTTTATCAGGCATCAAATTATAACATCTAAGGAATCTTCATGGACGCACTCCTGACTCCTGAGCTGTGTCAAGAACTCCTCACCATGCTTCCTGGCTGTATACTGTGTGAATAGCTTTGAAAACTGTGAATGCCTCATTGACAGATTCATTTCTGATAGATTCTTACATTCCATGCCGAGGTCAGCCCTTCTTGACTACAACCGTGAATCTCCACAGAGGATGCTGCTTTGGATGTGGTAGGAGTGTACTTCAAAGTCATATATTATGAGTTTGGCCTCAGTGTGGTGACATTTAAAGGCGGGGAACTTACAAGTGTAGAGCTATGGAATGGGGATGTGTGTGATAAGGTTTGAAAGACAGATCAAACTTGCCTTGAGGCAGTGTTTTGTGGCTCTTGTGGGGCATCTCCCTCATGAGTGAGATTCCTAAAGAAAACTTGTTTTTTTTTCTCCCTATCTCACCATGTGACCCCTCTCTTGATCACTAATGGTCTTCTTGACATGATGGCAAGTGCCATGTAATATAAGCAAAATACAACCAGCAGACACCAAACTAACTACCCACGCTTGGATTTCTAGGTCCCAGTGATAACAGCTAAGTGACTCTTCTTTCTGTATAAAATATCTAGCCTCAGACAATTTTCATATTTTTATAACAATACCCAATTGTCAGAGGGCAAGCACAGTCCTGCCTCAGTCCCTGAAGCTAGTCCCAATAGTGGTATGAAGATGTCCGTATTTGTCTCCATGCTCTTTCTTCCTTTCTTAGTTGCTCCTTAAAGAAAATTGGAATAGAGAGATTTACAGGGTGTGTGCTGATCCCATGATGCTCTGGGATTAGACAACAGTGTGGAAGCCAGAATCTCAAATTGGACAGAGTCTTTTCTTTCCCCTCATTGTCAGAATCTTCAGCATGGTGACAAATTCCATTTGATTTAGAAATTAAGAATGATCTGGGTCTTTTGGTCACTGAGGTGCCACCACATTCTTCTTATTACAGCAATTTGTGCATCTGAAGATTTCTTACCTGAACTTGATGAGGTTGGTTCTTTCTTGAAGTCTCCGCAAATGTGCATGTCTTTGGAGAAGACATCCACATGACTATCAAATTTTAAATCTCTATCACATTTTTATTCACTTAGCAACACCATGCAGAACAGGGCTCACTATAATATGGAGTGACCCCGGTTATGAAACAAAATCATATTTTTTCATCAAATAGTCTTTGAAGTATAGAAGAAGAGATAACAAATTTCCTGTGTAAGGTACTGTTTGCTAATTTTCACAAATTTAAAATTACATACCATGGGCTGGAGAGATGCCTTAGTGTTCAAGCTCACTGGCTGCTCTTACAGAGGACTTGGGTTCAACTTCCAGCAACTGCAAGGCAGCTAACTATGAGCTGTAACTCCAGTTCCAGAAAATCCAATGACCTTTTCTTGTCTCCACAGGCATGTGTGTGGTATACAGATAAGCATGCAGGCAAAATACCCATACACTTAAAATAATTGTAAAACTAAATTTAAATAAAACTATATATGACTGATATACCTAGTACATACATATTATGTTTCCATGCTTAATAAAATGATTTTTATTATAATTGTAGTTATAATAAAACTCTTCTATACTTCATTAACATTTTGTTATCACTTGTCCCACAGTTTCTTTAAAGTCATTTAAACTTATTTTTAGTGTACTGTCTTTGCTTCACCCTACCTCCATCCCCCCACTCCTCCATCCCCACCACTGCCTTTTTGAGACAAAATATCATGTAGCCCAGGTTGGCCTTGAATTCACTATATAGCCAAGGATGACCTATAATTTCAGAGTCTCCTGCCTCTGCCTCCAAAATGCAGAGATTAGAAGCGCAGGTCACTGCAGCTGGTTTTTTATCAGGCTCACTTTCTCCTGTTTCTGGCAAATCTTTAGATATTTTTTAATTTATTGTTATTTTTATTATGTTTACCGAGTTATGTATGTATGTTTTATCCTCATTTTCTGCTGCATATCTCAATAGGCAAAGTAGCTGAAATGCACTGACTTTTCCCTGAACATGTTTATTTCAAACTTCAGGAGAAGTTAGTATTAAAAGGAATTTGACAAGTAAAAAATAAACAGAGACTGTCTGTGAGGAAGAAAGGGACACGGACCTTCACATTAGCCTGTGATCAGAGTTTTTCTTAGATTCACAAGTCTGGGATGCTCCATGGCCTCCAGAACCAGGTTTACAGCTCCGGGTTTATTGCTCCAGAATGATGTTCATAGCTCCCATTCCATGAGAGGTCATTTCATTAGGCTGCTGCTGATCCACTGGCACCTATCTGATAAGACTGAGATAGTGGACCTCCAAAAGAAACCATTCAAACCTGTTCCTGTCAGCAGGCCAGGCAAAGTAGCTGCAGGCTTGAGTCTTCCATCTTCCTGCTCATGGATCCTTGGGAACCTCATCCCCTTCTTCATTCTGTGTCTGGAGTCACTGGATTTCTCAGGAGGCTCTTTTGAAGTAAGAAACCCACTGAAAGGCATGCAGGAGGATCACAGTTCAAAGTCCACCTTGGCTATAAAGCAACTCTGAGGCCAGCCTGGGCTGCAAAAGTCCCTGGCACCACCCCACCAACAAAAAGGAATAGGGTACCCAAATAGGCCTTGAAAATCAAAGAGATTTTATTTCTACTGATATTGGGGCTAGTAACTTGACACTATAAAAGCTCTGCTAAACATTCTTAGAAAGTATAAAGTCGAACAAAGTGGAATTTAGCTGAAGGAGCATTTCCAATTGTCTTGGCAGGAAGAACATCATTCTGCCAGGCAGCAGGATGGCCCTGGCTAAAGTCACCTGTGAAAATCCACCGGGTTTGTCTCAAGATAACTATGGTTGCATTATTTTTCAATAGAAACAACAAAGACCACACAGCTACCACTGCCAAAGATTGTTTACAAACCCACGTCTTGTGTGGTACTCTTGGCAGTTGCAGTGTATTTTAGTTCATCTCTTTTTAGGGACATCCCTACACACTTGGGACGAACCCAATCCATCAAAGAGGCCAACCATTATGTAGCAGACAGAGGAGGAGAGCGGCACTGCTGGGATTTTCCTCAAGGTAACTTTGACTTTCAGATGTCTTGCTTTTGGTTGCACATCCCATCCTCTCTCACAGGGAGCGTGTGACCACTGCAGCATCTATGCCACATCGAGAAAAGGAGCTATAACAAGGTTGAGGCTGCTTTATGTCACAGATCAGCCTCAGTCGCCTGTCTCAGCATCCATTATAGGGACCATGCCACCACTCCCCGCAGTTCATCACTGGTTCTTGGACACCTGTACCGGAGCCAGTTGTGTTCTGTGACTTTCAATAGAAAGATATGAACAAACACTAACTCACCTTTTTAAAAGGTGAGAAGACATATCAGAGAAATGGTCCCTTCCACGTTTAGGCTAGTGAACCAGTGAGTGGGTAGCTTAAAGCCACTTGCATCACCAAAAAGCCCACCTTGGCTTGAATGATGATCATAACTAGGGAACACAAATTTAGGTTGTGTAGCATGAATCTTAAAGAGTCTTATTAATAAAATCAAACTTGAGGCCAGTTATTGGGGTGAATACTGGAAGATCAGAGAAGCAAAGCAAGCCACAGCTACCTTACCTTGCCAGTTCCTCAGTTCATCCTGTTCCCTCAGACTGGAAACCTCTGAGTTTTCATCCAGAATGGCTCTCAGCTGAACTGTTGCTCCAAAGCTGGAAAGCTTAACCAGCCAAATGCTTCTAGTTCCGGTCCTCACACCTTATATACCTTTCTGCTTTCTGCCATCACTCCCTGGGATTACAGGCTCACTTTCTGGGATTAAAGATGTGAGTCACCACGCTTGGCTGTATCCTTGAACACACAGAGATCCAGGTAGATCTCTGACTCTGGAATGCTAGGATTAAAGGCATGTGCTACCACTGCCTATCCTCTATGTTTGATATTGTGGCTGTTCTGTTCTCTGACCCCAGATAAGTTTATTAGAGTGCACAATATTTTGGGGAACAGAATACCACCACAAGGTTACCCCACATTCCATGTTCCAATGTGCCAACAATTTCATGGAGTTTCTACAGCAACAAAATGAAGAAAGTCATGAATGGAGATACATTTAATACACTCCCTGGAAACATTAGGTGAGCAGGTTGTAGCAATGTGGAGAAATCCCTACTGTAGACCTTCTCATGCTATCAGAGAACATTCTTAGATTTGGGGCTGGTGGAAGTCAGAGCATCTGTTCATAAATTCCAAAAGGGCATATCTAATTCTCACAAGAATGTTAGATCTCACACACAGAGGTGAACAATAAACAATAAATGGCTACTTAAAAGGGGCCATTGCAGATTCTAACTAGGCTTTTCCCCTTAGCATGCCCAAACTGACAATAATCACTAAAGTTATGGTCAGTTACCGTCATTCTTAGGAAGATTCAGTTTGGCTTCTTCTTAGAATCTTCAGTTCACAAATGTTAAGTTTTATCGGGCTTATACATGTCCCTGATTGTATTGTGCCAATCATCTCATCTTTGAGGACAAATGAGCAAATGTACTCAGGCATTTTCAATCCAGGCATTGTCACTCTGTAAGTGACACAATTAAACATTGGCCACCAGAGTCCTGCTATGGCACTATATGCAACAAACATAACTACTTTTTCCCCCTAAATTACTAAACCTCCTTTGATTTTCTTTGTAGCATCCTAATAAAACTTTATAACTGTTTCCTGTGGACATTATGCTACAAAAAGTGGGACCAGAAGCCAAATTTCAATCACTCCCACCCAGCAGAGAGCAGGCAGAATTGAGACCATGCTCAATTCAATAAGCATGGAAGGAGGAAGTGATCTGATACAAGTATGAACCATACCTCAGCTTCCCCTTTCTCAGCTGTGACAGGCGATGCCGGCAGAGGCTGGCTGCCCGGCCTTTCTCCCTCTGGCCTTCTCCTCATTTTTCTTATTTCTTTCACTAACTTTTGCACAGCAGGCAAGACTTGAAGCATGTGTTCAGAGACGATAGATGCTTCTGCCCTGCTCTTGTCAATAAAAGGTGAGAACAGACAGGCAGACAAAAACCTCTCCCAGGCAGGGTATGAATGTGGATTATCTACCCTTCATTCAGGATAAAACTTCTGATACTCAATATTTTGGAAAAGATTAAGAGTAAACTCCAGCTAAACCCAGCCTTAGTACCCCTTCTTCCAACCAGCTCACTGATCTAATATTGTCCAAAAATGTCATTTTGACATTAACTTCCTGCAAGGCTTTCACTTCTCATTCTCTCCCAGTGTGGGATCAGCTTACATGAACCTCACACAAAGCAGAGACCTTCATTTAGTCAATGTGTGTGACAGTTAACAACCAAATCATAGGATGGCAGATCAAAAGAGTCTTCAAAATTTAGAGCCCCCCAGAGCAGCTGTCAGAACTGAAATGGAGTCACAGCAGAGATGGTGGCTCTGAAAACCAGAGGAGCAGGAGTTTGAGGCCAGCTTGAACACCTGGAGAGACACACAGAGATAATGGGGACACGGGAAGGGCAAAGAGCCCCTCACCCCAGAGTAACACCTCTCCTCAGCTGAGAAACTGGAATTCCAGCCCAGTTATCTATGCTGTAAAGCTGATGGAGTGGAGTTTGAGATGTTTCCTGTGGCCCAGGCTAAAGGCCTGAGTGTATATGACCGTGGACATGGCCTCTCTTCTTTCCTCAGACATAACCTCAGTTTACAGTGAAGATTTCCCATCTTCCTACAGCCCTGTGGGCTGGGGGTTTACTTTTTAATTGTAATCCTGTGAGCTATCCTTAGGAACCACCTGTTAAAGGTAGTAACTGCAAAACCCAGCAACGTCTATATTTGAGTATTGTCTGTTGTATGACAGGTGCACTAAGTCTTTATAAGTGTTGTCAGGTTGTTCTCATATATGTGTCATTGTCTGCACTTTGTAGAACAACAAATATAGCTTGAAGGTGTTAGATGCATTTTTTAAAAAAATATTTTATTTTATTTGCTCATGTGTACGTGTCTGTCTACCACCTGTATGCAGGTCCCTGCAGAAGTCAGAAGAGGGTGTGAGATCACCTGCAGCTGGAGTTACATACAGCTGTGAGTTGCTCTGCATGGTTGCTGAGATACAAACTCTGGTCTTTGTAAGAACAGAAAGCCCTGCCATTAACCTCCAAGCCATCACTCAGTCCCCTAATGTGTTCTTAATAGTTTATCAGGATGCAACGTCCAGACAGCTGGATGCTCTGGGATTGTGGCAAACAGTAAATTGGCCGGTGTTAACAGAAGTTCAATTTGGGTTTCTTGATTCTTTGTTTTATCAATGCCATTGGAAACCTGCCATGCATGTATGACTGTCTGTTCATCCTCGGCATATGAAATCTACACTGCGCCCCCAGTAAAGGATGGAGAAAAGCCTCCTGCTTTCCTCCTCTTCTCTTTGCAGTGCAAGGTCCTCTAGTCAATTCAGGACAACATGGGCACTTTGTCCGATGGGCCCAAGACTGAAAGTGCAAGCAGATAGGCTCAGCTTCTCGGAAACAGCCTGGTTGTCAAGAAAGCACATGAATTCCTGAATGGGTTGGAGTCCTGTTGTGCAGTTTGTTTTGCAACAGGCTGGTGGAAGTTTTTTCCAAGTCCTGAGATTATGAATATCAGATGTGGAGTGCTCTTATGCTGAGCTGCAGTTTACAAAATGAACTCTATATCAAGCTCTACCACACAGCAACAGGGATCCCAGAGTTCATGCAGAATAGAGGCATATGTTCAAGTTAGGAAAACAATTGACACAATTCATGTGGTGTTTACTGAGCACAAGTACTGTGCACACAGCACTCTTCAAGATGTGCAGGAAGTGTGAGGACTCATTAGACCCAGTCACTGCTCTAAGAGGTTTACAGCAGTGGGTCAAATGGACTCTTCAGAGGGAGGAACAGTAGAGGAAAGTAAGAGCCCCTGACACAAGATAACTGAACAGCCCAAGATTGCCAAGGAGAGCATTGGAAACCTAACAATAAGGAATTGATTTAATGTTAGTTATGTGAAATGGATTCACATTTTACAAACATGATATTACATTTTCTTTTTTTCATCTTTTTTTTTGTTGTTGTTGTTGAGCTGAGGATCGAACCCAGGGCCTTGTGCTTGCTAGGTAAGCGCTCTACCACTGAGCTAAATCCCCAACCGGATATTATATTTTCTTACTCATAGTTGTTTCCTGATAAATATTTGCTTTTATTTTAGCAAATTCAGTACACTATAAATGTATATTGTTTATATATGTGCCCGTAAGTATCAGTCACCTACCTGTTTAACTTTTTTTTGAGATAGCAAATCACTATTTAGCCCAGGCTAGCCTCAAACTAATAGACCCCTTTATTAATATCTAGGACCATTTCTGTGAGGGAATCTACCTGTGGTTTTAATTCAGAGATGGAAACTTTTAATACCTCTAGGTCCTGATTACCCTGTCTTCTTAGTTGGGGAAGAATCAGAAGAGGCACATTTAGTCAAACCATTGGTACATACCCACTGAGTATCCCCATGCTCTTCATAGTATTTCTGTTATCCAGATGGATTGACCTCTAAGGCATAATAGTGGGCATCAGAATAAGGGGAAATGACTAGGTTAAGTCCTCTAATGTTAATTTTTGCTACCTTCAGTCACAATGAGTTTTGTCAGTCAATGGGCTGACATTCTGGTTAGTTCCAGTCCCTATGTAGTATGGGAGCCAGGGATCTAAGAACGCTCAGCAAACCTGGCTGATTTCTGGCTGGAATGGTCAACTCTAACCCCAGGGTTCCTTCTTGTTGCATAGAGTTTTATTCTTTGGTTTTTCTCAAGGCCAGAATCTTCCTTACAGAATTTACAGATTTTTTATTTTATGGCCATTGGGTTACATTTTCCTCCTGGGCCTTTCCTGAAAGAGAGGATTCTTTCTATGTAGTCATCTGTGAGATGTAAGATGCCTGTTTTACAACCCTAACGTTTGCAATGTCAAATCCCTTGTACTTAATAACTAGGGGCCCAGCCACAGGGCATGCACAGAATTGTGAACTGTGTTTTTATCTCAAAAGATTCCCACATCTTTCCTTTTGCCAGTAACTACAACCAGACATTTAAAATGGGCATCAGTGAGCAAAGGTCAAGATGAATGTGGGTTGTTGGTCTGTGGTCACATTAGCTAATACCATTTCTGTATCTGTCTTCTTAGATTCCTAGTTCTAGACCTGAGGGTTGTTGAGGTTGGAGCATGACCCTGTATTCATCCCAAACATAAGACTCAAGAGGACGTAGAAAAGCAGGAAGTTGAAGGGCCTAGGGCCTGAGAAAACCTTAGTTTTCATGGGTCCATAGTCTGGAGACAGTGCGCTTTGCAATTGTCATCCCAGTTTCTGCTCTCTTAACCTACGTGTGGTGGGTCCATATTGTAATGTCAGCTACCTTCACAGCTGTCGGAGTAGAGAGAATCACTCTGTAGGATTCTTACCAAATTGTTCTCAGTGCTTCTTTGACTACTTTATTGTCCTAGACAGTGTCGTCAAGTAGCAACAAGGGGAAACTGCTGCTGGACCCGGAGGTCTGCTGGGTCTCTTGGATAGTCCAAAAAATAGCCTTTCTGGACAACCAGAGTCCCTGTAGTGACTTGAGAATGGAATGGTTAGAGAGAGCCACCCACTGCCGGTCTCTGAGCCTGGAGAGCAGTGGGGAGGTCTTCCAAACAGTCTCATGGGGTACATCCCTCCCTCTATGGAGTAGAGCAGGTGCAAAGCAAAGTGCAGGAAGGAGTCTGTCCACCCTCCACTGCACTCTGAGGAGCATTCTGATAGCAGTTTCTTTTCATGTCCTCTTTATTTTTTCTATATTTGCCCAATGAAGCTTTGAATCTATGCCTAAAGCTTTAGCTATGAATTGAAAGGTTTTGGCTATGAATGTTGGGCCACTATCAGACCCCATTAGGAGGTATAGGTGAAATCAGGAGACCAGCTCCTGGAGGACCTTTTAAAGCTACTATTTGAACAGTTTCAATTCTGGTGGGGAACACTTCTAACAACCTGAAAAAAGAAAATATTAAAAGTAGCAAGTACTTGAGTCCTCCCCTGGTAGGCCAGATCTTGGTGAGGTCAGTTTTTCCAGAGTTCTCCAGGGTGCTGGCCTCTCACTGAGACACCTTTCTGGGAAAGCACTCTTAATTTTGGATTTACTTGAGCACAAACCTGGCATCTGGCTGAGACATCCTGAGCCAAGCTGTTCAGTCTAGGTATAACACACCTTGGTCTAAGCAACTCAGAAAGCACGTGAACCCCAGAGGTGTAGGCTAGTGAACATCAATTCCCAGGGTCCTGACAGTTGTTTCTGAGAGAATGATCTTTCCCCCTGGATCAACCTGTGGGTTCAATGTGTCCATTTTTGCTTTTTGTATCCTCAATTTCTTCCTGGTTGTACCATGAGTCCCTCTGAGGCAGCACCAGATCAGGCTATGTCCTCAGAATATCAATAGACCCCACTAGTCTTAGGGATTTTTGCCAGGCAGCTGGGTCAGCAGGCCAGTTAGTTACCTCTTGCCTCGGGGGAGTGTCTTCTTGATGTCTTTGATGGGGGAGGAGAGAAATTCACAGGGGAAGCCAAATAGCCTCTAGGAGGAAGAAGATTATCTTTGTTCTGAATGTTCTTTCCTCCCGCTGCCTGCACCCCCTACATATTGGTCAGAAGCCCTTTTGCCCTGTCCACCACACCATGGACATTCATGGTAGTAAAAGCCTAGTGCCTGTGTGTGTGCCATGATGGACTTTCCTTTTCCCCATCTGAGAACCTGGATCAGATAGAGCAGTTCTGTCCTCTGAGCTGAGGAACCTGACTTGGGCTCAAATTGTTTTGGTTAAAGTAACCACTGCAGCTCCCATGAACCTGTTTTCATCTTTCATCTTGAGACAGTCACACAGGAACCCCTGTGAGTTGGCATCAGGAAAGAGGGTAGGAGGATTGAGAGTGGTGGGTTCTTAACCTTGACCAAGGGTGGTCCAGGAGTAAGGCCTGGGACTGGATCACAAGGGATATAGACTGCTGCTAAGAGCAGGCTTGCAGCAGGTCACAGAAACTGCAAGGAGATGTGGATAGGCCAGCTACTGGTCAGACAAGCCAACACATGAGGACTTTCTCTGAGGGCCGACACTGACTTCTTCATTTTATGTTTCTTTCTGCTGCTTGTGTTCACTCTGTTCTTTTTCTGCACTGTTCTTCTACCTGATGTTTTCCTCCTCCTCCTCCTCCTCCTCCTCCTCCTCCTCCTCCTCCTCCTCCTCCTTCCCAGTTCTTCTCCTGTTCTTCCATATCTCTCCTGACGATTTCCATCTACATCTTTCCTTCTACTTCTGTCATCTTTTATAGTCCTTTTCATGCCTTTGATGACAACTCTCTATGCAAGACAAAATTACCTCACAACCACAAGTTACATATTCCCCCAAAATTAAAATCTTGACCCAGGAAGAAAACACATTATGATCATAGGTTATGTGCTTCTCTTAGAAGCCCACAAGGAGTTAAACATTTTTCTTTGTATAATTTTTCCACCATAACATCTCCACCACACAGCAAGGATTCTTTATCACTGATTAACAAAGTTTTAACTTAGCTAAGTCTATTTCAGCCCGTCCTTCATGCTGGCAGGCAGCTATTTGCAGTTTCTCTGTAGCAGAAGATTCTTACCCAGTTTCTACTCTGGGGAAACTTTCACCAAGTGGTCAGCCAGCCATCTAGTTTTCTTTACACACAACTTGGTCATTTAACTTCCTTTCACAATCTTGTTTCAAAGTGCATACCAGGACCTGTGATTAATTCTGTAAGCTACATGACCAAGGATCTCAGGCCTAATCTTGGGTGTAGGGACACAATTGTTTTCTGTAATTGGCAGCCTGTTCTTCCACAGGCAGAATTCGTGGAACTATAATGCATGAAACTTCCTTGTTCTTATTCTCCAGGTCAGCAAATCTCACATCTAACAAAGGGGAAGGTGACTTCTAGCCTATTGACTTTTATGTATCTCTTATTGGAGCAATTGGCAGAATAACCTAAATCATTTCCCTAATCATCTTTACTAACTCTCCTAATCACTTATGGCTTTTAGGCTAACTCAGCAAACCTGGCTAAACCGTAGATCTAACTAATCATCATTGCTCTTATAAAAATCATGTTCCGACAGGCAGTGGTGGCACACGCCTTTAATCCCAGCACTCCCAAGGCAGAGCCAGGTGGATCTTTGTGAGTTCGAGGCCAGCCTGGTCTACAGAGCAAGATCTAGGAAAGGCTCAAAGCTACACAGAGAAACCCTGTCTTGAAAAACAAAAAAACAAAAAAACAAAAAAAAACAAAAAACAAAAACAAACAAACAAAAAAAAACATCTCCTTATGATCTGCAAGTAAATTCCCCAGTGAGGAGAGGGATTTTCTCAAGGAATAATCCACTCTATTACATACACCGGGATCCTTCCATGTAGTAATTACTCCATGCCAGAATACCCCAGGATCATGACAGCAGCAAGCAGGAGGGAGCACAGCAGAAGCAAGGGACATTCTGGAGACCAACCTCCTGGAACTTTCCTCTCCAGCATGCAGCCATCATTGCTTTGTTATCTGGTGGGCTGTGTTCCATGAGCTCCATTGCTAACTGACACTCCTCTGACATGGTCACCAGCATCAGGCAGACAGCATTCTGGTGTTCCTCAGAGGAGGGCCTCAACTGGATCATAGGGTGTGAGATCCTGATCCAGAGGTAACTTGCTTGCAGTTGCTTTTGTTTGTTTTGTCTTGTTTTGTTTTGCTTATTAGACTTGCCATAGCCCCCACACCTCTTAGACAAGTGGCCCATCCTGTGGCTTCTGGGTCCAATAATTTGGAAAGGTATGCCCCAGGGCATTTCCATGGCCCCAAAGTTTGGGTTAAAATCCCTTTTGCAACATCCTTTGTCTCATGGACAAGGGATGGCAAGGCTTTGAGACATCTGGAAGTACTAGGGCAGGAGGTGAAGTCAGAGCTGTGTTAAAGCCTCAACTGTCTTTCCTTGAGTCTCAGTCCAGATCTGGGGCTCAGTGACACCCCTCTTCCCTGTGATCCATATGGAGGGCTTGCAAGTCCTGCAAACTCTGGCACCCAGAGTCAGCAATACCTGGCAATACTGAGAATCTCACCCCGTCTTTGGAGTTGGGATCTGAAGGATAGCAGGAATCCTACTCTGAGACAGGATCCCTTTGCTTCCTCTCAGCTGGTAGCCAAGATAGGTAGCCTCTGATAGAGAAAGCTCTTAGCTGACATTCTGCAACCCAAGGTCTGTAACTCTTGTAGCAATTCTTTGGTGGCCCTTTTACTCTAGGTTCCCAGCCAATCCCTAAAGGAAGGGTGGGAGGTAAGCATTTGGAGTCTTATCAAACAGAGCTGGCATTTTTTTTTAATCCTTGGGGCAGTCTGGTCCATGTGAGTTGCCCACTGTAATCTCCCTCTGAATCTGTCCATTAAAAAAAAAAGATGGGTCAATTTGCCTCTGCCAACCAGACGCTGGAGAATGCATCTTCCAGATCAAAGACAGTGTACATCTGTTTCTCTTGAGGAATCAGACTCATGAGGATCAGAGGTTCCAGGTTTCTTCACAGGCAGGAGAGGAGTGTTCCAGATGGCTGGGCACCAGGATGCCTAGCCAGGCAATGTGAACTGCATTTCCCCTTTAGGTTTCTGGGCATTGGGCATTGTTTCTGCATCTCATCCTCAGCGAAGGGACAGTGGCTTTCAGCTTATGCAAAGGGACCTGTCCCAATCAGTTCTCTGTTCTTACACCACAAGACCACTGACAGAACAAGTAAGGTCTTGGAGCCTGATACAGTATTTTCAGAAATAAGACCTTAAAATGAATATATCCTTCCTCCTCATTTATGTTATTCCACCCGGTCCCAATCCTGAAAATTATCCCACATATTTTAGATCACATGGAAATGTTTTTAAATAATGAATGGGTTGAAGATCCCTTTGAAGTAAATACTGAAGGATCTGGTTGGGAAGTCCTGACAAACCCTCCCCCTTAGACAGCTCAGGGAAGTCCTTTTACCTTTTTGTTGATTTTTGTCCATGGTCAAAATGGTTTCAGTTTCTCAGTACTGCAACCTACTTCAAAGGTTACATACAGTGCTTATCAACCTTTCCTCATCTAGCCAACTCCGGAAAGCCTCACTGTGTTGCAGGAGGAAATAAAAGCCAGTGACAGAGCCCATCTACCTGTGCTGAGCAGCAAGAGCAGGTAAGAAGGGACATTTGCTCTTGTAAGTCTGGGGAGTTCTGATCTGGAACATGGGAATATAAACCTGACTAGGAATGAGAAGGCATTGTTGAGGGTTAATTCACTTTCTTTAGAATATCTCTGACTAGAAAAGGCTGCACCTGGACATGGCTGGGACACAGCAGCAGATCAACCCTGGGTGGTGTTATCATGGCAGCCAGACTCTAAGAGACATACTGGGCTTGCTTTGAGTTAGAGAACAGCAAATGTGCAGCTTAACCAAGGGTGAGAAACACACTGGGATTGCCTTTGTCTGTGCTCACACTGTCTGATGGGCACAGTTAAATGACCTTGGTCAGGGATGGAGCAGAGCTGTTCCCTTCCCACTCCTACTGAAAGGGCTGCCTGTGGCTGATTTTCATGGGGGGGAACTGAATGATTTTTTGGGTGAACAGCCACAGCCTCAGTAAGGAGATAAGATCTGTTCCAGATCTCAATGTGAGTGTTTGGTGTCAAGGAACAGAAACTCTGCTTACCCTACACACCATGTTCTAACTTAGCAAGTGTTTTGGTGTTTCTGTAGAAAACGAATAAAAAAAGTCATAGATCATACTTTTGAAATACATTGGTGGCTACATGGGGCAGGCAGGTTGTGACAAAATGGGTGGCTACAGGCTTCTGATGAGGCAAGAAATAGCTGTGAAGGCAGCTAAAGACAGCCCAGGAAATATGGCTCCAGACTCTGCAACATTCCGTCTCTCCACAATCACACAAATTCTAATCAGTTAGTCAGCCTTGCACTTCACTGACACAGTTGTGGCTGTTTTTTGGGAACCTCTGGTCACAGCTGAATCCCAGAGTGAAAGAGGAAGGACAGGGCAGTCACCATCATACATGTGATCTTGGCTTCCAGGTGTATTTCCTCCTTCAGTAGGAAGATTGGCTCATTCCTCATGCCCATTCTTTTCTTAGCCCTCCCCTTTAGGTTCAGCCCTATACTGTAGTGAACAACTTCCTTTAAAGATCTCCTTGAATAGAAGACTGAAGACAATGTCTGGCTCTGTATGCTGTGAATGTGTTGCTCTGATTGATTAATAAATAAAATGCTGATTGGCCAGTAGCCAGGCAGGAAGTATAGCATAGGTGGGATAAGAGACAGGAGAATTCTGGGAAGAGGAAGGCTGAGTCAGGAGATGCTGCCAGCTGCCGCAGCCATGACAAACAAGACATAAAGTTCTTATAAGCCAAAAGCAACCTAGCAACTTGCAGTTTAATGAAAATGGGTTTATTTAATATGTAAGAACTGGATAGCAAGAAGCCTGAGCCATTAGGCCAAACAGTTTAAATAATATAAGTGTCTGTGTGTTTAATTGGGTCTGAGTGGATGTGGGCCCTGGCAGGACTAGAGATAACTCCAGCTACAGTGTCTGCTTAATTGGTCCCCAACTCCAGGCCCTCAGGCTGCTGCTCCTGCCTCCTGGAGACCGGAATGGTGGTCCAGCCACCATTCTCACTCATAATGTTCTTGCTGTATAGCTTTGTTCTGCCTGGTCTGATCCTAGCTCTTATTCCCGGTGTTTGTCTTCTACCTCTTTGCACTTCTCTTTTCTCTTCCAAATGAGAACTAAACAGAAAGCCTAAAGAAGAGTGGCAGGAAATAATGTCTTTGAACCAACAGCTCCCTGATAACCTGCTAAGTACCTCACAGTTGGTTTCTACAGTATACAGTACTCTCATCCTCTCTAGATTTTGGCTTATTTACTGTGCAGTTGTTTTCTGGTCACTGATCTTGTGTAACCATGTGTAGCACAAATCTTAAAAGTCCTTCTTAATAAAAACAAACCTGGAGCTGGGTATTGGGGTGAATGCTGAAAGATCAGAAAAGCCGAATAAGCCACAGCTATCTCACCTTGCCAGTTCCTCAGCTGATCCTGTTTCCTCAGACTCGAAGCTTCTGAGTCCTCATCCAAATGTATCTCAGCTGAACTGCTGCTCTAAACCCTAAAAGCTTAACCAGACCCTAGTTCCTGGTTTATCACACCTTATATACCTTTCTGCTCCCTGCCATCACTCCCTGAAATTAAAGGATGTGTCACCTTGCCTGGCTAGTTCCAGTGTGACATTGAACTCACAGATATGCAGACGGATCTCTGCCTTCAGAATGTTAGGATTAAAGGTGGGTGTGCCACCATTTTCTGGCCTCTATGTCTATCTAGTGACTGTTCTGTTCTCTGAACCCAGATAAATTTATTAGGGTGCACAATACTCTGGGGAACACAGTATCACCACAACCATGTCCTTGGAAGAGTCGCTGTCATATATTTTCATTAATATTCTCCCAAAAATATGTTATATTGTTTCATGTTGGTAATACAATTCTGTTTCTAGAGACTCATGTCTATTACATGATTATAAACACTAGTATAGTATAGGTAGAATGAACATATTTTATAACCTATAGAAATTATTATCATGGCATACATGAAGTATTAATTCCTGGGTGTCTTTGTTATTTATAGTGGTAAATAAATGACTAAATGAATATTTAATTGATTATATACAGATGCAATATGAAATCATTTCTCAGTGTGATTCTTTTTTCTTTGATGTTTAGTATAAAATCTTTAATAAGGAAAGTTTTTCAATGCTAAATTAAATGGAATAATTGTGTTGTGAGAGCAGCAGAATGTTGTCATAATGACATAAATGAAAATTTTTAATACTATTTCATAAGATTCTAAGATTTTACAGATTCTCTTCACATACGTCTCTGATGCATGCAGCAAGGTTGTGGTTTTTAAGGAGTTGATAACTCTACCTTCTGAGTAAAAAGAATTAATTATAGTTCATCTTATCTCTCCCTCTATAGACAGGGGACAAGCCTGCACAATGGACTCAGACATCCACATGCCAGGACCTGTGTGCCTCATTGAGAACACAAAAGGGCAACTGACAGCCAAACAGGAGGCTCTGGAGCTCCTGTCTGCCATCAAGCAGCCTGTGGTGGTGGTGGCCATCGTGGGCTTCTATCGCACAGGCAAATCCTACTTGATGAACAAGCTGGCTGGAAAGAACAAAGGTAAGTGCCACCAACAAAGCTGTGCTGGGTCCATGTGTCCTCTCACATTGTCTGCTTCCTGAATGGGAGTGTAAAGAATTAAATCTTCCAGTCACAGTTGGCGGTTGAGATCCTTTTTGTTGACAGTGTTGCTTCATTTCCTGAGACCAGTCATGCTATCTAGTCCAGGCAGGCCTTTAGATTATCATGTAGTCCAGGCTGACCCTGAACTCATGATCTTCTTGACTTGGCCTCCTGAGAACTGATTGCATGCCTGCACCACCACATCTAATGCCTACCTTCCCTTCTAAACCATACTGGTTCATTTCCTAGATGGACAAAGGCAGTAGTGAAGATAATTAAATATATATGTTAATTAGACTTAAGATGTAAGTAAAATTTCTGTAGCAACAGCAAGTTTCTACTGGTCTTTAAGGTTATAAAAAAATCTACCTATAATTTATGTATTGACTTTTTATTCATGTAAATTATATAAGATTTATCTTTATAGTTTTTTAAGTATATGGTTCTATGTCATTAAAGAAATTTATGATCTGTGTATAGCCCCCATCCATCTCTAGAAGGAAGCTCATTGCCCAAACCATCCCATTCTTCCAAATGCTGTATTTTTATAGGAATGTCCTATGTGTGAATTTGTTCAAAACAAAGAGACTTTTGTGACTGGTTATTTCTCTTCTGACACCTTCAATGTTTGTCAAAACTTTCTCCCTTTTTGAGGATCAGTGACAATGTATGTCTAACATTGCCTTATCTATTCACCTGTAGACAAGACAGCTGAGTTCTCTGAATGTTACTAACATGAAGATGGCTACAGAGACATCTGTCTGAGCCCAGGCTTTCAGGTTTCCTATGTTATATTAATTTCATCACAGATCAAATGACTGTTAGGGGCAATGTAAGGAAGAAGGGTTTACTTTGCTCACAGTTCAGGGGAAGTCAGTTCACTATGGCAGAGGAGACAGGATTTTAATGACTCCATGTGTAGTGGAAGGAGCTTATGGCTGTTCATATCATGCCTGACCAGGAAGCAAAGAGCAGAGGGCCACAAGCAAGGCCAGTATTATAACAGTCAAAGGCCTGACCTCTGCCAGCCAGGTCCTACTTCCTAATGCTTTCACATTACCCAACACAGTACCACTAACTGTGGACCCAGTGTTCATATACATGAGCCTATGATGGCCATTTTACATTCAAACCATAACATTCTTCTCCTGGCACCAAAAAAAAAAAAAAAAATGCATGTGGTCTTACTTCAAAAGTCCCCATCATCTTAAAGTTTTAACAGCATTTAACAGTCTAGTCCCATATGACAAACATCTGTGATTTTTTACAAAATTAAATTTTAAATTACATGCCTGTAATATACAATGGCATAGAATAAACATCTCCATTTGCAGCATTCAGGGGGACAAGAAGGACAGAACATACTATAGCAAGACTGAACCCAGAAGGACAAACCTAATTCTGTAGCTCCATGTGCAGCATATAGGGCAGGTGGTGGCCTGCTCTAGACAACAGCAGACCCTGCCTCCTGGTTCCTGCTTTTTACAGGACACAAGGGCTCCCTGTAGATGTAACAGGCTTTTTTTTTTTTTAAGAAACACAGAACCAAATGCAGAGTTAATAGCCCAAGAGGTCAGAGCAAGAGCTAAAAATCTTACCCTTCACTGTTGCTGAGGTCCTTCTCCTCAGCATGAGACCTACTTCCTATGTGTCTGTCCTTTTTATTGACTTTCTGTTCTGCCTTCTCATTGGCTGTAAACCCAACCACATGACCTCCTTGTCACTGCTTGTCTATAGAGACCTCCATGTCTTCTATGGTTGGAATTGAGATTAAAGGTGTGTGTCTCCATGCTGGCTGTGTCCTTGAACACATAGAGATCTGCCTAGCTCTGCCTCACAAGTGCTGGGATTAAAGGCATGTGCCACCACCGCCCAGCTTCTGCTATGGCTTGCTATTAGCTCTGACCCCCAGGCAACTTTATTTATTAACACACAAATAAAATCACATTTCAGTACAAATAAAATAGCACCATAGCTCCCTCTAGGGTTAGGTCCCCTCATTGACTCCAGCTTTCCTCAGTGGACATCCCAGGCCTGGCATCTCTAACTTCCTGGGTCTCCACTGTTACTGCAGCTTTACCCCACAGCCTCACACAGCAAGCTCAGGAGCTGCACATGAGAGACTAACCCTGATGCACATTTTGTGTGGAACCTTGATGCAAGCCTGGAAGACCACTGCATTCTGCATCTCTGATAACTGAATTTCTGTTATGTCTCTAACTGTGAGATCAACATGACATTTGGTTTTAGTTCATTCTCCTGACTTGATTGTGCTGATTTTTCAAAAGAGATTTATTTATTTTAATTTTAGTTGTACAAGTATTTTGTCTGTGTACAACCCTGCATGCCTAATAATTCACAAGTATTAGGAACATAAGGTTCCCAGAAACTATATTTATAGACAGTTTTAAGTTGTTATGTAGTTTCTGGGAACAGAGTTCTGATCCTATGCAAGAAGAGCAAGCACACTTAACCAAAGAGCCATCTTCTCTGTTTGATTACGCTAATTTTATTATCACTTTTTGAAGCACTTGTTCCTGCACATCGAATCCCTCCTATCCTCTCTGATTTTCAGGCTTCTCTCTGGGCTCCACGGTGCAGTCTCACACGAAGGGGATCTGGATGTGGTGTGTGCCTCATCCCCGGAAGTCAGACCACACCCTAGTTCTGCTTGACACAGAGGGCCTGGGGGATGTGGAGAAGGTAAGGATTGAGGGCTCAGTGTGCAATTCAGCCACTCATCTTTAAAAATTCTTCACTATCCTCTATGCTGTTTTAAAAACCTTTTATATATATTTGTGCATGTGTGTGTGTGTGTGTGTGTGTGTGTGTGTGTGTCTGTGTGTGTGTGTCTAACATACACCATGATGCATGTGTTCAACTCCCATAAGTAAAACATGTGAGTCACTTCTCTTTTCCACCATATGGTTCTGGGGATCAAACTCAGGCACTAAGGCTTAGCAGCAAGCACTTTTCTACCCATCACGTCTGGTCACTAGATCCAGAGTTTTTTGGAGACTTGTTTGAATTTCATCATAGCACCCTTTTCAATCTACTTACATGACATGAATTCACATTTAGCCAACAGAGATGAGGGAACTAGTCTCAAGACTGGGTCACAGAACAGCAGGGTGGTAGCTGCAGTCCTGAAACACTAACACCAGGCTAAGAAGCACCAGTGAGAATCATCACAAATGAATCCACGAACCATAGGAATATTTTTAAGGCTAAAATCCCCTCTAATGAAGTGAATATATTTTACCACTGCTGATCTAGAAAAAGACATAAGAACAGAACATACTCCTGACCATGTGTGTTCTGACTCCCAGGGTGACAACCAGAATGACTGCTGGATCTTTGCCCTGGCTGTACTTCTGAGCAGCACCTTCGTGTACAACAGCATGGGAGCCATCAACCAGCAGGTCCTGGACCAGCTGCAGTATCCTTTCTGAGGTTCAGAACACCACAGTGAGCAGGGTGACCTATCCTCATGATCCTGCTCAATGTCTACAGCTCTTTGTTAATGCAACATAAAACATAAAAATAACTCAAGTATAGGTATCTACAATTTTCACACCAAGGCTAATGAAGATTTGGGGCTAGGGTTTGGCACAATGGGGACCCTGCAGATTTGGTTGATGTTATGGTTGTTTCAAGCCTTTCCTTAATTAGCTGTTCAGCTATGTGACAGAGCTGACAGACAGAATCAGAACAAGATCTTCACCTGACCAAAACGAGTTGGAGGACTCAGATGAATTTGTGAGTTTCTTCCCGGACTTTGTGTGGACTCTGAGGGACTTCTCTCTCGAGCTTAAAGTAAATGAGGAACTCATCTCTGCAGATGAATACCTAGAGAATTCCCTGAAGCTTATACACGGTAAGAGACCTACAGCTGCTAATGAGGATGTCAATTAAAACTGAGAATTCAGGGGCTGGAGAGATGGCTCAGAGGTTAAGAGCATTGGCTGTCCTCAATTTACCATCCTCCTACCTCAACATTCAGTATGCCAGGATTATAAAAGCTCACATGACTGAATTTTAAGTATGTATACTCTCCTTTCAATCCCTGGCTGAAAATTTTACTCCATCTAGGTACAGGTCAAAGAGATAAAGAACAAAGGCTTAATCTCCCTCGGATCTGTATTCGTAAGTTCTTCCCAAAGAAGAAATGCTTTGTCTTTGAGCGGCCAGCACATGGGAGGAAGCTTGGCCAGTTGGAATCGCTGCAGGATCAAGACCTGGACTCAGACTTCATTGAACAAGTGGCAGAATTCTGTTCCTACGTGTTCAGCTGTTCCAAGGTGAAAACGATTTCAGGAGGCATCAGTGTCAATGGACCACGTGAGTCCCTTCCAGTCCTTCTGCTCACTGTTTAGGCCACAGCATCATGAGATAGCAATGACCTGCTTCGGCTCTGAAGCTATGTAAACCTGTCACCACTGTAGGGCTAAGCTGTGGATGTCACCAGCATTTATAATAGACTTTGTCTGTCACATTTTCTTCTTGGGAAAGAGAGAAAGGGATAAAAGAAAAATTTGAAAAAAGATACCTTTAAAGTACCCTAGAAAACTGGACCTGTATTCAACTATCATAGCCACTAAGCAAGTATGGCTCTTAAAATTTAAATTTTAAGTACAGTAAAATCTACATGGAGGCAGTCCTTGTCACATTAGCACATACAGAAAGTTCTCTTGGACAGTGCTATTTATTCCATTCAACCTGATAGAGAATTTCTGACTGGGAGGGCATGTTTGGCTCCAAACTTGAAGTGAAATGCTTACTATGGACAGGACTGGTGACACAGATAATCATAAAAGAAGTAAGGAGCCTGTTCTCATGGTGATTTCCTTAAAAGGGACACAAACATTCCATAGGCATGGGCCCATGTAGTCTCCATCCAGCACTCTTAGGCTTTGGGGTCTCATGCACCTCACTACAGGTGTATCTTTGCACAGAAGTAGATATAATGCCATCAATGTGAGGTAGAGGCTGAGATACTTCTGTCTGTCATCCTTCCACATGATGCTAAGGACATAGAAGCTTTAAGGCAACAATTATTGAAATATCTAGAATTACAGAATAATGTTGTTTTTATCCATCTACAGCAAATATTGTCACCTGTTTCCTGGTTGTAGGACTAAAGAGCTTGGTGGCAACCTATGTCAACACCATCTGCAGTGGAGATCAGCCCTGCATGGAGAATGCTGTCCTGGCTTTGTCCCGGACAGAAAATGCAGCTGCAGTGCAAAAGGCCATTGCTCACTATGACCGGCAGATGAGCCAGATGTTGAAGTTACCCACAGAAACTCTCCAGGAGCTGCTGGATCTGCACAGGACCATAGAGAAAGAAGCTACCAAGATCTTCATGGAAAAGTCCTTCAAAGATGTTGATCAAGAGTTCCTAACAAAATTAGGAGTAATTTATCTTTCAAGTTGACTTCGATGTAGATTTTGAAAGCAAAGTGCTATAAGGAAATGAAATTAGTGTTTAAGGAGGGGCAACTGTTATAGATTTTGAAATAGAAACAGCTACGTATTAATAATCACAATTATCGGAAAAAATGGATTATCAAAAACTCAAAGATTTAAAATATCTCTCCTTTCATTAATTAACTAGTACTATTTGCCTTACTGAATTGAGTACAAAGTGTGTCTGATCAAGTTGCATGCCTAGTGTCAACAATCTGATTCAGTGTTTAAGACAGTAGAAAAGAAAATTTTAGTCTTAGCTATCAGAGGGAAATTAACATTGAGCCGTGTTTATTTCTCGTGGCATCTCTGGTCCAGTCTGGAAAAGTAGTTTACCTCTAAAGGTGTAAATCTCTCCTCTGAACTCCCCTGCCACAAAGCAAAGATGACATCATTAAAAAGCTGGATCAGAGGAAAGATGTAGTTACAGTCAGTGCTTATAAATTTTCCTTTGTTTGGGGTTTTCTGTTGATTTGTCTTTTGAGAAATGATCCCAGAATTTCTAAACTCAGGCTTCTTTCCTTTTTTTCTTTTAATTTTTACATTAAAGGCTGAGTTAGAAAAAAAGCAAGGTGATTTCTGTAAGAAGAATCTACAGGCATCCTCAGATTGCTGCTCAACTCTGATTCGGGATATTTTTGGTCCACTAGAAAACGATGTGAAGATGGGGGTTTATTCTAAACCAGGAGGATACTGTACTTTTAATCAGAAGATACAGGAGTTGAAGAAAAAGTACTATCAGGCACCCAGGAAAGGGATTCAGGTAACCAAGATTATGTGTGTGTTCTAGGAGCTGCTTACCTTTAGACAGCATCATGATCCCAAGCATTATTGGAAAAGGGTCTTATTGTTTTCATACCAGGCCTATGCTTCCTCAACATCACATACATCAAGGTTATCACATCCTGCTTACTCATCAGACACAGTGTACTCATGTAACAATTGTGTTAAAACTGAACAATCACATTAACCACCAATATGACTGTCACCCTGTTTCCAATAGACTCTTCATGTTGTAAAGGACCCCACGGTAGGGCCTTAAGGAAACTTATATTGCATCTATTTGGGATTCATGCTAGCTTTAAGAGTCAACTGGGTCCGATATTATCACCCTATGACTCCCCGTCCATCACTCGTCCCCAGGCCCACACTTCCCTCCCTTTCTCATTCTGTCAGATCATTTTGTTTTGCCCTAAAGCTACAGTAAACTCACTGCATCACCATCAACTCCAGATTTAGAGCCTGAATAAAGGCTTTCATTAGTGGGAACTGTTTCTATGACTAAGAATCTTAGCACCAAGAGGAAAGCAGGGGTAGGGAGACAGGCAACAAAGTGTTCAGTCATTCCTGTTGTTAACCTCATGTTCTCTGGACTCCAAGGCTGAAAAAACTCTGCAGAAATATTTGCAGTCCAAGGAGGATATGATTGATGCAATTCTACGCACAGACCAGGCTCTGACACAAAGAGAAATACAGATTGAAGGTGAGCACAAGTTAAAAGACTGTGTGCCCTGGAAAGCTATGACAAGCTTAAATTACTTCTAAACCTGGGATCCTAAATCAGAGCTAAAAGAACAAAGCTAAGTCTGACTGGCTGGAATCGGACTTGGTAGTACTATGGTGTCAGCCATAAAAATGAAGTATGTGAAGAAGAGAGGAACAGATAAAACATTTACATCTTCTTTCTTACTTTCCTTTCTAGTGGAACGTGTGAAAGCCGAAGCTGCAAAGAATACAGCAAAAATAATGGAGGATATGCAACAGAAGAATGACCAGTTGCTGCAACAGAAAGAGAAGAGTTACTGGGAACGCATGCAACAGTTGACTGAGAAGGTGCAGAAGGAACAGGCCCAGATCAGGGAGGAGCAGCAGAGGGCCACTGAGCACAAACTTCAGGTATTGCAATTGCACCTCCTCTATGTTCTTTTCATTTAAAAACATTTTTGAAATATGTGTAAAGGTATCTAAAAATATATTTGTGTTTGTGTGTGTGCATATATATTTGCACATGTGCATGCAATATCTATGGATGTTCTAAGAGGGATCAGATTCCCTGGATCTGGAATTATAGGTATTTGTGAACCACCCAATATTGATGCTTGCAACTGAATTCCAGTCTGTAACACACTCTTTACTGCTGCGCCATCTATCCAGCCTCCTGTTTTCTCCATTTCTGTTCATCAAGATATATGATGAAGCCTAAAGGCTGACTAAGCCTGCTCCCTAGTGCTGTTAATTGTGGTGGGTATTGTGTTTCCTGAAATATTGTGTGTTCCCTGAAATAAACATATCTGGGGTCAGAGAATAGACAGCCACTAGAACAAAGCCAAAAATGGTGGCTAGAAAATTGGAAGAGTAAGCCATAACAGAAGTTGGGTGGTGGTGGTGCACGCCTTTAATCCCAGCACTTGGGAGGCAGAGCTAGCCAGATCTCTGAGTTCAAGGCCACTTTAGAAACAGCTAAGCATTGTGACCCACGACTATAATCCCAGAAACCCAACCTTTAATCCCAGGGAGTGGGGGCAGGAAGAGAATGGTATATAAGGTGTGAGGACCAGGAACTAAAGGAGTTAAGCATTTGGTTAGTTAAGCATTTGGCTGGAGAAGCATTCAGGCTTTGGAGCAACACAGTTCAGCTGAGATTCATTCTGGATGAGGATTCAGGGTTTCCAGTCTGAGGAAACAAGACCAGCTGAGGAACTGGTGAGGTGAGGTAACTGTGGCTTGTTCTGCTTCTCTGATCTTCCAGCATTCACCCCAATAACTGGCCTCAGGTTTATTTTTATTAACAAGTACCTTTAAGATTCCTGCTACAGTTAATTCCTATATACCTGCTTAATAGTCTGTTGCCCACGTCTGGGGATTCAGTTTACAATGTGTAATGGTGCCACGCTAAGTCCCTTAATAATATACCTGTTTATTTAGGACAGCCATGCTCTTTGTATTTTTTCTTTATTTCTTTCTAAAGACTCTATGGTCCATAAAGTACATCTTTATTACGTGGAAGAAACACAGGTTCACATAAGATTAAAAAATATGCAATCTTAGTAGTTTGGGAAGTGGAGGCAGGAGGATCAAAAGGTCAAAGTCATCTTCAGCTATATAGGGAATTCAAAACCAACCAGGGCAATAGCCCTTGTCATCAAAAAATTAATAAATGAGCACTATTTATAAAATACTTACAACAGATTAAACTGTTTTTCCCACAGTGGAATCCACAAAGGTAGTTTTTGTCTCACATGGTATGAGTTTATTGCTAAGAGAGTGTTTGTGAGGAGAGGGACTATTTAACCCTCACAACTATGTGACAGTTTGTCCCTCCTCTTTCCTATGCTCTGCTTCCAACTTGTGTTGAGTTGGGAGTTTAATGTAGAAATTCATTATCTTCAGTCTGAGACTCTGATTTTTCTTACCTTCATCTATAATCCTGCTATCAAGTTGTAGAAACTTACTCTTCTCTCTTTTTCTTTCTCTCTCTCTTCCTCTCCTCCCTCTCCATCTTCCTCTCCTTCTCTCTCCCTCTGTCCCTCCCTCATTCTCCCTTTTTGTGCACACATGTTACATGTGAAAGCCAGAGATCTGTTCCCAATCCTCCTCCATAATTCTACACCATATTCTTTGAGACAGGGTCTCCCACTGAACCTTGAGCTCATGCGTGAGGCTAGCCTGGCTACCCAATGAATTTCAAGGATCTTCCTCAGCCTGGTAGTACAGCGCATTGCTGCATCTAGCTTTTACATCAGTGCTCAGGATTCCAGTTCAGGTATTTGTGCTTATGCAGCAGTCATGTAACTGGCTCATCCATGCCCCCACTCCCCACAGCCCGAATTTCTTAAACTTAAGATTCAGAGCCATAGTCAGAGTTTTCAGAATTCATCCCTCTGCTGCACGTTTAGATATTTGGTGATTAGGGGGATTATTAATGTCTCTAAGACTAAAATTTGAAATCAAACACTCGATTGAGATTGTGTATAGAGATTATAGACAACTAATGAAGAAAAAATGAATCGTGGTAACCTAGGTCCATCAGTGGAACTGCTTCTTAGCTAAAGGAACCAAAGAGAATTGATTACTGCTGACCAAGAAAAAGCATAATTTGGTGAAAGGGATAAATAGTTTACAAAAGAAAAAAACAAAAGCAAACATTTTAATGTTAAAGTTTATTCATAAACAAAAATAGGTTAACCAAACATAATAAAAATTAGGATTAGATAAATTTTTAAGAAACCAAATAACAAAAATTAATTATTATGTAAACTGTATAGAACATAGGGATCAACTCAGTGCAATGATTCATTGTCTCCACTTGTCACTTTTTAGGAACAGGCTCGACAACTACGTGAGAATTTCCAGCAAGAAAATAAAAAACTACAAGATGAGATAAAGATTCTCTATGAAAGGGAAGCCTCACGCAGATGTGTTGTAAGCTAAACAACTAAACAATACTCCTGTCCTGCCATTCAAAACAGATGAATAGCATGTAGAAATGGGAACAAGAGTCATTCCAGGTGATAATAATTGGGTCCTGTATCAGAAAAATAAAAATCTGCAAAGTCATGCAGTGTGATCATTGAAATCATATTTATCTTCCTATAAGACTGAGCATCAAGGATGTCATTGGCATCTCTACCACAGGAGAGGTATCAACAGCATTGATAGAAGAAAGTTCCTTTTCCAGAATCTCCAAGAGGCAAGTGGGCACTGAGCACATTCTTAAATATTGGCACATAATTAGGAAACCAGTTTGCCAGTGTTATGATGTTCTGAAGGACAGGGATAGCTAGCCTTATTCCTTACCACAGACAATGTAAAGTTCTCCATTCTATCAAAAACTGCATATGATTTGTAGACATTAATGATGGGTAACCCTATCAAGAAACTCCATTATGAATCAAGACACCTGCTTGGAGCTCTAGAGTCCCCATATATGATATATTATATCCACAGGAGATGGAATAAGCCATTGGCATGACAAGGAGATGAATCCACATATCCATGGGTGAAGAAGGAAATACTTCAGTTCATGTAGATTGAAAATGTAGCAGGACATTTCCAATCATTAACAGTTGACACTGATTACATAAAATGATGACAACTAAGCATAATGCAGAGTAGTAATTTTAAAGATGGACTTGAAATGATTGTGTAAACAGTAGATATCAAAGGAATTTTAATGATTTATCTGTAACCATACACTACTTACACTACTCTTTTCTTATTATTAGCACCTGAGCTTGAAATTCTGTTGATTTTCCCCAAGCAGAATAAAGGTTCTTTCTTCATGTTTTGACCATCTCTTAGTATTCTGGAGTATATATACACTCTGTCCCAACTGCCAAAAGTACAAAGTAACTGGTGAAAATCATGGAAATGGATTAAAAATATTGAGGTGGTAAAGTGCTTGCTGTGCTAACATGAGGACCTAAATTCAGATCCCAGCACCCACACAACAAACCAGATATTGTGATGCACAGCCATAAGACTAACACTGAGGTTGGGGCAGATATAGATAGGAGGATCCCTGGAGTCTACTAGCCAGTCAGCCTAGCCAACAGATAAGTTCTGGCTTCACTGAGAAGCCCTTTCTCAAAAATAAGGTGGAAAGCAATTGAAAATGGAATCATGATTTGCTCAAAGTGGTTGCAACCAGAGATAATCATATTAAACAAATAAATCAGTCTTAAAAATGTTCAGCTTCTGACTGCTGATAGAGACATAAAATTATACATGTATATGTACATGACATGAATGTCAAAGTGAAACTGTCTAAGAAAAAAGTGGAATAATGGAAGGGGGAGGCATGAAAAGAAGGGTAGATACATGGGAGTATGCTAAACAGACAAGATATGCTTATCTGAAAATATGCTCCTATGACATAGCACCATGCATAATGAATATAAGCAATGAAAGCAATGAAAATTATAAAAACAACTTGTGATCAATGAAGGACATTTTTTAAATAAGCATTCTGGCAACTTTATGTGAATAACTTTGACAATTCAGTTAAGTCATCTGGCTTCTCAAGGAAAGCATAAAGCACTAATAATGAGGGAGGGAGTCTGTGAATCAAGTCAGAGTTTATTAATGAACAAAATCAAAATGCTACACTCATGATATAAAACAAAGCTGCCACACCATTTCAGGTGCAGCTGCCACCACCTCTTCATTCCAGTGAGGAATGGGGACCTTGAACCAAGCCACAGCCACTTGCTCTGTGGCTTGGTGGCAGCTCCCAATATCTGAGAGAGTGCCTCAGCCCACCCAGGCCTCTTATTGAGTCACATCTCTCCAGAGAAGATCATACCCACTGAGGCAAGCTGCTCCATACATTTGACTGGTGGGCCGGTGTCAATAATTCTCACATTTCCCCCTTTTTGTCTAATTAAAAAGGAAGGTTCTAATCCTAACATAATAGAACTATATACAATAAAAACTATTATCAAAGGGAACTCCCACCCAGTTGCTGGCCAGCAGGGAAGACTCCTATGGACAGATTCCTCCACCAAACTTCCCACGAGATCCTGCAATCTACAAGATCCATGCCCTACTAAAACCTATCTATCCCCCTGAGATGCCAGTGGCTTCCTGAGACACAGAATCTGCCAGCTCCCATTGGACCAAATGTGGCTTCCTAAGACACAGAATCCAGCTCAGATTGGACCAAGAGCCCTGATAAGACCAAGAGTGGACCCCTGATACATAGAATCAGCCAGGTTGGATTTGACCAAGAGCATCTCTGTGAGACAGAGAATCCACCAGCTCCAATTAGACCAAGAGCTAAGTTTAGTCACAGAGTGGCCCTCTGAGATCAGACACAGCAAACACATATGGGACCAAGAGCAGCTCACTCAGACACAGGCACCTCTTGCACCTATTGGGGGAAGAGATGGGTAGATGCCAGTGCAAAAATACATACAACAACATAAAGAGCAATATGGCATCACCAGAACCTAGCATTGCTACAACAGCAAGACTTGAACATCACAACATAGAAGAAGCCAGAGAAATTGACCTTATGGAACTTTATGGAGATGATAGAGGCCTTTAAAGAGGAAATGAAAAATTTCTCTTAAGGAAATTGAGAAAAGGCAAACAAAAAATGGGAAGAAATTAATAAATCCCTTAAAGAAAGCCAAGAAAATCAAGAAAAATCAATTAAACATGTGAAGGAAACAGTTCAAGACCTGAAAATTGAAACAGAAACAATGAAGAAGACACAAAAAGAGGGAATGCTAGAAATAGAAAATATAAGTAAATGAACAGGTGCTACAGATGCAAGCATAACCAACAGTACAAGAGATGGAAGACTGAATCTCTAGTATAGAGAATACAATAGAGGAAATAGACTTGTCAGTCAAAATAAAATACCAAAGCCAAAAAAATCATAACAAAAAATGTCCAGGAAATCTGGGGCATCATGAAAAGGCCAAACGTAAAAATAATAGTGATAGGGCTGGTGTAATCCCAGCACTCAGGAGGCAGAGGCAGGTGGATCTCTGTGAGTTTGAGACCAGCCTGGTCTACAGAGCTAGTCCAGGACAGGCTCCAAAGCTATAGAGAAACCCTGTCTCAAAAAACCAAAAAAAAAAAAAAAGAAGAAGAAGAAGAAGAAGAAGAAGAAGAAGAAGAAGAAGAAGAAGAAGAATAGTGATAGAGGAAGGAGAAGAACACCAACTGAGAGGCACAGAAAATGTAATCAACAAAAGCATGGAAGAAAACTTTCCCAACTTAAAGAAGAAAATACCTATGAAGATACAAGAAGCTTATAGAACACCAAATAGATTAGACCCCCTCCAAAAAAAGTCCCCTAGCCACATAATAATTAAACTACTAAACATAAAAAATAAATCAAGAATATTAAGAGCAGCAAAGGAAAAAAGACCAAGTGACTTATAAAGGCAAACTACTCATCAGAATAACACCTGACTTCTCAATGGAGACTCTGAAAGCCAGAAGGTCCTGGACAGATATAATGCAGACACTAAGAGACCACAGATGCCAGTCCAGAATACTATACCCAACAAAACTTTTAATCACCACAGATGAAGTGAACAAGACATTCCAAGACAAAACCAGATTTAAGCAATATTTGTCCACAAATCCAGCCCTACAGAAAGCACTAGAAGGAAAACTCCAACCTAAGAAAGTCAAATGTACCCATGAAAACACAGGCAATAGCTAACACCACAGCAGCAAACACCAAAGAAGGGAAATATATACAAACTACCACCAAAAGATAACAGGAATTAACGATCACTGCATATAAGAAACATACCTCAACTTCAAAGACATACACTATCTTACAGTATCTCAGAGCAAAAGGCTATGAAAGACTTTCTAATCAAATGGACCTACAGAGACAAATGAACCAAGCTAATGAGAACTCATGAAATTTAGACCAACACTTGTGGAGCCCCATGGGACTGAACTAGGCCCTCTGCATAAGTGAGACAGTTGTGTAGCTTGATCTGCTCAAGGGGCCCCCTGGCAGTAGGATCAAGATCCATCCCTGGTACATGACCTGGCTTTCTGGAGCCCACTACCTATGATGGGACATCTTGCACAGCCTTGTGGCAGGGGGGAGGGGCTTGGACCTGCCTCTACCAAATGGGCCAGGCTCTGCTGATTCCCCATGGGAGGTCTTACCTTCTTGTAGAAGGGAATGGGTGTGGGGAGTAGGGGAAGTCTAAAGGGGTGGGAGGAGGGGAGAGGGGGATCTGTGATTGATATGTAAAATTAATAAAAAAAATTTTCTAAGAAAAAAGTTACTTTAAAAAACTATTATCAAGCCGGGTGGTGGTGGTGTACGCCTTTAATCCCAGCACTCGGGAGGCAGAGCCAGGTGGATCTCTGTGAGTTTGAAGCCAGCCTGGTCTACCAAGTGAGTTCCAGGAAAGGCACAAAGCTACTCAGAGAAACCCTGTCTCAAAAATAAAAAAAATAAAAAAACTATTATCAAATATTGTCCATAAAAAAGGAATGGTAATAATCTTAACAAAAATGAAACTACATATAAGAACAATTATCACATAAGAAACACATTCTAGATGTGTTTCAGACCATAGGTAATAGGCAAATATGTAGAGATTACTCCAACAGTTATCCTTTCCTAAGAATCTAAGTTTCATGCCCATTTTTTTTTTTTGCTAAGATTTGGGATGACTGTAACTATCTAGTCTTCAATCCCATCTAAGACCTGAGAAGGAATATAATATTACCAGAGTAAGCAGGAAGTGCAAGCAAGCAAATATGTAAGAAACAGTTAGCCACCTGGACAGTCACCCAAGGTTTCTCTGCAATGTTGGGGCATCCAACTTTGGCTCATAGGCCTGCAATATCTGAGAGTCCCTTTTCAGAAGCAGGAAAATTTGAAGGACTGTCCTACCCTGTCTTGGCAAATTTTGGGAGTTGCTTCTCTTTGTGTCCTGTTTGTCCATATTTGACAGTGCACTTACTGTCAGCAGTTGAGGAAAGGGCAATCTCTTGCTGAAATAGACCAGTTTTGCCATAAAGAAAACAAAATGCATATGGACTCTTCATTGCACATCATCTTCTCAGGAATATATAAGTGCTGCCAGGAGCAGATATGTCTCATATCCAAAATTCTATGTTACTAAAACATTTTAAATGCCATATTCTATAGGATTTTGAAGTTTTTGAAGATTACCTGTTTATTTGGAACATATGTCTGCATGACTAAAAACTAACTAACTTAACTTAACTAACATGACTATAAGTTTGACAAATATGGGTAACTATTAACCAGTAATTTTTTTGTTATCCATAAGCTTTAAGGACTAAAACTTCACGTTATAAAAATAAACAAACTGTATAGGTAATAACTTAAGCAAAAATAGAAAGAGTTACAGTATAAGGACAATATCCTCAAAATTGTGAAAATATACAAAAAATATCTTACCCAGACATAGAAATGTACATACAATATGGCAAAAATAACCTTAATATACAAAAACACCTTAAACAGAAGTAGAAACTATATATAGTATAACAAAAATAACCCAAATTTGTATCAATATACAAAAGTCCATACCAATATACATTATTTAAAGCTGATAGTTGCTTTTTTAGTTTGTTAGTAGATTTACTAATCTACGATTTTTATCCTATCATATCTATCCCCCCTTTTTTTATTCCAAACAAGATCCCTGAGTCTAATCTCTTTTGTTCTGCCCCCAGTCCCACAACAGCTTATTACCAACCCCCTACAGATGACAATTATCCATAACCCTGAGAAAAACCAAAAACCATCCACCCTATCTATTAGGAAAGTGGATGTTGTGTTCTTAGAAGTACTTCCTGCTGTCTTGGGGGCAAGGTATCTCTATGGGACCCTGTAAAAACTGAAACAGTGGTTAAGTTTTGGGAGAACTAGCTGCAACATTTGTAGCCAGTCTCTGATTAATGGGTAAATCTTATCAGAACTTCTGGCTTAAGTAGTGTAAGAGGGTGGTCAGTCTCAGCTAGCCACCCTGGAAATGCCCTGAGCAGTTTGTAGTCCAAAGCCAATCTTTGGGTGGTGGTGTTTATTGGCTTAATGGCATTATTATGATCCAGGTAGAATCGTGGTTGTGGGTCCCCATCATCCTTTTGGAGACTTTAGAGATAGCTGTTAGGAAAATTTATTGTTCACTGTGTAAAACTTAAACATTAATATCGAAAAGAAAAGTTTAAAGTTTAAGGTAGTATACCTAAAGAAAAGTTTTTTATTGTTCCTAATGGCTGGGAGAGGGGCTCTGAGATGAGGACTCTGAGCTTCCTGCTCCCTGTTTGACCCCAGTTGGGGCTGTTCTAGCCAGGCTCCTTCTGAAGGAATTACATTCATAAGGGCAATGGGGGTATGGAGGCCCCCAGGCTCAGGGAGTCAGAAGTGACCTGACTCCCCAGATCCCAGAGGCAGGCAGGAGGGCCTTGTTTCTTGTTAGTTATATGCTCCGTTTCTCTGTTCAGTTGCAAAAAGCAGACGCTCCACACCTGGTGATGCAGCAACTCAGCCTCAGGGTGTGATGCAGCGCCCCATGCATCTTCCAATAAATCTGGAACCACTGAAAAAAAAAAAGAAAGAAAAGTTTTAAAGAGTCAAAATAAATTTAAGGGGAAAAAGATTTGTGACAATAGTACCTATAGTTTGTTTTTCTTTTGTCCCATACCAGGTGGCTCTTCTGATATGAGACAGAGACACTGAATTTTCTTTTAACAACATGCTTGAGTTTAGAGAAGGGGAGAACCATACTCCAACTCCAAAGCCAGCTTTACTTTTTAATTGAGTTGGGACTACAAATATTTCAAGAAGTAAAGAGATTTTATCCTGAAGAAAGTAATGATAACTTTAGGCCAAATTATTTCTTTCCTTGGTAATTTTTCCAGGCAGTTCTCCCTACTTTTTTAGATGTTTATCTGTCCAAAGGCACTTGACATCTTCAAGATGAATATTTTTGTTTTCCTGTAAATACAAAAGTGAAACCCTGACCTGACCCTAATTTGGTGAGATTTTCCTTTTCACATGTTGAATTGCCACATGGGTTGATGAACTATCACTTCTCCTTATAAAGAGATCTCTCCTGTTCAAATCAAATCTTTATTAATTTTGATAGTATCCATAGCTTTTCTTCTCCTGTAGAAACAAAAGCAAAACCCCTCCCCCAGTGTAACACATATCTTGGTTTCCATTTTGAGGTCAATATGCCTTTAAATTACATGGGCTGATTTAATTAGTGGTTTTTTTTTTCCTTCTGTCAAATGTCTCTCCACAGCTGCCGTTCCTTTCTCATTGGCATTTAGGAAATTTAAAGTTAATAAAGCATTATGCAATCTATTTCTGAAGATTTTATTATCCCTTTCAGTTTACTTAGCATCTCTTTTAAAGTACAATTAGATCTTTCGATAACTGCTTGTCCTGCTGGTTTTTGTGGTATACCAATAATGTGCTTTATATTGTAACATGCAAAAAGCTGTTTCATTTTACTAGAGACATATGCTGGAGCATTGTCAGTCTTAATATGCACAGATATTCTGATGATGGCCATGACTGCTAATAGATGTGTAATTAAAGAATCAACATTTTCAGAACAAAGCAATTGCCTGTAGCTGAAAGTTTTCCTGTGCCCACCTGGCTCCTACATCCTCACAGTCCCTCAGCCACTCAGACCCAAATAAACACATATAGGCTAATATTATTTTTAAACTATGGCCATGGCAGGATTCTCACTAGCTAGCTCTTACATCTTAAATTAATCCATTTTTATAAATCTATACTTTGTCCTTTCTGGACAATGAGACATGTATGCTCCTGGCAGCACCAAATTACTTCAAGGAAGATGATGGGCACTGAAGACACTTCATATGGAGCTTATCTTCTTGACAAAAATAGCCATTTGGGCAAGAAACTGTTCTTGCCTGGACTGCTTAACAAAATATTGTATCAACTGGACATGCAGGAACCAGAGAAAGGTGACCACTGAACTTTGCAAAGCAAAATGGTTCTTTAGGTTCCTGCTTCACAAAAGAAACATTCAGACATTCTACAGGACACAGATAGAAGTGACTGGAATCTAGCCCTATATGGCTGAAGATGGATGCCCCAAATTTACAGAAGAACTTTGGGTGATTGTCCTGGCAGCTACCTGTCTCTGTCACTCTAGAATTTTGGAAGTTGCTTACAATGCTCTTTTTGCTTACTTAGGTAATATCATATCCTTCTGAGGTCTTTGATGTAGTTGAAGACTAGATAGTTATAATTTTTCTTGGTTATGATAAAAGATAAATTATATATAAAACTTTAGACTTACAAATATAGAATAGATAGAATATTTTCTTTAATTTTGCCAAATACAAATAGACTAGATATTGTAACTGTAATTCTTGCTTGGTAACTGTTATATGTAATTTTACTATGTTACTTCCTTTCTAATTAAACAGAAAAGGGGAATTGCTGTGGGATAATGCTTTTGTATACTGGTTTAATAAAACACTGATTGGCCAGTAGCCAAGCAGGAAGTACAGGTGGGATAAGCAGACAAGGAGAATTCTGGGAAGAGCCGAGTCAGGAGACACCAGCCTGACATCCAGGGAGCAGCATGTCTCATCATCCCGGAAAGTCTAAGTTTTTAAAACATTTTAAATATCATATTCTGTAGGCCTTTGAAGTGTTTGAAGATTGTCTACCTAATTGAATTATATCTATGTATACCTAGAAAATTTAACATGACTAAAAGTTTAACTATCAAAGAAAGGTAATTATTGATCCGTATTTCTTAATTATCCATTACAATTTAAATGAGCTTCACAAAAATAATACCTTAAACAAGAGTAGAAATATACATACAGTATAAATTAACTCTAAATTTGTATCAATAAACTAAAATCGATAGCAATGTAAAACATTTTAAACAAGTTCTTTAAAAGTAGATTCAATAATCTATCCTTTTATACTATCATATCTATATCCTATATTTCCATATCAGTTGCCAATTAAAATACTGAATTTTTTATCTAAGGTAAGGTGTACATATTTTAATTTTCCAAATTCTTCAAATGAGACATGTCCATTTGCCAAATTTCATTTCTTTATATATCTTTAGGGTTACTTCCTGCAGATAGTGGTGTTTGACTATACAAGGAACAAGTAAGACATTTTTGTATAATTTTGTTGAAAATAAAGAGCCTTTCCAAAGTTAAAATATGAGACAAGATCATTCATTTACATACAAAGCAGAGAAATAACAGATAAAGTAACAACAATGTGATAAAATGTATTGGCAATTTATTAGGCACTAAGCTCTTCACTAAACTATATTATATGATCAAATCAACTATCACATTGACTATATTGTTCATAATTATTCTTACTTTGAGATAAGAAAATATGTTCTGGTTGGGGATTTAGCTCAGTGGTAGAGTATAGCATGAATCTTAACAGGTCTTATTAATAAAAACAAACCTAGAGCCAGATATTGGGGTGACCGCTGGAAGATCAGAGAAGTAGAACAAACCACGGCTACCTCACTTTGCCAGTTCCTCAGCTGGTCTTATTTCCTCAGACTGCAAGCTTCTGTGTCCTCATCCCAATGGCTCTCAGCTGAACTGCTGCTCAAAAGCCTGAATACTTAACCGGCCAAATGCTTCTAGTTTCTGGTCTCCATGCCTTATATAATCTTTCTCTTTCTGCCCCCACTCCCTAGGATTAAAGGCATGTGTCACCATGCCTGGCTGTTTTCCAATGTGGCCTTGAACTCACAGAGATCCACCTGGCTCTGCCTCCCAAGTGCTGGGATTAAAGGCATGCACCACCACTGTCCAGCTTCTGCTATGGCTTGCTCTGACCCATTTTCTAGCCACCATTTTTGGCTCTGTATCTAGTGGCTGTCTGTTCTCTGACCCCAGATAAATTTATTAGGGTGCACAATATTTTGGGGAACACAATACCACCACAGTAGAGTGCTTGCCTAGCAAACACAAGGCCCTGGGTTTGGTCCTCAGCTCAAAAAAAAAAGAAAGAAAGAAAATCTTTTGGGGCTGGAAAGATGGCTCAGAGGTTAAGAGCACTGACTGCTCTTCCAGAGGTCCTGAGTTCAATTCCCAGCAACCACATGGTGGCTCACAACCATCTATAATGAGATCTGGTGCCCTCTTCTGGCCTGTAGTCAAACATGCTGTATACATAATAAATAAATCTTTAAAAGAAGAAGAAGAAGAAGAAGAAGAAGAAGAAGAAGAAGAAGAAGAAGAAGAAGAAGAAGAAGAAGAAGAGGAAAATGTGTTCCACAAAATTTAGTGACCTGTAAATCACATAGCTAGTCAGTACTTGATCTGGAATATGAAACTATCATATTTGAAGTATTGAAATAATCACGTTGAAGTTTTGTAAAAACAACTCTGCCACTGTTTCTCATTAGAAAGAAAGAAACAGTATTCTGTTTAAAACTCTTGCTATTGACATGGGGTTTTTTTATTAAATTCTGAGGCTTCCAGCTCATTTCCTATCAATAGTTGATCAATTTCATCATTACCTTGTGCTAGAAGGCCTGACAGACACATATGGGATCTGATATGTGATATGTATATATATATGTATATATATATATATATATATAGAGAGAGAGAGAGAGAGAGAGAGAGAGAGAGAGAGAATGATTTCTATTTATGTTTCCTGTAATCTTATAAATAATGAAGGTAATTCTTTTTCATCAGGAATAAATTCAGTGGTTTCAATGTGTAAAACAACTCTTTCTGCATATTGAAAGTCAGTAACTATATTAAGAGGTTCTGTAAAATCCATTAATACCATGAGAATATCATATAATTCTGACTTTTGAACAAAATCATAAAGGCTTTGAAACACTTTACTTAAATTTCCTAGTTTATAACCTGCCTTTCCTAATTTTTTTTGCATCATTATAGAATGTAGGGGCTCCATATATTGGTGTTCCTCATACAATACGAGGAAGGACCCAATTGGTTCTTTTTATGAATTGAAGGCTCTTGCTTTTGGGATATCTGTTCTTAATCTCTCCCCAAAAATTACTGCTGCCTCTTTGCCAATGTTCATTCTCTGCCCATAAAAAGGAAATTTCAGTATTAGTAAAAGGTGCCTCAGGGACCTGGGTATTCTGGTCCCCTGCAGGTCACCATGGAACATACCTCTGATACCTGTCCAAATCTAATGACTACCAACCAGTGCAAGACCTCAGAGAGGCTAACGACCATGTGGAAGACATTTACCCCACAGTACCTAATCCTTGTACACTTTTTAGTGCCTTGCCCCTTGTAGCTAGAGTTTTCCTGCCTGGCCCACAGTCAGGACAAATCTTTCTCACCCGCTAGGCCCATAGACACTCAGACTCAACCAAGTAAACACACAGAAACTTATATTGCTTACAAACTGTATGGCTGTGGCAGGCTTCTTGCTATCTAGTTCTTCTATCTTAAATTAACCCATTGGCTCATGGCTTACCAGTACCTTGCATCTCGCTTGTCATGGTGGTGGCTGGCAGTGTCTCTCTCCCCAGCCTTCATTTCCCAGAATTCTCTTCTCTGCTTGTCCTGCCTATACTTCCTGCCTGGCTACTGGCCAATCAGTGTTTTATTTTAACCAATCAGAGCAACACATTTGACATACTTGAACATCCCACAGCAGCCCCTGGATAGGACTGTCTGTCTATACTGTATTAGATCTCAAGGATGCTTTCTTCAGCCTGCCATTGCCCCAGCTAGTCAGCCTTTGTTCATCTTCTAATGGACAAACCAAGAGGATGGATTCAATCAACAACTGACTTGGACACACTTGCCTCAAAGATTCAAAAACTCTCTCACCATCTTTGATGAAGCCCTCTCTGGTGATATATTGTGTACCCTAATAAAATATGCCTGAAGATCAGAGAACAGAACAAGCCACTAGATTAAACATAAAGGCCAGACAATGGTAGCACACACTTTTAATCCTAGCACTTGGGAGGCAGAGAACATTCTGGATCTCTGTGAATTTAAAGCCTCCCTGGACTACATGAGATTGACTCAGTCTAGGAGAGAAACAGCCAGGAAGTGGTGGCACACACTTTTAATCCCAGTACTGGAAAGCATACATGCCTTTAATCCCAGGAAGTGACAGCAGAGTAGAAAAAGGTATATAAGGCATGAAGAGACAGGAACTAAAGACTTTTCAGGAGAAGTGTTCCTTTCGATTAGAATCCTTTTTGACTGAGGAAGATCATTTGGTTAGAGGCCTATTGGCTGAGGCTCTTTCATGCTGAGGAGTTGGTGAGGTAAGAGGTGGTGGCATTGGCTTGGTCTGCTTCTCTGATCTTTCAGCATTTACCCCAATTTTTTTTTTTATTAATAAGACCTTTTAAAATTTGAGCACTAGCCCTCCATGAGGACTTGGGTGAGTACCATAAAACCCACCTTAATATCAGCCTATTGGCAGTATGAGGGTGATCTCCTAATAGCAGCTGACACCTTAGACACCTGCAAAACTGCCACTGAGGAACTGCTCTAAACTGTAGGAGACCTGGGATACTGTGTACCCACAAAGAAAGCTCAACTATGCCAGACAGAAGTAGCCTACCTGGAATACATACTCAAGGGGGTGGGACAAGAGATGGCTACCAACAGTGAGAAACAAAACCTTCCTGAGGATCCCTAGATCCAGGAACTGATGAGAAGTAAGAAAATTCCTAGGGTCTGCTGAGTTCTGTAGACTCTGGGTACCTGGGTTTGCAGACATAGCATGGCCCCTATATGAGACCACAGGGGGGAAGGACAGCTCCCCTTGACTGGACCTTACAGTTAGAAAAGGGGTTTGATAAGATTAAGGCAGCCCTACTAAATGCACCTGCTCTAGTGCTATCAGATGTCACCAAACCTTTTCACCTATATATGGATGAGGAAAAGGGAGTAAGTTGCAAAATGGGTCTTAATGCAAACCCTTGGACCATGGAAGAGGCTGGTAGCCCGCTTATCAAAAAGAGTAGATCCAGTGACCACTGGATGGCCTCCTAGGCTTTGTATAATAGTGGCAAGAGCCCCATCAGTTAAAGACTCAGATAATTGACCGGGATGAACTCTAAGGGTGACAAACCCCATGCTATTTAGGAGTTTCCAAACACCCTCCTGATAGATAGATAGATAGATAGATAGATAGATAACAAATGCCCAGCTGACCCATTACCAAACTCTGTCTAAAATCTACCCAGAATCCAGTTCATCAGCAATGGTGCTTTGAATCCTGCCACCCTGCTTCCAGACCTGGATCTTGATTGACCCCTCCACAACTGCATGGATATTGTGAGTCATCTCCACAGAACCAGACCAGACTTCAAGAGTATCCTTCTGATGAGGGCTGAGGTAACATGGTACACTGATGGCAGTAGTTTCATCAAGGATGGTACCAGGTATGCAGGGGCAGCAGTCACTACTGAGGATGAGGTTATATGGGTAGAGGCTCTACCTCCTGGAACATCAGCACAAAGGGCAGAACTGATAGCTTTGACAAAAGCATTGCAACTAGGAAAAGATAAGAGAGCTAATATCTACACTGATGGCTGGTACGCATTTGCCACAGCACATGTTCATGGCACCCTCTACTGGGTTACTAACTGCAGAAGGAAAGGCTATTAGAAAAAATAGGAAAATTTGACCTACAGGCCATAGGGCTGCCCAGAGAAATAGCTGTTATGCACTGTTCATGACACCAGAAAGGAAAGGACCTCATCTCAAGGGGAAACAACTAGGCAGACAGGACAGCAAAGGAAATTGCACATCAGAAAGCAAGTGTCCTTCTGGTCTCACCAAAGCTGGTAGCACCCACACTGCCAGAGTTTCCAACTTACACTGATCAAGAGCTCTAGAAAATACACACATGCACAAATACATACAAAGAAAAAGAATGGTTCAAGACTCCAGACAGCTGGGCAGTGGTGGCGCACGCCTTTAATCCCAGCACTTGAGAGGCAGAGGCAGGCGGATCTCTGTGAGTTTGAGGCCAGCCTGGACTACCAAGTGAGTTCCAGGAAAAGGTGCAAAGCTACACAGAGAAACCCTGTCTTGAGAAAAAAAAAAAAAAAAGACTCCAGACAACAAATCATTCTCCCATCAGACTTCACCACTCAACTAGTCTGGCAGATACATCAGAGTACCTCCCTGGGGGAGAAGATAGAAGACCTTCTAAGAAGAGCACACCTTACAGTTTTTTACCTTAAATCTAAGACAGCAGATTCCATAGGCTGATGCCCCATATGCTGGCTTGTGAATCCAAAGAGCAGAGTCACAAGAATGGGGCGCCAAGAAAGAGGAACCTGACCAGAAGCCAACTGGGAAATCAATTTCACTGATGTAAAACTGGGCCTATACAGCTATAAATACTTATTAGTCTTTATAGATACATTTTCAAGATGGATTGAAGCCTTTCAAACCAGACATGAGAAGGCTTCAATAATAGTCAAAAAGCTACTGGAAGAAATTATCTTCAGATATGGCCTTCCAGTGCTCTTAGGCTCAGACAATGGGCCAGCATTCATCTCTTAGATAACATGGAAATTAGTCAAGGCAATGGAGACTAATAGGAAACTTCATTGTGTATACTGTCCCCAAAGTTCTGGCTAAGTAGAAAGGATGAATCAAACTCTTAAGGAGACCTTAACTAAATTAACCCTTCAGACTACCAATGACTGGGTTTTTCTCCTTCCCTTTGCTCTTTAGCAGGTTTGAAACTCCCCTTGTACACTGGGTTTAACTCTGTTTGAAATCATGGATATCAAGCCCTCACCAATTCTGCCTAATTTTAAGGCAGAACTGTTAGCTGAACTTGATGACCAAAAGTTTCTCTCCTCCTTCACTCCTCTCTCTCAAGTGCAGAAGCAGCTCTAGCCACACCTTCATGCAGTCTACAAGAAGGAGCCACCTCCAGTGTCCTATGGGTCATCAAACCACACTGGAAAGAGACCCTAAAGCCTGGCTGGAAAGACCCCAAACTGTCATCTTGACTACACCAATGTCTATTAAAGTGGACAGAGTTACCACCTGGATTTACCATTTCCATGTAAAGCCTGTGGACCCTGAGGACTATGATCCAAAAAAAATCAAACCTTAGACTTTTGAGGGCCATTGCCTACCCACAGGACCCTCTCAAACTGAGAATTCAGAAAGTCCCTGACTCAGCTACATTAGGCTAAACACTGACTATGTTCGCCTTCTTCCCTAGTCTGTACTTGCTGGAACTCCTACTCTTAATGATTGGACAAAGTATCCATAATCCCCTTTACAATCTCACTTGGGTTATTACTAATTTAGAGACTGAAGAAATCCTGAATCAGACCACCCACCAGGCCCCCATACGAACTTGATTTCTTGGCCTATCATGTCTTACCACCCTTGATTTCTAGTCATTTTTCAGTTAACAACTCATGTTTCCTACAAAAGCATTATTTCTATGTCTGTCCTGGCCATATCAAGGACAGAAAATGGGAGGAAAATGTGTGTGTGTGTGTGTGTGTGTGTGTGTGTGTGTGTGTGTGTGTGTGATTATTATTATTGCACTTCTTGGAACTGTGTTACCAGGAGCCACTTTAGGTGGATAGCTCCACAACATGGAGACCTCATCACCATCTCTAGGGCAGGATTCGTGGTCTATATATCACATAGACTAAAGTACTCTCAGATTGAAAGTAGTAATCTGAAACTAATTTGGTTCACTGAAACTGGCAGGAAAGCCATGAGATGGACATCAGATAAAATCTGGGGGTTGAGAATAAGAGCACAGGAGTCCAATGATCCAGGGAGGCTGTTTTCCATACAGTTGTGTGCTCAGACTCTATTGTCACCCAGAATTTGGGTCCTAATAAAGTGTTGGCTCCTCCATCCAAATTAGAAGGCACAAGAGCCCCAATATCTACCAGTACAATCCCTCCTTCAGACTTACCCTCTAGCCCAGGGCTCCTGAGGCTCCTATCAGCCACCTTCTCAGTTCTAAATGCTTCAAGGCCTAGTCTCATTAAAAACTGCTGGTTATGCATAGATACCAAGCCTCCCTATAAATGAATGAATAGCAATTGGAGAAAATTATTTTATATCCCATAACTCACAAGCCTGCAGATGGCAGAAAATGATCAATGGAAGGCTCACCCTGCCGTTAGTAATAGGAAATGGCTTCTGTTTAGGCCAACCCCCACATGACTATTCCTACCTTTGCAATCTCACTCAGAGCCCAATAGGAGCTGGCTTCCAGGTCCCACCAGATAACACACGGAGGGGCATTGCCTATGGCCTAACCCCCGTGTCAATGTTCAGGTTTTAAATCAAACAAAAGACTTCTGCATTCTGGTTCAGCTAGTCCCAAGAATAGTTTACTACCCTGATGATGTCTTTTAGCAATTAAAAGCATTACCAAGTGCTGTGGAGATCTGTGTGTTGTGGATATCTGTGTGCTGTAAATGTGTTGTTCTGATTGGTTAATAAATAAAGTGCTGATTTTCCAGTAGCCAGGCAAGAAGTACATGTGGGCAAAGAGAGAGGAAACTTCTGGGAGGTGGAAGGCTGAGTCAGGAGATGCTGCCAGCGGCCACCATGAGAAGTAGAATATAAAGTCCCGGTAAGCCACAAGCCACATGGCAACTTATAGATTAATAGAAATGGGTTAATTTAAGATATAATAACTAGATAGCAAGAAGCCTGAGCCATTAGGTCAAACAGTTTAAATAATATAAACATCTGTGTGTTTATTTGGGTCTGAGTGGCTGCTGGCCTGGGCGGGACTGGAGAAAACTCCAGCTACAAGTGTGCAATTCATCCTGTCATCTCTGAGTGTTCTACACTGTTACACTGTTCTCTATGTTATTTTAAAACTCTTTATATTCATTTATTTTGTGAGTGTGTGTGTGTGTGTGTGTGTGCGCGCGTACACACGCATGCATGTGTTCTTGTGCATGCTGCATGTGCCCTACTGCCTGTGCTACAATTTTACACATGTGGAGGTTAGAGGACAATATGTGTGGTCAGTTCTCTTTTCTATCAGGTGGGGTCTGGGGATTGAACTTAGACTATAACTTGGCTGAAAGCGTTTTTTCACACCAAGTCAGCTCACTGAAAATCCAGTTTTTCAATAAAAGTTTGAACTTCATCATAGCATCCTTTTCATTTTTACTTACATGACATGTAGTCATGTTTAGTCAACAAAGAGGAGGAAAATAGTCATAAGACTGGGTCACAGAAAACCAGGGTGGTAGTCCACAGTACTGAAACACTAAGAACAGACTAAGAAGTGCCAGCAAGAATCATCACAAATAAAACCACAAACCAAAATAACATTCACCCTGCAAGTGCTGTGGACAGCATCTGTAGGTTTATTGCTGTTTCTTTGGTTCTTTTTTGTACCTTGCATAGGTCATAGAGTTTTCTCTTATTTTTTAGGCTAAAATCCCCTCTAATGAAGTGAATATATTTTACCACTGCTGAAAAGTGACATAAGAACAGAACATACTCCTGACCCATGTGTGTTCTGACTCCCAGGGTGACAACCAGAATGACTGCTGGATCTTTGCCCTGGCTGTACTTCTGAGCAGCACCTTCATGTACAACAGCATGGGAACCATCAACCAGCAGGCCCTGGACCAGCTGCAGTATCCTCTCTGAGGTTCAGAATAGCAGAGCGAGTCAGGTGACCTACCATCATGATCCAGCTCCATGACTCTGGCTTTTGGTTAATGTAACATAAAACATAAATATACCTCAAGTACATGTAGCTACAGTGTTCACACCAAGGTTAGGAACAAGGCAAATGAAGGTTTGGGCTAGGTTCCAAAAGATGTGGGATTAATGTAGGATGGTAAGCCTGAACTTTGGTTGGTGCTATGGTTGTTCCAAGCCTTTCCTTAATTAGCTGTTCAGCTATGTGGCAGAGCTGACAGACAGAATCAGAACAAGATCCTCGCCTGACCAGGATGAGTTGGAGGACTCAGATGACTTTATGAGCTTCTTCCCAGACTTCGTGTGGACTCTGAGGGACTTCTCTCTCGAGCTGAAAGTAAATGAGGAACTCATCTCTGCAGATGAATACCTAGAGAATTCCTGAAGCTTATACACAGTACGAGACCTACTGCTGCTAATGAGGATATCAATTAAACTCCTGATAGCTCAGATTATTCTACCTATAATTTTCTTATACCTGGTGTTTCTATTTCTTCTAGCTAACTACTCCTAAGAATCAGTGCTTAAAATATGGTTTAATAGATTAAATTAAACATTTTTCTTTTGTTCTAGGAACAAATTTATTTGTCTTTCACCTTTCCCTTTACAATGATTAATTGGACTCCCTGCTTCTGACTTTTTTTTATGCTAAAACACAAAATATGGTACACAATGATTATATGTTTGAAAAAGGTAGATTAAAGTGTTACCAGTATCCTAGCCCAAACTTTGGAAGAGTGTGGCCCACACACAACTGATGGTCTGCCAGGCATCTTTGGGAAGCAAGTGATATTGTACTTGTGGGCTTACATATTGTCTATGAACATAGTTCAGCTCCAGTGTGTGAGCTGAATACTTAGAATGAAGTCCCCTTCCCACAAAGCCAGAAGAGCTTTATAACCATTCTAGATGACTGGAAATGCTAAAGCAGACAAGCCTCCCCTTTTGTCCTTTGTGTTTTGTGCTTTCATGGTTTCACCATGTGATCTAGACAGGCCTCACCTTCTCATTCTCCTGCCTCAGCTTCCAGTGTTCCAGGATTTCAAAAGCTCACCTGACTAAATTTAAAAACATATACTCACCTTCTAGGTACTAGCTGAAAATCCTGTTTTTCACCTCATCTAGGTACCAACCAAAAAGAAAAAGAGTTAAATCTGCCACAGCTTTGTATCTGTAAATTCTTCCCAAAGAGAAATGCTTTGTCTTTGAGCGGCCAGCACATGGGAAGAAGCTTGGCCAGCTGGAATCACTGCAGGATCAAGACCTGGACTCAGACTTCATGGAACAAGTGGCAGAATTCTGTTCCTACATGTTCAGCTGTTCCAAGGTGAAAACGATTTCAGGAGGCATCAGTGTCAATGGACCACGTGAGTCCCTTCCAGTCCTTCTGCTCACTGTTTAGGCCACAGCATCATGAGATAGCAATGACCTGCTTCAGCTCTGAAGCAGTGTAGACCTGTCACCACTGTAGGGCTAAGCTGTGGGTGTCACCAGTATTTATAATAGACTTTATCTATCACATTTTTTTGTTGGGAAAGAGGAAAGGGGCAAAAGGAAAAACTCTTTTTTAAATTACACAGCAAACTGGTTCCGTGTTCACCAATATGATAGCAACTAAACAAATGTGGCCTCCAAATTGAAATGTAAGTACAGTAAAATCTACATGGAGCTAGTCAGGTCACATCAGCACATATAGAAAGTTCTCTTAGGCAGTGCTATTTTTTTCTAATCAAACTGATGGAGAATATTTGACTGGGAGAGCACATTTTGCTCTTGAATTGGAATGAAATGCTTACTATGGACAGGACTGGTGACACAGATAAGCATGAGAGAGGTGTGGGGCCTGTTCTCATGGTGCTTGCACTGAAAGGACATGAATATTGTATAGACACAGGCCCATGTAGTCTCCATCCAGCACTCTGAGCCCTTGGGGTCTCACACACTTCATGAGAGGAGCTTCGGACAGAGGAAGGTCAAACCCATCAATGTGAGGTAGACACTGTGATGCTTCTGTCTGCCATTCTTCCAAATGATGCCAAGGATATTTTAAAGCATTAATGACTGACATATCAGAATTACACAGAATAGTATTGTCATCATACGTCCAGCTTTCTTTAATATTAAACTCCTAGACTGCATATAGTATATAAAATTACATTTGTATACATGACATAAAGTCAAAACGTGACTGTTTAGGGAAACAAAGAGGACTAATTGGAGGGGGTGGGCATGCTGAGAATGATGGGAGCATGCTGAACATGCAAGATACGCTTATATGAACATATCCTATCATGACACAATATTATAATAAATGTATGCAATAAATATTATAAAAACAATTTGTGATCAGCAAAAAACATTTTAAAATAAGAATTCTGACAGCCCAATTTAAATGGCATTGGCAACTCAGATAAATCAACTAATTTTTCAGAGAAAGCACACAATGCTAAAACTCACCATATTTGTTACTTCCCTAAATGCTGGGGGGAAAAAAATTACCCAGCAAAGGCAACTTTTTAGAAACCTTTTAGAATTGAAATGAAGAAATGTACCAAATAATAATGTGAGATTTTAAATGAGTTAAAAATGAGTGGAACAGATCTGGACCAGAGCCCCCAGCTTCTATCCTGCCTGGAACTCCAACCTGGACCAAAGGTGAGTCCCTGGGGTCACACCCAGAGAGGCCGGCAAGTGGGACACAAACCAGCACACCAGCCACTCCTGGAAAGACCTGACCACTGGGCCCCAGGTTCTGGCCATAGGGCAGGACCGCCCATAGACACCGGGAAGGTTACCCCTCTACAAGACCCTCTGGTGAACCCTACAACCTCCACGCCCTGCCCCCACACCCATCTGCCAGAGACCCCAGCCACTTCCTGAGACTTAGAGACCAGCCCCCAGCTCCCATCCTCCCTGGAACTCCTATCTGGACCAGAGGTGAGTGCCTGGGGTTATAGTCAGAGAGGCAACCGCCCCTGGGTCCCACCCCTGGGCACTAGCCATCCTGGAAGGACCTGCCCAACTTGGCCCCAGTTTCCAGCCACTGGGCAGGCCCTGCGGGAAGGCTCCCCTTTTCCAAGACTACAGGCAGACCCTGCAGTCTCCACACCCATTTGCCTGAAACCTCAGTCACTTGCTGAGACTCAGAGACCAGCCCCCAGCTCCCATCCACCCCAGAACTCCCATCTGGACCAGAGCTTCCATCCTGTCCTGGAACTCACATCTGGACAAGAGGAGCTCCCATCTGGACAAGATGAGGAGACCCCAGGGACTTCCTGAGACTCAGAGTCCAGCCCCCCAGCTCCTATCTGGCCAGCACTCTCATCTGGACCAGAGAGCCCATCTGGCCCAGAGCTTCCATCTGGACCAGAGGGAAGCGCCCTAAATCTGTCAGCTCTGTCTGGACCAAGTACACTGATAAGACCAAGAAGGAACACAAGAGGAGATGGGCAGATGTCAAGGCAGAAGTACATGCAACAAAATAAAGAGCAATAGAGCATCATCAGAACCTAGCCCTTCTCCAACAGCTAGACCTGAACATCATGGAATGGAAGAAGAAGAAGAAAACAACCTTATAAGTAACATCATGAAGAGGCTAGAGCCTGATATAGAAGAAATGAAAAATAAATTAGAAGAACAGACAAACAAAAAATGGGAAGAACGCTATAAAAAACTAGAGGAAAGGACAATTAAAGCAGAAGAAAGCAATAAGTCCTTGAAAGAAAATCATGAAAAAGCAAGGGAGACAGTCTAAGACCTGAAGAGGGAAATAGAAAAATTGAAGAAGACACTAGCAGAAGGAATGCTGGAAATAGAAATTTTGAGTAAACAAACAGGAACTTCAGAGGCAAGTATAACCAACAGAATGCAAGGGATGGAAGAGAGGATCTCTGGTGTTGAAGATATGGTAGAAGAAATAGATTCATCAGTCAAAGAAAACACTAAAACCAACAAAGTCATGACCCAAAATGTCCAAGAAATTTGGGATACCATGAAAAGACAAAACCTACAAATAACAGGGATAGAGGAAGGAGAAGAATACCAACTGAAAGGAACAGAAAATATATTTAACACGATCATAGAAGAAAACTTTCCCAACTTAAAGAAAGAAATGCCTATGAAGATACAAGAAGCCTATAGAACACCAAACAGACTAGACCCACAAAAAAGTCCCCTCGCTGCATAATAATTAAACAACTAAACATATAGAATGAAGAAAGAATATTAAAGGCTGCAAAGGAAAAAGGCCAAGTGACTTATAAAGGGAAACCCATCAGAATAACACCCAAATTCTCAATGGAGACTTTGAAAGCCAGAAGGAACTGGACAGATATAATGCAGACACTAAGAGCCCATGGATGCCAGCCTAGACTAATATACCCAGCAAAACTTTCAATCATCATAGATGGAGTGAACAAGACCTTCCAAGACAAAACCAGATTTAAACAATACTTATCCACAAACCCAGCCCTACAGAAAGCACTAGAAGGAAAATTCCAACCTAAGGAAGGCAGATACACCCATGAAAACACAGGCAATAGATAACACCACAGCAGTAAACCCCAAAGAAGAGAAGTACACACACACTACCAACAAAAAATAAAAATAATAACAGGAATGAACAATCACTGGTCATTAATATCCCTTAATATCAATGGACTTAATTCACCTGTAAAAAGACACAGATTAACAGAATGGATATGAAAAAAGGACCCATCTTTCTGCTGCATACAAGAAACACACCTCAAATTCAAAGACAGATACCTCCTAAGAAAAAAAGGCTGGGAAAAGACTTTCCAATCAAATGGTCTTAAGAAGCAAGCTGGTGCATCCATCTTAATATCCAGGAAAATAGAATTAAAACTAAAATCAATCAAAAGAGATGATGAAGGACATTACATACTCATTGCAGGAAAGATCTACCAAGATGAAGTCTCAATTCTGAACATTTATGCCCCAAACACAAGGGCACCCACACATGTGAAAGAAACATTACTAAAGCTTAAATCACATATAAAACCCCACACATTAATAGTGGGAGACTTCAACGCCCCACTTTCACCTCTGGACAGATCGGCCAAGTTGAAACTTAACAGAGACATAATGGTCTTAACTGATGTTATGGCTCAAATGGACTTAATCGATTATCTACAGAACATTCCACCCAAACAAAAAAGAATATACCTTCTTCTCAGCACCCCATGGAACCTTCTCTAAAATCGACCACATACTTGGCAACAAAGCAAATCTCAACAGATACAAAACAATTGGAATAACCTCCTGTGTTCTATCAGACCACCATGGTTTAAAGTTAGATTTAAACAACAACAACAAAAAAAAAAAAAAAAAAAAAAAAAAAAAACTACAGAAATCCTACAATCTCATGGAAACAGAATAACGCTCAACTGAATCACCAATGGGTTAAGGAAGAAATAACGAAAGAAATTGAAGACTTCCTAGAGATTAAAGAAAATGAATACACCACATACCCAAACTTATGGGATACTATGAAAGCAGTGCTAAGAGGGAAATTCGTAGCACTAAATGCCCACATAAAGAAGCTGGAGAAATCTCACACTAGTGACTTGACAGCACACCTGAAAGCCCTTGAACAGGAAGAAGCAAAGTCTCCCAGGAGGAACAGATGCCAGGAAATTATCAAATTGACAGCTGAAATCAATAAAATAGAAATAAAGAGAACAATACAAAGGATTAATGAAACAAAGAGTTGGTTCTTTGAGAAGATCAACAAGATAGACAAGCCTTTATCCAAACTAACCAAAAGATAGAGAAAGAGCATCCAAATTAACAAGATCAGAAATGAAAAGGAGGACATAATAACAGACAATGAGGAAATCCAGAGAATCATCAGGTCATACATCAAAAACCTCTACTCCATACAACTGGAAAATCTAAAAGAAATGGATAATTTTCTGGATAGGTACCACATACCTAAGTTAAATCAAGACCAAATAAGCCATTTAAATAGTCCAATAACCCCTAAGGAAATAGAATCAGTCATTAAAAGTCTCCCAACCAAAAAAAAAAAAAAGCCCAGGACCAGATGGTTTCAGTGCAGAATTCTAACAGATCTTCAAAGAAGACTTAATACCAACACTCTTTAAATTGTTCCACACAATAGAAGCAGAAGGAATATTACCAAACTCCTTCTAGGAAGCTACAATTACCCTGATTCCTAAACCAAACAAAGATGCAACAAAGAAAGAGAACTACAGTCCGATCTCCCTCATGAACATCGATGCAAAAATACTGGCAAACAGAATCCAAGAACACATCAAAACACTTATCCACCATGATGAAGTAGGCTTCGTCCCAGGGATGAAAGGGTGGTTCAACATACAAAAGTCTGTCAATGTAACACAGCATATAAACAAACTCAAAGAAAAAAAAACCAGATGATCATCTCACTAGTTGAATAAAAGGCTCTTGACAAAATCCAACATCCCTTCATGGTAAAGGTCTTGGAGACATCAGGAATACAAGGAACTTACCTAAACATAAGAAAGGCAATCTACAGCAAGCCAACAGCCAACATCAAATTAAATGGAGAGAAACTCAAAGCAACACCACTAAAATCAGGAACAAGGCAAGGCTGTTCCCTCTCCCCATACTTATTCAATATAGTACTTGAAGTTCTAGCCAGAGGTATAAGACAACATAAGGAGATTAAAGGGATATAAATTGGAAAGGAAGAAGTCAAGCTTTCCCTATTTGCAGATGACATGACAGTATACATGAGTGACCCCAAAAATTCAACCAAGGAACTGATACCACTAAGAAAAACCTTCAGCAACATAGCAGGATACAAGATCAACTCAAAAAAACAAAATCAGTAGCCCTCCTATATACAATAGACAAACAGGCTGAGAAGGAAATCAGAGATACATCACCCTTTACAATAGCCACAAATGATATAAAATACCTTGGGGTTACTCTAACTAAGCATGTGAAGGACCTATATGACAAGAACTTTAAGACCCTGAAAAAAGAAATTGAAGAAGATGTCAGAAAATGGAAACACCTCCCATGCTCATGGATAGGCAGGATTAACATGGTAAAAATGGCGATCTTACCAAAAGTAATCTACAGATTCAACGCAATCCCCATCAAATTACCAACACAATTCTTCACAGATCTGGAAAGAATAATACTCAACTTTATAAAAACAAAAAACCCAGGATAGCCAAAAGAATCCTGTACATGGGTCGTTCCTAGGATCCTGTTTTCTAGGTAGTCTCTCTGGAGTTGTGTAGCACCCAATGACAGAGAAATGGATGAGATCTACATGAACAACCTGGACGACAGTGAGAATAATGAAGGGCAAGATTTGAGGGAAAGAAAGCTTAGGGGAGCAGGAGATCCCAGCTGGATCAAGAACAGAAAGGGAGAATGAGGAATAACAGACCATGATAAATGAAGACGACATAACAACAGGAATAGGCAGAGTGCTGGAGAGGTCCCCCAAAATCCACAATGATACATCCTCTATAGACTGCTGGCAATGGTCGAGAGAAAGCCTGGTCTGACCTAGTCCAGTGATCAGATGGCTAAACACCCTAACTGTCATGCTGGAACTCTCGTCCAATAACTGATGGAAGTGGATGCAAAGATCCTCAGCCAGGCCTCAGGTGGAGCTCCAGGTGTCCAACTGTTGAGAAAGAGGAGGGTCTGCAAGAGCGTGAACTGTTGAATCCAAGATTGCAAAAAACACAGGGACAAATAGCCAAACAAATGGAAGCACATGAATTATGAACCAAAGGCTGTGGAGCCCCCAGCTGGATCAGGTCCTCTGGATAAGTGAGACAATTGAATAGCTTGATCTGCTTGGGAGGCACGCAGTCTGTGGGACCAGGACCTGTCCTTAGTGCATGAGCTGGCTGTTTGGAACCTTGGACTTACACAGGGACACTTTGCTCAGTCTGGAAGGTGACAGGACCTGCCTGTACAGAATCCACCTGGTTTAAATAAATCCCAAGGGGTGCCTTGATCCTGGAGGACATGGGAATGGAGGGGAGGGGCTGGGCGAAGGTGGGGGTGGGGGCGGGAGGGGGGAGGACAGGGGAACCCATGGCTGATGTATAACATTTAAAACACATAATAATAAAGAAAAAAATTTTAAAAAAAGAATCCTGTACAATAAAACAACCTCTAGAGGCATCATGATCCCTGACCTCAAGTTCTACTATAGAGCTACCATAATAAAAACAGCTTGGTACTGGCATAAAAACCAACATGTGGACCAATGGAATTGAAATGAAGACCCTGACATTAATTTGTACACCTATGGACATAGAATTTTTGACAAAGAAGCCAAAAATGTACAATGGAAAAAAGAAAGCATCTTCAACAAATGGTGCTGGCATAACTGGATGTCAATGTGTAGAAGGCTGCAAATAGATCCATATCTGTCACCATGCATAAAACTTAAGTCCAAGTGGATCAAAGACCTCAACATAAATCTAGTTACTCTGAACCTGATAGAAGAGAAAGTAGGAAGTACTCTTGAGTGCATTGGCACCAGAGATCACTTTCTAAATATAACACCAGTAGCACAGACACTGAGAGAAACAATCAATCAATGGGACCAGTTAAAACTGAGAAGCTTTTGTAGAGCAAAGGACACGGTCAATAAGACAAAGCGACAGCCTACAGAATGGGAAAAGGTCTTCACCAACCCCACATCTGACAGAGGGCTGATATCCAGAATACATAAAGAACTCAAGAAATTAGACATCAAAATGCCCAACAGTCCAATTAAGAAATGAGCTATAGAACTAAACAGAATTCTCAACAGAGGAAGTTCAAATGGCTGAAAGACATTTACGGAATTGTTCAACATCCCTAATTATCCGGGAAATGCAAATCAAAACGACTCTGAGATACCACCTTACACCTGTCAGAGTGGCAAAGATCAAAAACACAGAAGACAGCTTATGCTAGAGAGTATGTGGAGCAAGGGGATCTCTCCTCCACTGCTGGTGGGAATGCAAGCTTGTACAGCCACTTTGGAAATCAATATGGCACTACCTTAGAAAATTGGGAATCCATCTCCCCCAAGACCCAGCTGTAGCACTCTTGGGCATATACCCAAGGAATGCTCAATAATACCACAAGGGCATTTGCTCAGCTATGTTCATATCAGCATTGTTTGTAATAGCCAGAACCTGGAAACAACCTAGATGCCCTTCAACTGAAGAATGGATAAAGAAAATACGGTACATATACACAGTGGAGTACTACTCAACAGAGAAAAACAATGACATCATGAGGTTTGCAGGCAAATGGATGGATCTAGAAAAAGTCATCCTGAGTGAGGTAACCCAGACTCAGAAGGACAAACATGGTATATACTCATTCATAGGAGGATACTAGATGTAAAACAAAGATGATTAGACTGCTACACAACCCCAGAGAGTCTACCTAGAAAACAGGACCCTAGGAAAGACACAGGGATCACCCAATGACAGAGAAATGGATGAGATCTACATGAACAACCTGGACGACAGTGGTAGCAATGAAGGGCAAGATTTGAGGGAAAGAAAGCTAAGGGGAGCAGGAGATCCCAGCTGGATCAAGAACAGAAAGGGAGAACGAGGAATAACAGACCATGATAAATGAAGACCACATGAGAACAGGAATACACAGAGTGCTGGAGAGGTCTCCAGAAGTCCACAATGATATATCCTCTGTAGACTGCTGGCAATGGTCGAGAGAAAGCCTGATCTGACCTAGTCTGGTGATCAGATGGCCAAACACCCTAAGGGGCGTGCTGGAACTCTCATCCAATAACTGATGGAAGTGGATACAGAGGTCCTCAACCAAGCCCCAGGTGGAGCTCTAGGTGTCCAATTGTTGAGAAAGAGGAGGGACTGTTAGAGCATGAATTGTTGAGACCAAGATTGGAAAAAGCACAGGGACAAATAGCCAAACAAATGGAAGCACATGAATTATGAACCAAAGGCTGTGGAGTCCCCAGCTGGATCAGGCCGTCTGGATAAGTGAGACAATTGAATAGCTTGAACTATTTGGGAGGCATCCAGGCTGTGGGACCAGGACCTGTTCTTGGTGCATGAGCTGGCTGTTTGGAACCTTGGGCTTATGCAGGGACACTTTGCTCAGCTTGGAAGGAGGGGACTGGACCTGCCTGTACTGAATCCACCAGATTTAAATGAATCCCCAGGGAAGTCTTGGATCTGGAGGAGATGGGAATGGAGGGGAGTGGAGGGGGGGAAGGGGAGTGGGTGCGGGAGGGGGGAGGACAGGGGAACCCATGGCTGATGTGTAAAATTAAAACACAAATACAATAATAAAAAAAAGAAGTGTTAAAAAAAATGAGTGGAACAGCAAATGAGAGGAATTAGTAAAAATAATATTTATAAATCAATGTATAATTGCCCACTCTGTTAAATACAAGTACAATTCTTCTGAAACTTCACAAAATGATCCTAGTAGTAACTAAGAGAATTCTTAGAGCTCTAAAAAGACACCCTGAGATCTCTAAGACTTGTGTAGGAGCTTGTGTGGTGGCACACACTTCAAGTCACAGTACTTGAGGTGCTACGGCACAGGTCTCATCAGTTTGAAGCTAATTGTCGTGATACTCTCTATCTTTTAAAAAATGTATGTAACTGATACCAGAGGTCATTAAAATAATAGAAAACATATCAGGAAACAATTATGAGTGAGAAACCTCAAGACCATGCTTTAATAGTCTGAATCCATTTCACGTATAAACCGTTAAAATAAATTCCTCATTGTTAAGTTTCCTAATGCTCTCGTTGGCAATCTTGGGGTGCTCCGTCATGTAATGTCTAAGGTTCTTGCTTTCCTCCATTCTTCCACTCTCTGAGGAGTCCATTTTACTCACTGCAGTGAACCATGTTAGGGCAGTGACTAGGTCAAATGAGTCTTCACACTCCCCTGGACATCTCACAGAGTTTTGTGTACACAGTATTTGTGCTCAGTAAACACCCACATTCATAGTGCCAATTGTTTTCCTAACTTGAAGGTTTGCCTCTGTTCTGCATGAACTATGTGATCTCTGTTGCTGTGTGCAGTGAAGCTTGCTACAGAGTTTGTTTTGTAAACGGCAGCTAGCATAAAAGCATCCCAACCCAATATTCATAATCTTGAGACTTGAAAAATCTTCCAACAGCGTCATGTACAAACAATTGCACAAACCAAATTCCAATCCAGTCAAAAAGGAAAGCATCTGGTTTCTTGACATCCAGGCTGTTTCTGAGAAGCCTAGACTGTCTGCTTTCACTTCTGCAGGAAATAAAAAGGAGTCTGGTTTGGCCTGAATATACCAGGAAATCTTTCCTTACAAAAGAATTGGAGGAAGCCTGGGGCTTTCCTTATCCATTGTTTGGCGACTATGTAGACTTCAAATTCAGAGAGGGTGAAGGGACAGGAATACATGGGGAGAAAGTTTCTGATCATATTGGTAAAACATAGTCATATAGAAACCTAATTTGAACCTATACAGAATTCAACTGAACAGTGGCCACTTTACTGTTTGCTGAAATCCCAGATGGAGCAGCTGTGTGGACACCATGTTCTGATAAACTATTAAAAACACATTAGGGGCTAGAGGGATGGCTAGGCAGCTAAGGGTGGGGCTTCCTGCTCTTACAAAGACCAGAGTTTGTATCTTAGCATCCATGCAGAACAGCTCACACGTGTTTGCAACTCCAGCTCCAGGGAGCCCACAACCACTTCTGACTTCTGCAGGGACCTGCATAGGAGGTAGACAAACACATACACATGAGCAAAGAAAATAAATCTTTCAAAAACACATCTAATACCTCCAAGCTCTATTTATTGTTCTCCAAAGTGCAGACAATAGCACATATAGAAGAACAACCCACAAACTCGTATAAAATGGAGTACGTCTGTCATATAACAGACAATAATCACATATATACTGTGCTGAGTTTTCAATTTACTACCTTTGAACGGTGATTCCTAAGGACACTTCTCAGGATTACAATCAAGAAAGTAAACCTCCAGCCCACAGGGGTATAGGAAGGTGGGACATCTTCACTATAAACTGAGGCTATGTCTGAGGAAAGGAGTGAGGCCCTGACCAAGGTCCTATACACTCAGGCTTTGGCCTAGGCCACATGAAACATCTGCAAACTTAACTCCATCAGCCTTTACAGCACAGGATACCTGGTCTGGAATTCCATTTTCTTGGCTGGTGAGAGGTGTTCATCTAGGGTGAGGAGCTCCCTGCTCTTTCCACATCTGCATAATCTCTGTGTCTTTTTGTGCAGCTGTTCAAGTTGGTAGCAAACTCATGCCTCTGGTTTTTGGTGCTACCATCTCTTCAGTTCTGACAGCTGCTCCCTGGACCTAGGGCAGTTTTGAAGATTCTGTTGATCTGTCATCCTGGGCTTTGGTTTTAACTGTCACACACAATGCCTGAATGAAGGTCCCTGTTTTGTATGTGGTTTTGTGATCTGATACCACACTCGGAGGGAATTGAAAGGACTCAGAAAGTCAATGACAAAAAGAGACACCTTTTTGACAAATGTATGCAAGTGATAGGGTTAGAAGGAGGGGCTCGTGGGCTGAGTTTAGCTGGAGTCTACTCTTAATGCTTTTCCAAAATATTGAGTATCAAGAGTTTTATACTGAATAATGGGGTGGATAGTCCCCATTCATTTCCTGGGCAGAGTTCTTTGTCTGCCTGTCTGTCTTCATCTTTTCTTTGACAAGAGCAGGGTAAAAGTGTCTATTTTCTTCTCTGAAAATATTCTTCAACTCCTGCCTCCTGTGAAAAAGTTAGTGAAGAAATGAGAGGCAAAGAGAGGAGAAGGCTAAAGGAAGCCTGGGCAACCAACCTCTGGTTGTATCACCTATCACAGCTGAGAAAGGGGAAGCTGGGGCAGGATTAATATTTGCATTCGTTCACTTCCCCCTTCCATGTTTATTGACTTGATCAGGGCCTCAGTTCTGCCTGCTCTCTGCTGGGTGGGAGTGATGGGCTGGGGTTTTTGCATGGTCCCTCATTTTGTAACAAAATGTCCATGGGAAACAGTTATAAAGCTTTATTGGGATGCTACAGAGAAAAATCAAAGGAGGTTGAGCAATGTATTAAATAGCCAGCTTTTTTATTATATATAGTGCCGTATATGTAATGACATATCAAGACTCTGATAGTTAGCATTTAATACTTTCAATTACAGAGTGACAATGCCTGGAATGAAAAGTGCCTGAGTACATTTGCTCATTTGTGCTCAAACTGATGATTGACATACAATTAGGGACATTTTAAGCCTGAAAGAATGTATCATTTATAAACCAAAGATCCTAAAAAGAAGCCAAACTGAACCCTCCTACAAATGTTGGTGACTGAACTGAACTTCGGTGATTGCAGACAGGTTGGAATATTAAGAGCCAGAGCATAGTTAAATTACCTTGGCAGCTTTAAGTAGCCATTCATTGTACCTCTCTATGTGTGCCTAACATTCCTTTGAAATATGAACAGACTCTCTGACTTCCACCAACCCAAAATCTAAGAATGTCCTCTGATAGCATGTGAGGTCTATAGCAGATATTCCCCACCTTGCTGTAACCTGCTCACCTAAGGTTTCAATGAATGTATTTGAGAAGTGTCTTGATTTATGACTTTTATTTTGTCACTGTAGAAACTTCATGAAATTGTTACCACACTGGAATATGAAATGTGGGGTAACCTAAATCCGTGCTCCCTAGTCATGGCCATCACTCATGCCAGGGTGGGCTTTTTGGTGTTGCATCTATGTGCCTTTAAGTCACCCACTCATGGGTTCACTATCCTGGACTTGGATGGGACCACTTTTCAATATGTCATGGGCCCTCTGTCTTAGTTAGGGTTTCTATTGCTGTGAAGAGGCACCATGACCACAGCAGCTCTTACAAAGGAAAACATTCAATTGGGGCTGTCTTACACTTTCAGAGGTTTAGTCCATTATCATCACAGTGCATTGTGGCATGCAGACATGGTGCTGGAGAAGTAACCAAGTGTCCTATATCTTGGCTTGCAGGCAACAGGAAGTGGTCTGAGATACTGAGTGTGGCTTGAGCATATGTAAGACCTCAAAGCCCACCTCCACAGTGACACACACTTCTTCAGATAAGACCACACTTATCCAATAAGGCTACAACTCCTAATAGTGTCACTCTCTTTGGGGACCATTTTTCTCTCAAACCACCACATACTTTTTATGGTGAGTATTTGTTTGTTCATATCTTCCTAGAAAAAGTCACAGAACACAACTGTCACCTCTACAGATACCAAAAGAACCAAAGATGAGTTGGGAAGGACTGGTGACATGGTCCCTGCAATGGGTGCTGAGACAGGCAACTGAGGCTGATCCATGTCACTTTGCAGGCCCAATCCATATAAGGTGTTGCTGGGTCCTAACAGCTCCCTTAAGGGAGGGGGGTGAGAAAACGCTGCATCAATGACACAGACACTGGGAGTCAGGTGAAAGGCAAACAGCAGACTTGATTATTCCATAACTGGGAAAGCCTTATATACCCTCCTCCCAGCACCCAGGCTACATCCTGATCCAGTGACATTGTTTGGTCACCCCTCATTGGTGACATTGTATGGTCTCCTCTCATAGGCTAGGTGTGATCAGGACATCTGACAGCACTTGTTGCTAGGCCCTCAGGCACACTGCAGGTTGGCTCATAAGGAAATAGGCTATGTGCATGCCTTTGCAACTGGTTTGAGCCTTATCTTCCTGCAGTAAGGCTCCTTTTATCCATGCAGCATGGATGTTGTGCCTCCTGGTGTAGTGGTGGTCACATGCTCCATGAGAGGATGAAGCATGCAACCTGAATAAGCCATCCTGAGAGTCAGAGTGACCTTGAGGGAAATACCAGTACAGACATCTTCCTTTATCTGCTATGGAGTGGTGTGCATCTTTGATGGATTGGGTCCATCCCCTAAGTGCAGAACGCCCCTGAAAGTAGAGAGACTAAATATATTACAACTCCTGAGAGTGCCACACAAGACAAGGGTTTGTAAACAAATTTTGGCAGTAGCATCTGTGTGGTCTCTGTTGTGAGCTGTTAAGACATGCAACCAAGCTTTACTGTTTCCACAAAATGAACTTGACAAAGCAATGAGGTCTTAGAGTGGGAGCAGGGGTCCCTGCTAACTGCTTCATTTGCCCCTGATTTGGAAGGAAAAGTAGAAAAGAAAGGATGAGTTGGGGCTTTGGTGCTTCCCACAGCTGACTGGATGTCAACATAAGGAATATAAATAAGTTAGAACTGCCATGAGCTCTTCTTGAGATTCAAAACTGTGGGGCCCACTGCAAGAACTGAAAAGTGAGGATGAAGAGAGTGAAGCAAGCTCATCATAGACGCTAGCTCTCAATTCTGACCTTTAACAGAGAGAAAGGGAAAATGTGGCATGTATACTGGGCATGTTTATAATGGTTCAGTGTGAAACTGTGATAGTTAATAGTCTGCATCTGAACTTTGTGAAATGGAGAAGACTCATAACCAAAAAGAAAATGATCCTCATTGATTTGTGGGACAGGGCAGTGGGTGGGACACTGTAGTGGGTGGCTCAGGGTAATGGGTATGACAGGGTGGTCAATGGGACAGGATGGTGGGTGGGACCAGCTTGAGTATGGGTGAAGAAGAGAAATATAACCATGCATGCCTTTTTTTTTTTTTTTTTTTTTTTTTTGGTTTTTCGAGACAGGGTTTCTCTGTGTAGTTTTGGTGCCTGTCCTGGATCTCACTCTGTAGACCAGGCTGGCATTGAACTCACAGAGATCCACCTGCCTCTGCCTCCTGAGTGCTGGGATTAAAGGTATGCACCACCATGCATTTTTAAGATAAGCCTGCATAGCCTGAGGCAATACCAGGGAAATCATTCCCTGAGAGACCAGCTTACATGAGCCATTGGGCACACTAGGATCACACTACCTGGGGACTCCATGAATAGCAGAAACTGGAAGACGATAGAGGGAAGGCAGACATTAATGAGGACCCTAGGTAGAGAGGAGACACTGTGTGGTGTTCAGTTTACAGGGCCAGAAAGGACTGTGTTCACAGAAAAGTTAAGCAGCTGGTGATTAGTTTATCAGGGACCTCAGCACTGTTAAGGGGCTTTAGTGTGTTCACTCTACTTTGAGAAGCAATTAGGAAAGGAAGGAAGAGCATAAAGACAAATACTTGAACACTTTTATAACAGCTCCCTCAGGGGAAGGGGTGAGAATGCGCAGCATCAAAGGGACAGACACCAGGAGTCAGTTGAAGGCAAATAATGAACTCCTTTATTCAATAATGGGGAAGGCCTTATATACCGTCCTCTGAGGACCCAGTCTGTGTGGCCATCTTCATTGGCTGGGCACAATCAGGAACTCTGGGAGCACCTATTGCTAGGCCCTCTGGCAGACTCCGTAGAATCAGGAACTCTGACAGCAACCAGGAACTCTGACAGTGACCAGGAACTCTGACAGTGACCAGGAACTCTGACAGCGCCTGTTGCTAGGCCCTCAGGTAGACTCTAGGTTGGCTCATAAAGAAGTACATTATGCACATGCCTTGGCGACTCATCTGAGCTAATTTCCTCGACCCTATAGGCCTGTCCTACTACACACTTCCATACCACCATTGGGATTAGCTTCAGGGACTGAGGCAGGACTATGCATACCCTCTGTAAGTTTGGTATTGTTATAAAAAATAAAAATAAAGGTATCTGAGACTGGATATTTTATACATTTGGCTGCCAGCACTGGAAGCTAAAAATCCAAGAGTGGAAGGTCACTGTCTGTTGAAAGTATGGTAGTTACATTACAACATGGCACATGCCATCTTGTCAAGAAGACCCAAAGTGACAGAGAGAGATGTCACATGGTGAGAGGGAGACTTCCCACGAGAGCCCACAAATCACAGCCGCAAGGAAAGTTTTCATCTGTCTTTCAAACTTTGTCACCCCCTACCCCATAGCCACACCTCATGAAGCTCCCCACTTTCCAATATCACCACACTGAGGCCAGCTTGAAAGTCACACTTCCACCACATCCAAGACAGCACCCTATCTGGTCATGGCTATAGTCAGAAAGGACTGACCTCAGCATGGAATTTAAGGAGCTATTAGAAATTAATCTACCAGTGAGGATTTCATAGCTATTCATTCACTCAGTAAATAGACAAGCAGCATAGTGGGGGGTTCATGACACAGCTTAGGAGTCAAAAGTGCCTCCATGAAGATTCCTTAGATATTATAATGTGATGCCTCAGGGTCTTCCTCTGCCTTTATTTCTATGAACTCATGAAGCAATGTGTGTTATGACATTAAGACATGTGATCCATAAACAGACATCAGCATTGAGCCTGGGACACCTGCATGAAAAAGGACCCTACCACCTGACTGTACTGAAGCTAAGAACCAGCTGCTGGGTGTCAGGAGGTTGGAAGATATGCTGTCCCCTCACTTACTGCACCTCTAAAAGAATATGCAATTCCATTGTTATATATCCTTCCTCTTCATCTATACTTTTTCAAGCATCCCACAAACTAAAATCATTCCATATCACAAGGAAATGGGTTTGGGTTTTTTGTTTGTTTGTCCGTGTGTCCGTCCCCGTCCCGTCCCGCCCCCTTCCCCCCAGGCAGTGTCAGTCTTAGGCTCCCTCTTGTGGCATGATTTTAAATAACAAATGGATTAAAGGTCTCTTGGAACCAAATACTGGAAGTTTCTGGTGGGGAAGTCCTGACACACCCTTCCCCTAACACAGCTCACTGAAAATTTCCACCATTGTTGATTCACTTCCTTGGCCAAATGGTTTCAGTTTTTCAGTGCTTCACCCTACTACAAAAGTCACAGTGCTTTTCAACTTTTGCTCACTTAGGGAAATTCAGAAAGCCTCTCCAGGAGGACATGACAAGAGGCAGAGCCCTCTTACCAACTGAGCAGCAAAGGCAGGTAAGAAGGGACACTTGCTCTTGCTGGTCTGGGGAGTTCTGATCTGGAACATGTGATCTGGAACATTCTGGGCAGGAATGAGATAGCATTTTTGAGGGTTAATTCATTTTTATTAGAACAACTATGACTAGAAAAGACTGTTCCTGGGCATGGCAGATGAACCCTAGGTCGTATTATCAGGGCAGCCAGGCTCTAAGAGGCACCACTGTACTCATTATGAGTTTGGGACCAGGAGCCATGTGGCTGAAACAGGGCAGGATATGCATTGGGACTGTCTTTCTCGGTGTTGACCTTGTCTCTGATGATAGTTAAATGACTATGATCAGTGATGGAGCAAAGCTGGCACAGAAAGGGCTGCTTGTGGCTAATTTTCATGAGGGAAACAGAATGAGATGCAGGGTGAACAGCCACTGCTACGGTGAAGGACAAATAGAGGAAACATGGTGTTGATGTAAGAACACAAAGGGAATAAGAGATATGATCTGTTCTAGAGCTGAATATGAGTGATCGATGGCCCAGAAACACAAGCTCTGCCAACCACACATACCATGTTCCAACTTGGCAAGTTTCTGGAAGTTTTGTAGCAACAGACTAAAGAAAGTCATAAATCAATGTACTTTTAAAATGCATTGGTGGCAATGTGGGGCAGGCAGAATGTGCCAAAAGGGGAGTTTGCTACAGGCCTTCTGATGCAAGAAACGGCCATGGAGTCAGCTAAAGATCGCCTAGGAAAATTTGGCTCCAGACTATACAACATCCCCGCTCTCCACAATCACACAAATTCTAATCAGTCAGCCTTGTAGTTCTTTTATAGAGTTGTGGCTGTTTTCTGGGAACCTCAGTTCACAGCTAAATCTCATAGTGAAAGATGAAGGATGGACAGTGGCCATCACACATCTAATCTTGGCTGCCAAGTGAATTTCCTCCTTCAATAGGAAGATTGGCTCATTCTTCATGTCCACTTACTTCTTAACCCTATCCTGCAGGATCAACATTCTGTAGTGAACGGCTTTCTTAGAAGATCTCTGGGCACAAAAGGCTAAGGACAAAGTCTGCTTACACTGTCCCCAACTCCAGGCCCTCAGGCAACTGTTCCTGTCTTCTGGAGACCAAACCCCCCGTCCAGGTGCCATTCTCGCTCATCACGTTCCTGTGTAATAGTTTTGTTCTGTGTGGTCAGGTCTTAGTCTCTGATTCCAGTGTTTTCATCCTCCTCTTTGCAGTTCTCCTTTCTCTACCAAATGAAAACTAAACAGAAAACCCAAAGGAGAATGGCAGGAAGTGATTTCTTTGAACCACTTTCTTTCTTGTGGTCTTGACCAGCTCTCTAGTTTATTGATATTTATAGCACAGTTGCTTTCTGCAATATCAATATTTGCATTGTTGTGTTTATTTTGCAAATTCTCATTTGTTGTGAGAGTAGACCCAGTTTTTATTCATTGCTCATTCATAGCTAATGGAGTTTAAATTTCAAGTCAGTGCTCTTCTACAACTATTTCTTTGGAAGAGTCACTGTCATATATTTCCATAAATCTTGCAAAAACCACATTATGTTGGTTCTCTTCCATGAATGGCAATGTGATTAATTCTGTGATTAGAGACTCGTGGTCACAACATGAGAATAACTACAAGAATAAATAGAGTGAATACATTTCATAATCTCTAGAAATTCGGACCACATCATGGGTATAACTACTCGGAAACATAGAGTGAATACACTTTATAATATCTAGAATTTGTGTAAGGGCATGCATGCATCATGCAATGAAGCACTAACTCCATGGTCTTTATTCATTGTAATGGTAAACTAATGAATAAATGGATATTTGATTGATTATATAAGCTGCAATATAAAATAATTTCTCTAAATATGATTTCATTTTTCCATTTGATTTCTAGTATAAAATCTTTAAGAAGGAAAATTTTCAGTGCAGAATAAAACAAAATATTTGTGTTATGTGAGCAGTAGAATGTTGTCAGTGTCACATTATAAATGAAATTCTTCAATAATATCTTGTAAGATTCTAAAACTATATAGGTTCATCTTAACCTATGTCTCTGATGTATGTTGTGTTTTTTGAGAGTTTCATAAATCTACTTTTGAATGAACAAATAAGATTCTAGTTAATCTCATCTCTCCCTCTATAGACAGGGAACAAGACTGCACAATGGCCTCAGAGGTCCACATGCCAGGCCCTGTGTGCCTCATTGAGAACGTGAAAGGACAACTGACCATCAACCAGGAGGCTCTGGGGATCCTGTCTACCATCAAGCAGCCTGTGGTGGTGGTGGCCATCGTGGGCCTTTATCGCACAGGCAAATCCTACTTGATGAATAAGCTAGCTGGGAAGAAAACAGGTGAATGCCACCAATGCAGCTGAGCTGGGTCCCCTCTTCCCACTCACACTGTCTGCTTCCTGCATGAGAGTGGGAAGAATTTAATCTTCCAGTCACAGTTGGATGTTGGGATCCTTTTTGCTGTTGCTTTGTCTGTTTGCTTTCGTTTTGGAGACAAGGTCATGTGATATAGCACAAGCAGGCCTTTGGCTCAGCATGTAGTTGTGGCTAACCCTGAACTCATGATCCTCTTGCCTTGGACTCCTGAGAGCTGATTACAGTCCTGTACCACCACATCTGACCCCTAGTTTACCTTCCAAAAACACAAATGTTTCATTTCCTAGATGGAGAAAGACACTAATAAATATGTATTGACTTTTTTATTATCATAAATTATATTAGAATTATCTTCATAATTTTTTAAGTGTCTGGTTCTGTGGCATTAAACAAATTCATGCATCTGTCTCCACCATCCATCTCAAGAACTAGCTCATTGCCCATCCTATACCACTGTTCTACATGCTGTATCCATGGATTTGGCTATCCTAGGAATACCACGTGAATAAGGAGACTCATACAAATTACCGTAGTTTTGTGACTGGTTCCTTCATTTAACATGGCACCTTCAAGATTTGTCACTGTGAGAATGAGTGTCAAAGTTTTCTTCCTTTTTGAGATTCAGTGATAAAGTATGTCTAACATTGCCTCATCCATTCACCTGTAGACAAGACAGCTGAGTACTCTGATTGATGCTGACATGAAGATGACTATAGAGACACCTGTCTGAGTCCAGGCTTTCAGGTTTTCTAGATTGAATTAGTCTCATTATTGATCAAATGATGGTAAAACAATGTAAGGAAAGAGGATTTACTTTGCTCACAGTTCAGGGGATATCAGCCCACTATGGCAGGGGAGACAGGACTTTGTGGCTATATGTGTAGTGGAAGGAGCCTGCAGCTTGTTCATATCATGGCTGACCAGGAAGCAGAGAGCAGAGGGCCACAAACAAGGCCAGCAATAACCTTCAAAGGCCTGCCCTCTGCCAGCCAGATCCTACCTCCTAATGTTTCCACAAGTCCCAACACAGTGCCACTAACTGGGGACCAAGTGCTCAAATACATGGGCTTGTGATGAACATCTACATTCAAACCATAACATTCTGCTCCTGACTCCAACATGCAGGTGGACCAACTTCAAAAGTCTCCATAGTCTTATAGTTCTAACAGTGTATAAAAGTCCACCATCTCATGTGAGACTCAAGAAAACCTCTAATTACAATGTCACAGAATAAACATCCCCATTTGCAGTGTTCGAGGGGACAGGAAGGACAGAACACACCATAGCAAGACTGAATCCAGAAGGACAAACCTAACCCTGCAGCTCCATGTGTAGCATACAAGGCATGTGGTGGCCTGCTCTAGACCACAGCAGCTTGCAGACCCTGCCTCCTGCTTCCTGCTGTTTACAGGACACAAGGGCTCCCTCTAGGGTTAGGTCCACTCATTGACTCCAGCTTTCCTCAGTGGACATCCCAGACCTGGCATCTCTAACTTCCTGGGTCTCCACTGTTACTGCAGCTTTACCCCACAGCCTCACACAGCAAGCTCAGGAGCTGCACACGAGAGACTGACCCTGATGCATATTTTCTGTGGAACCTTGATGCAAGCCTGGAAGATCATTGCATTCTGCATCTCTGATAACTGAATTTCTGTTATGTCTCTAACTGTGAGATCAACATGACATTTGGTTTTAGTTCATTCCCCTGACTTGATTGTGCTGATTTTTCAAAAGAGATTGATTTATTTTAATTTTAATTGTACAAGTATTTTGTCTGTGTACCACAAACATGCCTAATATTCACAGAAGTTGGAAGGGACATAAGGTTCCCTGAAACTTAAGTCATAGACAGTTGTGATTTTGCTATGTAGATACCAAGAACAGAACTCTGGTCCTATACAAGAAGAGCAAGCACACTTAACCACTGAGCCATGTTTTCTCTTCAATTGTGCTAATTTTATTATCACTTTTTGAAGCACTTGTTCCTACACATCTAATCCCTCCTATCTTCTCTGCTTTTCAGGCTTCTCTCTGGGCTCCACAGTGCAATCTCACACCAAGGGGATCTGGATGTGGTGTGTCCCTCATCCCCAGAAGTCAGACCACACCCTAGTTTTGCTTGACACAGAGGGCCTGGGGGATGTGGAGAAGGTAAGGACTGAGGGCTCAGTGTGCAATTCAGTCCCTCATTTCTGAATATTCTACACTATACTCTATGCTACTTTAAAAACCTTTATTTATGTATTTATTTACTTACTCATTTAGTGTGTGTGAGTGTGTGCCTGTGCGTGTGTTGCACGTGCCATGGTGCCTGTGCTTCAGGGCTCATGTGGAGTCAGAGGACAACACGTGTGGTCAGCTCTCTTTTCCACCACGTGGCTTCTAGGGATTGGACTCAGGCTCTAAGGCTGCACAGCAAGACGTTTTTACCCACCAAGTCTTCTCACTGGAACTGTCATTTTTAAATAAGAGTTTGAACTTAATCATAGCATCCTTTTCATATGTATTATATAACACATGACATGTTTAGTCAACCAAGAGGAAGGAACTTGTCACAAGACTGGGTCACAGAACAGCAGGGTGATAGTCCACAGTGTTGAAACACTAACAACAGGCTAAGCAGCACTAGTGAGAATCATCACAACCGAAACCACAAACCAAAAGAACGTTCACCCTGCAAGTGCTGTGCACAGCACCTGTAGGTGTAATACTGCCTTCTGTTTTGTTTTGTACCTTGCATAGGGCATAAAAGGTTTCATTTTTGTTAAGGCTAAAATCCCCTCTAATTGAGTATATTTTACCACTGCTGATCTGGAAAGTGGCATAAGAACAGAACATACTCCTGACCATGTGTGTTCTGACTCCTAGGGTGACAACCAGAATGACTGCTGGATCTTTGCCCTGGCTATACTTCTGAGCAGCACCTTCGTGTACAACAGCATGGGAGCTATCAACCAGCAGGCCCTGGACCAGCTACAGTATCCTTTCTGAGGTTCAGAAAAGCAGAGCGAGTGGGGTGACCTGCCCTCGTGATCCAGCTCCATGACTCTGGCTCTTGGTTAATGAAGCATAAAACAAAAGAACAAGAAAATCACCCACATCTATGTAACTACAGTGTTCACCCTGAGGTTAGGAACAAGGCAAATGAAGGTTTGAGACTAGGGCTCAGGAATATGTAGAACTCATACAGATGTGGATCCTGGAGCTTTGGTTGGTGCTATGGTTGTTTCATGGCTTTCCTTAATTAGCTGTTCAGCTATGTGACAGAGCTGACAGACAGAATCAGAACAAGATCTTCACCAGACCAGGATGAAGTGGAGGACTCAGATGAATTTGTGAGCTTCTTCCCGGACTTTGTGTGGACTCTGAGGGACTTCTCTCTCGAGCTGAAAGTAAATGGGGAACTCATCTCTGCAGATGAATACCTGGAGAATTCCCTGAAGCTTATACACGGTAAGAGACCTACAATTTATTTGTCTTCCACTTTCTCCTTTACCTTCAAGTTGTCTTCTCTGCCTCAAACTTGTTTTTATGCCAGACTACAGAATAAGGTGCACCATGAGTATATATTTGAAAAAAGAAATGTATATGAAAGTATTACCAACATCCTAGCCCAGCTGCTGGAATAGTGCAGCCTCCATGTAACTGATGTGCTGCCAGAAATCAAATGATGTCGTACTCTGGGTTTACATATTGTCTGTGCACAGAGTCCAGCTATATATACTAAGTGGGTTGAATCTAACAGAGCATTCAGCCTTTCCTTAGATTCAAAATCCTTAAAGATGATACCACCACCCCCTTTCCGTTTTCCTTGTTTTGTGTTTTCAGGGTCTCACTGTGTAACCCTGACTGGCCTGAACTTATAATCCTCCTGCCTCAGCTTCCAGGATGCCAGGATTATAAATTTGGTCATGTATCAGCTCACATGACCAAATTTATAAATATATATATTCACCTTTCATGTCTAAAAATCCTGCTTTTCACTCTTTGTAGATACGGGTAAAAAAGAAACAGAACAAAAGCTTAATCTCCCTCGGCTCTGTATCCAGAAGTTCTTCCCAAAGAAGAAATGCTTTGTCTTTGAGCGGCCAGCACATGGGAAGAAGCTTGGCCAGCTGGAATCGCTGCAGGATCAAGACCTGGACTCAGACTTCGTGGAACAAGTGGCAGAGTTCTGTTCCTACGTGTTCAGCTGTTCCAAGGTGAAAACGATTTCAAGAGGCATCAGTGTCAATGGACCACGTGAGTCCCTTCCAGTCCTTCTGCTCACTGTTTAGGCCACAGCATCATGAGATAGCAATGACCTGCTTCAGCTCTGAAGCTATGTAGACCTGCCACCACTGTAGGGCTAGGCTGTGGATGTCACCAGCATTTATAATAGACTTTGTCTATCACATTTTCTTCTTGGGAAAGAGGAAAGGGGCAAAAGGAAAAATTCCATTTTAAATTACCCAGCAAATTAGACCTGCATTCACCAATGATAGCCACTAAGCAAGTATAGCTCTTAAAATTTAAATGAAAGTATGAGCTAGAGAGATGGCTCAGAGGTTAAAAGCACTGACTGCTCTTCCAGAGGTCCTGAGTTCAATTCCCAGCAACCACATGGTGGCTCACAACCACCTAATGATATATGGTGCCCTCTTTTGGTGTGCAGGCATACATGCAGATATATATAATAAACAAATGAATCTTTAAAAAATTTTTAATGAAAGTACAATAAAATCTACATGGAGCTATTTGCTGTCATATTAGCACATACAGAAAGTTCTCTTGGGCAATGCTATTTTTCCTATTCTACCTGATGGAGAATTTCTGACTGGGAGAGCACATTTTCTTCCTGAATTGGAATCAAATGCTTGCAGGACTGGTGACACAGACAGACATGAAAGAGGTATGGATCACGTTGTCATGGTGCTGGCATCAAAATGGATGCAAACATCCCATAGACACAGGCCCATGTAGTCTCCATCCAGCATTCTTAGCCTTTGGGTCTCACACACTTCATGAGAGGAACTTCACACCAAGGAAGGTCTAATCTCAGCAATCTGAGGTAGACACTGAGATGTTTCTGTCTGCCATTCTTCCAAATGATGCTAAGGACACTGGTGCCTTAAGACATCGATGACTGACATATCCAGAATTATACAGAAAAGTGTTGTTTTCATCCATCTGTAGCAAATATTGTAACCTGTTCCCTGGTTGTAGGACTAAAGAGTTTGGTGATAACCTATGTGAACACCATCAGCACTGGGGGTCTGCCCTGTGTGGAGAATGCTGTCCTGGCTTTGTCCCAGATAGAGAATGCAGCTGCAGTGCAAAAGGCCATTGCCCTCTATGAGCAGCAGATGAGCCAGAAGTTGCAGCTGCCCACAGAGAACCTCCAGGAGTTGCTGGATCTGCACAGGGCCAGTGAGAAAGAGGCAATAGAAATCTTCATGGAAAATTCCTTCAAAGATATTGATCAAGTGTTCCAAATGGAATTAAGGGTAATATTTCTCTCTCAAGTTTACCTTGATATAGATTTTGGAAAGTGTTATGGGGAAATGAAATGGGTGTTTGGGGAAGCAATTGTTAATAGATTTGGTAGCAATAACAGCTACCTATTAATAATTACAATAAATAGTAAAAATGGATTCTCATAGACTCAAGGCTTTAAAACATTTCTTATTTCATAAATAAACTTGCAATATTCCCTTTCACTGAATTAAGCAGGAGAATAAATTAGTATGTCTGATCAAGTGGCATGTGCACTGTTTATATACTGATCCAATATTCAAGCCAATAGATTAGAAAACTACAGCTTTAGCTATCAGAGGCAAATTAATGTTGAGCCAAGTGTATTCCATGTGCCGTCTCTGGCCCAGTCTATAAAAGCAGATTACTCTGCTCTGAACTTCACTGCCAAGGAGCAAGAATGGCATGAGGAAAAAGGTCAGAAGAACAGATGTAGTTATAGTGAATGAATGTAAGTTTTCCTTCGTTTATGTTGCTTTTGTGTTTGTTTGGTTTTGTTCCCAGAAATTCTAAACGCAGCCCTATTTTGCCTCTTAACATTTTTCTTTTCATTTTCACATTAAAGACCAAGCTAGAAACAAAGCGAGAGGAATTCCTCAAGAAGAATGAACAGGCATCCTCAGATCTCTGCTCAGCTCTGCTTCAGGGTATTTTCAGTCCACTAGAAAAAGATGTGAAGCAGGGGATTTATTCTAAACCAGGGGGATACTGCCTTTATATCCAGAAGATAGAAGAGCTGAAGAAAAAGTACTCCGAGGAACCCAGGAAGGGAGTTCAGGTAACCAAGGTTATGTGTGTGTTCTGGGAAGCTGCTGACCTCCGTGAAACAGCACAGTGACCACAAGCATCATTGCAAGAGTGCCACAGGTTTATACACCATGCAGACACTCCTTAAACATCACATACACGAAGGTTACCATACACAGTATCATACCACACTGGACACATCCTGCTTACTCATCAGAGACAGTGCATTCACTTAACAATTGAGTTCACACTGAACAATCTTTACATTAACCACTAGGGTGAATGTCGCCCTGTCTTCCAGCTTGACTCTTTGTGTTGCAAAAGATCCAATGATGGCCCCTTAAATGAAGCTAATAATTCATCAGTTCTGGGCTTCACACTGGCTTTCCAAGACAACTGGGTGCAATAAGATAGCCCTGTGTCCATCTGTCCATCACTCTTCCCCGGCCCCATTCTTTTCTACCTTTTTCGTTTCCTCTGATCCTTTTTCTCCACCAGGGCTTAGGTCATTATCAAACTCTCCCCATATATCACCACAGCACCATTAACTCCAATGTTAGAGCCCTAGTCTAACAGGACAGCCTTTATTTTCTAACATAGGCCTCCAATTAAAGATAGTGCAAAGTAGGGTCCAGCCTAGACTGTGTGCCTGTTTCTGTGACTGGGACTCTAAGCTCCAAGAGATGTCACTAGAGGAAAGGGGGTAAGAGAGACAGTCCCATGGCATTCAGTCATTCTTGCTGTTAACTTCATGTTTTCTGGACTCAAAGGCTGAAGAAGCTCTGAAGCAATTTTTGCAGTCCAAGGAGGATGTGACTAATGCAATTCTACACACAGACCAGGTTTTGACACAAAAGGAAAAGGAGATGCAAGGTAAGGCACAAATTAAGGGGACATGTGCCCACAAAAGCTGTGGAAAGTTTAAATTACTCATAAATCTGGGACCCTAAACCAGAGCTAAAAGAACAAAGCTGTGTCCCACTGGCTGGTAGCAGACACGGTAGTACTATGACATCAGCAGTGACAAGGAAGCGTGTGAGGAAGAGGAGAGGAGCATGTGATGACTTACACCTTCCTCCTTGCTTTCCTTCCCAGCGCAACGTGTGAAAGCTCAAGATGCCCAGGCTGCAGCAAAGTTAGTAGAGGAAAGGCGACAGCAGAGTGAACAGTTGATGAAAGAGAAAGAGAGGCAGATGAAACAGTTGATGGAGAAGGTGCAGAAGGAACAGGCCCAGATGAGAGAGGAGCAACAGAGGGCCACTGAGCACAAACTTCAGGTATTGCGATTTGCATCGCCATCTATGTTTTCTTCACTTAAAAAAATATTTTAAAGTGAGTGTGTGTGGGGGGGGGGGGGTGCGCATGCATGCAGTATGTATCTGTAGAGGCTGGAAGAGGGAGTCAGGAGCTCAAGTTTTAAATGGTTGTGAGCCACCTGACTTGGATGTTGAGAATGGAATTCCAGTCTGCAACACAGTTTACCACTGCAAAAATATCTTAGCTCTTTCCCATAGCGGAACCCCCAATGGTTGTTTTTCTGTCTTATTTAGTATAAGTTTATTCCGAAGAGATTTTTTATGAGGAGAGGAACTCTACAACTGTGTGATAGCCTGTCTGTCCCCCTTTTTCCTATACTCTGCTCCCAAATTGTGTTCAGTTGGGAGTTAGATGAGGAAATTCGTTGTCTTCAGTCTGGGACTCTGGTTTTCTCACCTATCATCTATCACCCTGATGCCAAGTTATGGAAGTTTATACTAAATTTCCTCTCCCACCGCCACTCGCCTTCCCTCTTTTTCTGCGTGAGTTCCAGAGTGTATCTGTGGTTGTGCACATGGATGTGAAGGCCACAAATCTACTTCCAATCTTCCTCCATCACTCTCCACCACATTTCTTGAGTCAGAGTCTTTTTGCTGAACCTAGAATTCACTGATGGGGCTAGCCTGGCTGGCGGATTAGTTTCAAGGATGTGCCTAGATCTGCCTCCCCAGCCTGGTATTACAGCACACTGCTGTGTCTAGCTCTCCCATGGGTGCTTGAGATTCCAGCTCAGGTCCTCACGCTTATGCAGCAGGCGTGTTACTGACTCATCCCCACCCCCACCCCCACCCTAGACTAACTATCTTAGACTAAGATTCAGACAGAGTCTTAGGTCAGATTTTCAGAATTCATTCTTGTGGTGCCTGTTTATATAAGATATGAGTAAGTGGATGTGTTAAGGTCTATGATGCTAAAATTTGAAGTCAAACACATAATTAAGATTACCTATAGAGGTTATAGACAACTGTTAAGAAAAAAAAATCAATACTGGTAACTTAGGTTCATCAACAGAACTGTTGTTGTTTTTTGTTGTTGTTTTAATGTGCCCTAGGCACAAAACAGCTTTGGCCACCAAGCTGGGCATCAAGCTAGGATGAACAAAGGACTGCCATCCACTCTGCCCATGACTGATATAAGAACACCGCCAACAAGGTGTCTCTTTGCCCATTGCTAGAATTGTTTCTTAGCTAAAGGAACCCCCCAAGAGACATGATCACAGCTGCCCCCCCCACAAAAACATAATTTGGGGAGGAGGATAAAAAATTCAAAAAGAAAAAAATTTCTTAACATATTAAATTTTACACATGAATAAAAACAGGTTAAGATATATAAAAATTAAGGGTAAAGAAAATTTTAAGAAATTAAATAATAAAAATAAATTACTACAAAAACTGCATAGAACATAGGGATCTACTCAGTGCAACAATTCTGTCTCCACTTGTCACTTTTTAGGAACAGGCTGAACTACTAAGGAAAATATTCCAGCAGGAGATGAAAAGAGCTGAAGAAGAAAGGATCATGCTCCAGCAAAGGAAAGCAAAGCGCAAATGGTATAAGCTGAAGTTCTAGAACAGTGCCATCCTGCCACTCAAACCAGAGCTGAACAGGGTGTGGAATTTGGAACAAGTGTCATTTCAATTGATAATAATTGGGTCCTGCATCAGAAAACTAAAAATCTGTAAAGATGTGCAGTGTGATCATTGAAATTGTGTTTATCTTCCTATAAGATTGTGAGCCAGGGATGTCATTGACATCTCTACTACAAGACAGGTATCAACAACACTGCTCAGAACAAAGTCCCTTTTCCAGATGTTCTCCAGGAGACAAATGGACACTGAGCAAATTCTTAAATGGTGACACGTAATTAGAAACCAGGTTGTTCAGGGATGTGATGTATCGAAAGGACAGGGATAGCCAGCCTTACTCCTTACTGGAAACAATATACAGTACTCCAGTACAGTAAAACTGCTCAATCTTTCAGCAGTGGTGTGATCTGTGGACAATGGTAATGAACAACCCTGTCAACACACTCATTATGAACCAAGGCACCTGCACGGAGATCTAGAGTCCATATGTATAATACCCACAGGAAGACAGAAGAATCCATTCACATGACAAGGAGCTGGATCACAGGTCCATGGGCTAAAGAAGGACATGTTTCAGTTTATGTCGATGGAAACTGTAACAGGACATTTCCAAACTCCACTAGTTGACACTGATTACATAGAAACATGATGACAACTAAGCACAATGCATACCTTAAGTACTTATGTATAAGGTATACATAAGTATATGTTATGTATACTTCATGTATAACAACATAGAACTTTAAAAATGGGCTTTAAATGATGATGGGTAATCTTAGATATCAAAGGAATTGTAATGATTTATCTTTAACTATAAACTTATGCTACTCTTTTTCCTATTACTAGCAGTTGTACTTGAAATCCTGTTGATTTTCCCCAAGCATAATAAGCATGAGGCTGTTTTCCATATTTTGACCATCTTAGTATGATGGAGTATAGATAAACTATATTCCAACTGCCAAAAGTGCAAGATAGGTGGTGAACATCTTTTAAAGGGACTTGGAACTTATTTTTTGAGGTGGTATGGCTCAGTGGGTGAGTACTCACAGTGCAAACATGGCATAATTCAGATCCCAGCACCCACATAACAAACCAGACATGGTGGGCACACCTGTAAGCCTAGCACTGAGGTTGGAGCAAGGACAGACAGGAGGATCCCTGGGGCTTCCTAGCCCACCAGTCCAGCCAACAGATGGACTCTGAATTCTCTGAGAGACCTTGTCTCAAAAATAAGGTGGGAAGTAATTAAGAACAGAGTTATGCTGTTTGTTGAAAGTGAATGAGACCAGAAATAATCACATTAAGCAAGTTAAATCAGTCTCAGAAAAACAAATGCATGTTTTCTCTAGTACATAACTCCTAGACTATATATAGATATATAAAATTACATGTGTATATATGACATGAAAGTCAAAGTGAAATTGTCTAGGGAAACAAAGAGGATGAGTGGAATAAGGAAGCATGAAGAGTGAAGGGTACAGGGGTATGCTAAACATACAAGATATTTTTATATGAAAATATCCTCCTATACCATCTTATACCTGTCAAAATGGCTAAGATCAAAAACATTGATGACAGCCTATATTGGAGAGGATGTGGAGTAAGAGGAACACTCCTCCATTGTTGGTGGGAGTACAAACTTGTACACCCACTTTGGAAATCCCTAATTGATTCTCAGCCTTTTGGCTGAGATCAAGTGTGGAAATCCATGTGGTGGTTTCTCAAAAAAATGGGAATCAATCTACCTCAAGACCCAGCTATATCAATCTTGGGCATATACCCAAAGGATGTTCAATCATACCACAAAGATACTTGCTCAACTCTATGCATAGCAGCATTATTTGTAATAATTTGGTGTAATAGCCAGAACCTGGAAACAACCTAGATGTCCCTCAACAGAAGAGTGGATAAAGAAAATTTGGTACATTTACACAATGGAGTACTTATTACTCAGATGCTAAAAACCAATGATGTCAGGAAATTGAAGACAAATGGATAGAACTAGAAAACGTCATCCTGAGTGAGGTAACCCAGATCCAAAAAGACAAACATGGTATGTACTCACTCATAAATGGATATTAGATGTAAAGCAAAGGATAACCAGGCTATAATCTCCAGCCACAGAGAAACTAGGTAATAAGGATGACCCTAAGAGGGACACATGGATTTCCCTGGGAAGGGGAAATAAATGAGATCTCCTGGGTAAACTGGGGCAGGGGAGAGGATGGAGGTGAACACAAGGGATTGAGTTAGTTGAGTTGGGGGCAGGACAGAGGGGGAAAGTAATGAAAGAGATATCTTGATAGAGGGGGCCATTTTGGGGTTACAGAGAAAACTGGTGGCAGGGAAACTCCCAGGAATCCACAAGGATGACCCCAGCTAAGACTCCTAGCAATAGTAGAGAGGGTGCCTGAACTGGCCTTCTCCTGTAATCAGATCAGTGACTACCCTAACTGTCATCATAGAGCCTTCATCCAGTAACTGATGGAAGCAGATGCAGAGATCCACAGCCAAGTACTGAGCCAAGCTCCAGGAGTCCAGATGAAGAGAGGGAGAAAAGATTGCATTGGGGGGGGGGGGTGTCCAAGATCATAATGAGTTCTTCGAAATAACTACATAAAAATCCCATGAACAGTGAAACAATCCTAGAGCAGTGTAAGTCTCCTCTTTTGTTTCATTTAGTTTGGGGTTTGGGGTGGTTGGTTGCTGTTTGTTGTTTTGTTTTTTATTTTGAGCTAGCGTCTTGTTATATAGCTCAACTATCCTCAGATTTGCACCAATCCTCTAGCCTCTGCCTCCCAGTTGATGACACTGTAGGTATGCACCACCATATCTGGCCATATATGTCAACTTCTTTAAGACAATAAATGGCAGCTACAAAAATCCCACAGCAGCATCACACTTAATGAGATACTAAATGTTTGCCTCTCCAACCTAGGAAAATACAAGGCCTTCCCTCCATTCTCACTGTTCATTTCAGCATGACACTGGATCTTATTACAGTGTGGTGGTCTGAATGAAAATGGCCGTATAGGCTCATAGGGAGTGACACTATTTGAAAGGATTAGGACCTGTAACTTAGTTAGAGTAGGTATGGTCTTGTTGGAGGAAGTGTGTGGGTAGGCTTGAGGTTTCAGAAACTTAAGTCAGACCCAGCGGCTCCCTCTCTTCCTGCTGCTTGCCAATCCAGATGTAGAACTCTGGGTTCCTTCTTTCCCCACCACATCTGCCTGCGTACTGCTATGTTTCCGAAAATGACAATGGACTGAACCTCAGAACTGTACTTCAGCCCCAGTTAAATGTTTTCCTTTATAAAAATGTCTGTGGGGCTGGAGAGAAGGCTCAGAGGTTAAGAGCACTGGCTGTTCTTCCAGAGGTCCTGAGTTCAATTCCCAGCACCAACATGATGGCTCACAACCATCTGTAATGAGATCTGGTGCCCTCTTCTGGCATGTAGGCAGAACACTGTATACATAATAAAAATCTTGAGAGAGAGAGAGAGAGAGAGAGAGAGAGAGAGAGAGAGAGAGAGAGAGAGAGTTTCTGTGGTCATGGTGTCTCTTCACAGCAATAAAACCCTAACTAAGACAAATAGTATCACAAGAAAAGCCCCTAAAGACATGTGGATCAGACAGGATAAAATAAAGCTTTGTTTGCAGACAGTATGACTGAAAATCCCAGGGAATCTACAAAACAATTCTTACTCTGAACAATGAGTTTTATAAGGCCAAAAGATACAAGGTCAATGTGTTATTCACTGTTCTTGTTGCTGTGACAAAATACTTAACAGAAGCAATTTAAGAAAAGAAAGGTTTAGGTGAGAAGGGTGGTAGAGCCTTTAATCCCAGCACTTATAAGGCAAAGGCACCCAGACCTCTTGGCCAGACCTCTGGATCAAGGCCAGCTTGGTCTACACAGCAAGTTCCAGGCCGACCAAGGCTACATAGTAATACTGTCTCAGAAAAAAAGAAGGGGGACTAGGGAGGAAAAGAGGAGTAGGCATTCTATATTTGGCTCTGTTATGGGTTCAGTCTACAATGATTGACAGGGAAAGCATGAAGTATGGCCAGTTACATTGCATTGCTTCTGCAGTCAAGAAGCACAGAGTATTCATGATCAGTTAGCTTTCTCTCCTTCTTCAGTTTGGTACCCCAGCCTACAGACAGAGCCACCCACACTTAGGGAGGGTCTAACCACATCAACCAACTTAATCCAGAAAGTCCCATATCCAGTTTTTGTCTCTTCATGATTCTAGATCCTGTCAAGTTGACAATATGGACAGTCACAGGACCGGGGAGGTGGTCATGCTAGGAAAGCATCTGCCATGCAAGCACGAGTACCCGAGTTTGGGTACCCAACACCCACATACAAGCTGGGCAAGGCAGCAGACATCTGTAGCCCAACACTGGGGAAGGTGGAGCAGAGACAGGCAGGTATGTGGGACTTGATGGCCAGCCAGTCCAGCCAGATACATGAACCCAGATTCAGTGGGAAAATTTTGTCTTAAAAAATAATGTAATCAAGAAACAGACACCTAGTGACCTCTACATGCACACATGCATATGCTCACTAGAAACACATACATCACACAGTTTACACACACACACACACACACACACACACACACACACACACACACCTAACTAGCTCAATCAACAAATAAAAAACAAACTTCAACCATTTATATGGACAAGCAAAAAACAACCAGAAAGCAAAATTTACAAAACAATAACTACAGAAAAAGTGAAATATTTAGCTGCAAATCTACCAACACATGGGGTTTCTATGTTAAAAAGCCACTCTAAGAATAGAGCTTGGCCGAATAACTCATGATCCTCAATTCTCAGAATGTACTAAAACAATTCTTACTGAGCACCCAGTCTCTGTGAAGGTGCTTCAGACCCGCTTTCTATAGTTCGTCCTTGTGGGGCATGGTGGTACAACAGCAACAAAAGTGGGTACCCCACATTGGCTAGGTCCCAGTAAACACTAAAATACATCTAGCAATGTGTATCAGCCTTTCATCCTAATAAAATGAAAAGAAATACGGCCCAAAAGTCAAACATTTGTCTGCCATTCAAATACATATTCTAGGCCCCCTCCCCCAGTACAGGAAAGCACAGAAGAGAGGAGAGCTTAAAAGAAGACACAGAGACTCTCCCACATTTTATTACAGAGATCTTCCCAGCCTAGATCAGAAGCAGTGTCTCTGGGAAGTTAGGTAAGATCACATGGACCACCACAACCGCCTAAGCTAGACTGGTTATTGATTGAGAACTCTTGGTTGAACCCCAACAAGGCACTCTGCCAAGAACTGGGAAGTAGGGGCTAGATAGATGGCTCAGTAGTTAAGAGCACTAGATGCTCTTTCAGGAGACCTAAGTTTGATTCCCAGCATCTATGTGGTGGTTTACAACCATCCCTAACTCCAGTTCCAGGGAATCTGATGCCTTCTTCAGACCTTGCTGGGCACCAGGCATGTACATGATGTACATACATCCATGCAAGTAAAACACTTACACATAAAATTAATTAGTAATCAATTAATTAAAAAGAACTGGGAAGTAGCTAACAGTCTAACTGTGAATAAAGATATTAAACAAATATTCACAGAAAAATAATCCCCTAGAGCAGACAGGCTCTTTCTGATTTAGGAATGAACTGTCTACTTGATCATACAATATATTGTCACATCTCCTTAATATGTCTTAAATATATCCCCTGGCTGGACACGCAGTAGAGAAAAGAAGCAAAAGGAAAAGAATCCAAAATATGAAGGAAAAGGTAGGAAGTGTGAAAACCTATCAAAGCCATCCAAAAATATCTTTAGTGATGTGTCTTGTACTCAACAGCATTACCTGATTCAAAGCGGCAGATATGGGAAATTCAACAGCAAAGTGCGCCATCTAGTGGCTATCACTTTCATTACTACCTGCGAGTGTTAACATTAGTTGTGCATATTTCTCCTAAAACCAGTCGGCTGGGTCTTTTGGATTTTGTTGTTGCTATTATTCACCATAGCACCATCAGAGCCTAAAAGGGTTCCTGGGACATAGGAAATGCTACACATAAAGCTTTAAACATGACATCCCATGGTATTTTATTACCCTGGCTCCATTTCTGATGCTTCTCCCTCAATGTTTACCATTGGATTAGTACACATCACAAGAGGATTTCAGGTTGATGTATGTTTATATTCTTGTTCCTGCTTTACTTTACAGAAAGCATTTCATCATCATCCGGTATTTAAGAGAATCTGAGTCATCTGAAGTCAACTACCTCGAGGCCCAAATGTGCAGGTGGCCTGAAGCAGTGACTCTGAAGCAATAGCATCTAAGTTCAGTGACACAGACAAAGGGGGCAAGTGGAAGCCTTCATGGACAGTTCTAGGGCTGAGAACCTACAGCCTGTTAGAGAGCATTCCTTGAAAGTTTACATGCACCTTTATGGATGTGGTACAGGAGTCCCAAGGGGTAAAGTCACAGAGAGAAGGAAACCAGACATCTCAGCAAAGACCAGTTCCCACCAGGTTCACACCTGGCAGATGTTTGCCTGTGTTCACATTTCCTGATGCTTATAGCTAGAAGCTGTGCCATGAATCTGGAAGGCTATGTTGGGCTTTCCCCAAGGACAGTCTTGATCATTATAGTTTACATATACACCCCACATTTTCAATAACTTTCCCTACCATACTGCTATGTAAAGTCAAAATTCATTTTCCCCTTTTAAAAAACAGTTCAAAGATGACAGATTAGTTTAAATGGCAAATGTTAACAACTAAGCTGCATTTGATCCAGAGAAAATTTACATGCATGGAGACAGAAAGATTCAGTTACCCTCAGCAACTTTTCTGTGCGTATATGTACACTTTCTGCTAAGGCTTTGGAAACATTTAAACTAAGGCCAATACCACTATTGTCGCATAGATGGGAAGTGGTGACTTACCAACTTGCGAGCTGAGCATTATGCTGCACGCCTGTATACCCTGGTGCTCGGGAGGCTGAAGCAGGAGGGTTCCTAAGGGTTTGGAAGCAAGTTCGGCTAAACAATGAAACCAATCTGGGTTGTGGGGTGAGACCCTGTCTCAATAAAACAAAACAACAAAAAAATGTCAACTTGTAGATTCCATGTTGTCTCCAAGAGGGCTGCAAAATCACATTCAAACTGGCAAGGAAACCACAAATCGAAGAAGAAGAAAGGAGGCAGCATTTCATTTCGTGACCAGTCTAATCACACCAGAATCCCGGAACACAGTGTTCATGCCACACACGGTGTGTTTTGAAAAATCAAGCCAGCAGTAATTGTAATGGTTGCATGAGAAAAACAGAAAGAGAAAAGGAAAGCAACCGAACAGCCATTTAACCTTAAAAACCTTCCGAACAAACCCTGAGGTTTCCCAATCCATCCACAGCAATGTCAACAGAACACCAGCTGCAGATAACGCCATTCCGAGATCGTTGTGAGTTTTAGGCTCAAAGGGAAAAGCTCCAAGAACCCCCCAAAAATGGACAGACTCACTGACTTGGTCCAAAAGTCTTGGCTCAGCTCAAGCTGGACTGTAGGATTGTTGGCAAAGAGACATAGATAGACTCACTCCCAGAATTCCTCGGGGAACTGTGAAACTTTCTGTCTGCCAGGAAGAAAGAGCCACTCACCTGAGATATATGATGTATACCAAAGCCACAGGGCCCTCAAGCCCCCTCCCGCTCTACCCTAGACTTCCAGGTTGTTCTGATTCACAGTACACCGCCCACCCTCACCCCTGCCACATCCCTGCAGCTAGCGCTTTGTCTCTATAACCCACTAGGTTTCCCTGTTCCTGCTTTTCCCTCTGCTCCTGAGAGAAGTAGCCTTTGCCAGTCTGCCCCCTCCTCTCTGCCCAGAGAGGTAGCCATGACTGCTCTGGACTTTCCCAAAGGTCTCTGGCTAGTCTCTCTCATATCTATAATAAAAATCTTCTTCCCACTCATGGATCCGTTAGTTCAGGGTCTTCCCAGCGCCCTTGCTTACAATGAGCTCATTTAATGATCATGTCAAAACACGGAAGAGACTCGCTGTGCCAAGGACGGAGCATCCAACCAAAGCCTGCTTTTGCTATTTCCTCCATGCATGATCACAACGCTCAGCCACTCTTAACCACCTGGATTTTTTTAAAAGCAAGAGGAAGAAAATCTAAAACACACACACACACACACACACACACACACACACACACACACACACACACACCCCTCTGGCGGTGCCTCTGCGCTCTTCTTTCTTCCCCCAAGTTCGGGTTTCTCCTTAGTTACTAGGTGTCTTGCTGCTTAGGTCTCGCCTCCTCCGCCCTCTAGGTTTTGCATCACTACAGTTTCGAAGAAAGGGTTCCTTCTCCCTCCTCTCGCCCCATTAGATGGGACAAAACAGACTCCTACAAGCCCTTCTGTACACCGCTCAGGCCGAGCGTCTTCCAGTCTCTCACCGGAACCCGCTCGGAATCCACCCACAGCCGAAATTTACTCACCTTACCAAATCAGTCTCGCCCCAACCAGGCGCACACCCCTTTTCTCCCAAATAATGAGGCCACGCCCGGTCCTCCCAGACTAGCTGCTTAGCTCACGCTCTCACAGTGCGCTCCGGGATTGGAGAACCCCGTAGCCAATCCGTTCCCTGAGCCCGGATGCCGGGGCCAATCCCCAGCCAGAGCCAGACGCCGCCTCCACCCCGCCCCCTCCACCCTCCAGGAGGGTCCCACGCGGCACCCAAAGTGGACTTGCCACGGGACCCGCCCCCCGCGCCACCTCGCGACCTCCGGATTGAAGCTAGAGTCGCTTTCGAACCCGGAGAGCGAGGTGAGTGGGTGCGGGACTTGGTGACGCGGCCCGGGTTTGCTGAGCCGGGAGCCTTTGGGGGATCAGAGGGCTGGAGAAGCTCCTCTACAAGGCTCTCGGTCAGATCGCTGCGGAGACTGCGGGGGTCAATCTTGGGGTTGACACGTTCGTCTTTGGAGAAAGAAGGGCTCCGAGATCACTGGACCCCAGTCCTCTGTTCTTTTACTCTGAATTGTATAATTTGGGGTATTTAGAACGCGTTCTTGAAAGGGTAGCACTGACTCGAATTTATCCCTGATAGATTTTTGTTTGTTTGTTGAGGCAGTCTCTTGTTCTCGAAGTAATTATGTAGCAGAGGGCGATCTTGCACTTACCGTTCCGTCTCTCCATTCAAGCCGTTTTGAATGGTGCTCTTAACTCATGCTGATAAACTTTGACTGAATTTTTCCGTGCTTCCTCTTTTCATATGGCCTTGAACACCTCTTTGTACTTTCCAACCTTGCTCACCTACCTCTGTTGCAATTAGTGAACTTTATAAACATTCCGGAAGTGGACTAACAGGCACGGCCTGTGAAAACGAATGGGTACTTGCTCGTTAGCACTAGCCCTTTTAGGGGTATCTTGGATAACCTTTCTTAAGCTTGCCGCTCACCTGAAGATTCTGGACTTTGTCAAATTCACTAAACTCTAACTATTCTTAGGGTATGTGTCCCTCACATGCGGCAGGTTTGTAACTTGATAGCTTGAGTGGTAAGTTCAGAGCACTAAACTTTAAGCGTTTTTAAACAGAGTTTTGAATGCTTTGCCTTCCTTTGAGGTTTGCATTTTGCCTTCAATGACTCACCAACCTTGAATTTCTAGGTTGCTCACAGTCTTCCTTCTGAATCAGTCCACTCTAGAGATGATAAAATGGCAGTTTGACTTTTCTGTTGATCATATGTATCAGGCTTTATATACCGTGTGCTGTGATCAGATAGGCTAGGTCACTCTGATTCACATTTTTCTAGTTTTCTTCACAGACCTTGTGCTTGGAGAAAAGCCAAAGCCAGCTATCTTTTTTTCTCCTGGCGTCATGACATCTGAATGTATCAATTTATTTAGTCTATTGGTGAATATCAGTATACAGTGTTAATTGCAGCAATTATTTAAAAAACACATTTATTTAAAAAGCAAAAGTCATCCAGAGGTCATAGTATAGGCCTGTCATCCCAGTTGGGAGCGAAAGCCAGAGGATCAGGAGGTCAAGGTCATCCTCAGCTACAGAGCTTGAGGACAGCCTGGGCTACAGGAGACCATAACTCAAAAATAAATAAATGAATATAGGAAAGCTGGCATTAAAGGTGTGTGCCGCCATTCCTGGCCTAAAAGCTTTATATTTAATTTAGAATATCTTTACAGATCTCCAGTGTAAAACAATTTAAATATTGTGCATCTCAATAAAACATCAGTGGGTCTGAGAACATTTCTCAATGGAGTATTAGCATTTATTTGGGAACAGCAGAGCACCACGGGGGAAATGCAGGGCCATAGAATTCTGTGGCCATATTCAAATAGGGCATTCCAGGGGAGGTGGCTTTAGGGTTTTTTTTGTTTGTTTGTTTTAAGGTGCTGGGATTAAACACAGGACCTTGCCAATGCTAGGCAAGCACTCTACCACTCAACTATATCCCAGTCACTCAGTATTTTGAAACAGTCTTGCTATGTAGTCCAGGCTAGCCACAAACATATGATCCTACTCTTATGAGTGCTGGGATCACAAGTATACAACACTATGCTCATCACACATGGAGAAGTTTTCAACACACACACACACACACACACACACACAACCCCAAGGAGGAATATATAAAATACTTTGAAACACTAATCCTTGCCATGGAATATTCCTTTACACTGTGTGAAGATATGTCACTGTGACTGGTTAATAAAAAAAATGAATGGCCAATATCTAGGCAGGATTTCCAGGCACAGGAGACTCTGGGAAGGAGAAGTGTAGGGACACCAGGACACAGAGCAAGCAGCATGGGAATTACAAAGTAAAGGTAACCAAGCCATGTAAAAGAATATAGATTTAAAATAACCGGTTATTTTAAGTTATAAGAGGTAGTTAGAAACAAGCCTAAGCTATCGGCCAAGCTTTCATAATTAATAATAAGTCTCCATGTCACTATTGGGGACATGGTCCCAATGAGAAATCTGCCTACAAATCCTTTGACTGGTGATTTACAAGGCTTTGCCTGGGTCCCAAGTTGAACACACACTCACACTCATGCATGGCTGCACACACACACACACACACACACACACACAATTAATAAGTGCAATTTTAAAACTTTTACTATGTTCATATTTGTATGAGCTTGTGTTCTGTCAGCTGCCTCCGGGTAGCTGATGTAGTGATGTAGATAACACACATGACTCCTCTTTCAATGTTTCTCTTCTACAGCATGTTTTTGGCCCAGAGAAGACTCTACTCCCTTGGCAGCCAAGCACAGCTTCTAAAAACAATTTATTCTTCGAACGTCCTTGGGTTCTCCACTTCTGCCGTAGGTATTGCTTTTCACAGACAGACAAATTATTCTATGTATTTTCTCATGTTGGTTAAAAAAAAGACACCATTTTCCAGGGACTTTTAGTAAGTATTTTAGTGGAATGAAGGATTCTGTTTCATCACTGACAAAAACTTCGGTTCTTTGAGCAATTGCTTGCTTGCCTGTGGCTCTTCGAGTTGGCCATTCTTATTTTATGTTCACAAAAATGTTCAACTGGAATGTAAGTTTTTGTGTGTTACAAATGAGAAATTAGAATCGTGACAGGTTTATTCCTCACTGTGCCAGGCTCTGCTGTGCTCAAGTAGGAATTCCTTTTGCTTAGCTGTTGTTATCTGTTTTTCATTATGTACAGTGCCTGCCACTGAAGCAAGGGCTTTGGCAGCAAGGGCTGCAGCCTGAGGAGATTCTGTTCCCCTCAGGCACTGACTCTTGCAGAACTACTAAGAGAACTTATCTAAATAACTTATGATTCAACAGATTAGGTGGGACTGCTCGGTCAGAGAGGCTGAACAGCTAGTAGCTAACTTCCCTTTGCTGGCATCTTCCAAAATCACCCACACCCCACCCACACCCCACCCGCACCCCAAATCCTTCTCTCAGTCCCCTCTTAAAAAGCCTTTGCTAGCCATGGTTTCTTCCTACCACTTCCTGTCAGCTAAGCTACTTGCTGATCCAGCCTCCTATTTGCAGGTTAATTTTATTTAATCAAACACATCTTTGAATTGTTAACAAAAGCAATAGCAAAAAAATGCAACACACTTTAAAATAAGATTCCCCACCACTTAGCAAAGCCTGTCACTCTAATTAAAAGTACAAAAGTGTAGGCTGATGGCCTGCAGTTCATCTAAATCAGTGGGTTACGACCTCTTTGTGGCTTGGGTGATGCTTTTACGGGGTCACATATCAGATGTTTACATTACTATTTATAACAGTAGCAAAATTACAGTTATGAAGTAGCAACGAAAATAATTTTATGGTTGGGGGATCAGCACAACAATATTAAAGGGTGGTAGCATTAAGAAGCAGGGGAAATGCCATGGAAAAGCAAACAAACCCAGAATGTGAGTCATACTACAGGATGGAGAACTGAGCTTGCTTCTTCTGTCAGCCAGTGGCACAGGAAGTAGGTGGGAGGCAGCCTTGAGAGGTATTGCCCTGAGATGACCCATCGTGGGGGTCCCTGCAAGCTATGAAAAAATAAATAAATAAAGGAGAAAGATGAATGTACACTACTTAAATGTTTATGCCAAAGAATTATTATTAATTATGGTAATTAATAGGTTTTTCAGACCCCTAATAATAGGTTTCTCTACCAACTCAGTAGGCCAGATCAAGCTAAATTGAAAAAGTGTAACAATGGGTTTATTGGAGCAAAGCAACTCCACAGCAGGTTCTCCAGTCCCAGAGATCGAGGCTGGAGATGCCACATACCTGAACTAAAGTGGTGAGATTATATAGGTTGTAGACAAGGGATGGTGACATGTCCCCCACAAACTGGGTTTGTGCCCAAGTATACTCAAAAGCTGAATGCTTTAGGCAGGGACTTGAGTGACTGGCAATTTCAGGGGGGAAGCTCCAGGAGCCACCAAGAATGCTGACCTGGGCTTTTTGGTACCTTTCCTTTATTTGAAGACTCTCTCTTGGTGGGGTTTGGAGGGGAGAATGGGGCTTTCTGGATCATTCAGGGGCAAGCTGGAGGTTCCAGCCTAACAGTAATGACATTACAGTTGTTTTTCAAAGAGATATACCAAATAAGTAGGGATATAATGAGGTAAGGTCCAGGATTTACTTTGAAATTACTCAGTGGTTATCAAAAAGAAGAGAGTTGGGGGAATCATGGCATTGTTGAGTTCGTACTCTAATGTGAATGTGAGCATTTGATATTAGGTTGAGTTTTCTCTAATTGTCCTTTTCATGAGTCAAAAGGGGTAGAATGTTAGGAGCTTCTTGCTGTTCATCCCCATTCTAATCTCTGAACCCTTACTATGTAGATCTTAAACGTTCAAGAAGTATAATCAACTTTTAAATATTGTTACTTCTATCTTATGAGCATCTTGAATTTCCCTTCCCCCATACATAGAAGATGGTTGAATCCAAGCAATTATGATCACCCAATGCGATCCTATGAAACTTCAATACTAAAAGGTGTGAGCTGGGTATAGGGGCTCATGCCTTTAATCCTGACTCTTGAGAGGTGGAGACAGGTGGATCTCTGTGAGTTCAAGGCCAACCTGGCCTACGTAGAGAGTTCCAAGACAGTCAGAGAGCTATAGAGAGAGAACCTGCCTCAAAAAATAAACAACTGTGGGGGGCCATCTGACCCCCACATTTTCCCTGAGTTCTCTTGAGTAGAAGCAATAGGAAATATTAGATAGAAGAATTGAGAGAAGAGAAAAAGATAGAAAATTAGATAGCCTCAAGAGGGCCTGGATCCTAATCCATCAGGCCTCAACTGTCTCTGCCCTAGGGTATTTAAAGGAATGCCAAGGGGTGAAGCAAAAGACCTCCCCCCAGCACAGCCAAGTGCAGACCATCTCGGACACCTGCACTCAGGCCAGTGGTCCAGACATCCTCTTTATGCAGACCTGCTGGGTAAAGCCTAAATGGGCTCCATCAAACAGTAACAATGGTGTGTGTGTTTGTGATTATCATTGGTAGAATTTGTTAGATTACATATATGACTCACACTAAGATATGCTGATCCTTAAGTCTGGAATATTCTTAGAAAAAAAATGTTTCTGAGTTAGTCTCATCTACATCTCAAGTAAGAATCACCAACAGTGCATTATTCAAACCTGCAGATTATTTGACATACTGTTCACCACCACCACCACCCAAGCAATGGAATGACTGAATTACATGTTGACTCTAGGCTTAATTTTTAACAGCTACCATTTTAAGGACTGACCCTGTCACAAAACATTGACATAGTTCATCAGAGGCTTTGTGTTAAAAATCACAGCAAGGTTGGGGGAGGGTATGGAGAGGCAGCTCAGCCTTAAGAGCACTTGCTAGTCTTGTAGAGGACTAGGAATTCAGTTCCCAGATCAGACTATTCACAATTGCCCCTTGTGGTTGATATATTGTGCACCCCAATAAACTTATCAGAGAACAGAACAGCTGCTATAGTAAACAGAGAGGTCAGGCAGCGGTAGCACACACCCATAATCCTATCACTTAGCTGGCAGGATATCTGTGTTCAAGACCCACTAGGGAACAGAGCCAAGAGTGGTGACACATGCTTTTAATTCCAGTACCAAATAGAGGCCTGGAGGTCTGTACAGACAAACAGAAAGTGACAGAGCTGTGTAGGAAGAGGAAGTGAGGTAGCTGGGCTAAGAGAGCCAATGAGAGGGCAGAACGGCAAAGCAATAAAGGGGTAGACAGGAAGTAACTCGCATTTGGAAGCTGCCAAGTTGGTGAGGTAAGCTTAGCTGTGGCTCTCCCTGTTTTCCTGATCTTTCTCTAAGGCTTTCATTCCTATGTTTGGCTCCAGTTTTTTATTTAATAAGACCATTTAGAAATTCATCTACAGCTCATAACCCGCCATGGATCCTACACCCACGTCTACCCTCTACAGGCAGCTGCATGCAGGGACACAGGCACACACACACAATAATACAAACCTTAAAGTTGTCAGACAGATAAAGAGATAACTGTTATTCTTATTGGAGGATGAAAAAGCAGACTGGATGGTATTTGAAAGTCAGCGAAGCCAGGCGGTGGTGGCGCACACCTTTTATCCCAGCACTTGGGAGGCAGAGGCAGGTGGATCTTTGTGAGTTTGAGGCTAGCCTGGTCTATGGAGTGAGATCCAGGTAAGGCGCAAAACTACACAGAGAAACCCTGTCTGGGGGGGGGGGGGGGTGTCAACACTTGCCGGGCGGTGGTGGTGCACGCCTATAATCCCAGCAGTTGGGAGGCAGAGGCAGGTGGATCTCTGTGAGTTTGAGGCTAGACTGGTCTACAAAGCTAGTCCAGGACAGGCTCCAAAGGTACAGAAAAACCCTGTCTCTGGAAAAAAAAAAAATCAGCAGTGGGACGTTCAGGGCATTGGAGGGTTACGTGTGCCAGCCAGGCTGTTGACTATAAACTATAGTCACTAGAAAATGGAAGCTAGAGGACATCTATAGTTCCAGCTACCCCAACTCTGAGTCAGGAGAATCACCTGAGTCTAGAGTTCAGGGCCAGAATTGGCAACAGAGAGAGAGACCAAGGAAAAAGATAGAGGCAGGAGTAAGAAACTGGTTTATCCTGAGCCAAATATGAGTGATTGTGGATGGCCCAAGAATAGACTCGAGCCGCCCTGCATTTGTTCCATTGGGAGAAAGACTGTGTGAACTTTAATAATCATGAATCAATATATTTGCGCAGTACATTGATGGCCATCAGTTAGGCTGGCTTCATCAAGATGGGGAAGCAACACAGTAATTTGATTATCACAGAATTCAGAGGCTGTCACATTGTTGGCTTCAGGATTGGTAGAGAATGGGGGTCGCTCAGATTAGGGGTGGAGTCCGGGAGTTTAGTCTAATAGTCATGTGGGTGTTAGGTAAGACTGAGGCTAACAGCAAACACCAGGGTTATAAGTGTATATCACCACATACCACGCCAGGCTGAGTCCATCCACCCACCCCCACTTTTTTGTTTTTTGAAACTGGAGATTGGACCTAGGGCCTCATACTTGCTGGGGAAGCACTCCCTGCTTAGCTATATCCTCAGCTGTGGTGAGTTCAAAGAAACCAGTTAGCACAAACTGATAGGAAGTGAATGAATTGATGCAAATAAAGAGGAACTGCTTTTTCCCAAGACTGAAATCAGCCAGAATTCCAGAAACGGACTTTGATGTCTGTTTGCCTTCAGTTTAGGAATGTCCGCAATCGCTTGTATTCTCTGCCCTCTGAAGATCAGTCCCGTGAAGTGTGTTGTGCCCAGTGCCTGGCTTCCTGTTGAGTGTAGGGTTCTCCTCCAGCACAGTCTCTCAGAGCCCAGATTCCTTCCCATCACTTGTTCAGTCAGCAGATGCTGAACACATTTTCTTTGCTGGCTGGTTGGTTTTGTTTTCTTTGGTTTTCAGACAGGGTTTCGTGTACTCTAGGCTGGCCTAGAACTTGCCAGGTAGCCTGGGCCGATCCTCCTGTCTCTGCTTCTCAAGTTCTTGGGTCTGTGTCACGGTGCTTACCTGTCCGCTTATTTGTTATTAAAGACATGGCCTCACTATGTAGCCCAGGCTGGTCTGAAACTTGGTAAGTAGACCAGGCTGACATCAAATTTGTATTGGTCCTTTATCTTCAGTCTCCAGCACCGTAGGGTTACAGGAATGAGCCACCACACCCAGTTTAGAAATAATTCTGTATAAAATAGAGGGACTAAATATGTGTTGCATAAAATTTTCAGTTAAATACACACACCTTTGCATTGAGTATAATTGCTTCATTCTTAAATCTTAATTCAGATGTCCCACTGAATTTTGTTATTTTATTTTATTTTTTCATTTTACATACCAACCAACTTCTTTCTATTCCCTCTGCCTCCCTCCTCACCCCCCATCCACTCCTCAGAGAGGGTAAGGCCTCTCTCATAGAGTCAAAGAAATCCGCAAGTGTGATCACTGAACTTTTACATTCAGTTTTCCCATCATTGCTGGAGAATTCTGTGTTTGTGCTGCCATCTCGTGGCAAAATAAGGTAGTCCACCTGGTTTTCTGAAATTGTAGCTAATAATACCTTGGAAGATCTCAAATCTATGACATAATTTTGTTAATGTTTGCCTGAACTTTTTTTTTTTTACAGAGAGAGAAAGGAGTCACGATTTTAAAACACCCTGATGACCTTTTCAAATTAGCTCTGTCTAGATATAACAAACTACAGCTTTAGGATGATAACTCAATGATCATTTATTTGCTGGAGGGATGTACCGTGAAATCCCTACTCCAAGCACCCACACAGCATCTCCATCACCCCTAAAATGTTCTTTATGCCCCCGCTGAAGCTCCCACCTTACCCAGTGGTGCTAGGAACTGAGCCCAGACCCTTGCACATGCTAAACAAATGCTCCTCCACTAAGATAAAATCCTAGTCCTTTGATTTGCATGTTGTCACTAAGGATTAGTTCACTTTGGGTATTTTATATAAACAGGAACATGTCATGTGGCCCTTTGCTTGTGGTTTTTCATTCGTACAGTGATTTTAAGTGTGGCGTATCTGTGAGATCCTCTCCCTTGCTGTTGTGTACTAGTTCAATATGTGGAGACACCTATTTGCTTTTCTTTTTCCCATTTGATAGGCCTTGAGATTGTTTCTAGGTTTGGGTTTCTGTACATAAGCTTGTGAAGTGTCCTTGTACATTGATTTATTAGACATAGTTTTTCATTATCTTGTAAACACATCACAGTGAGATGTATGGTTTATTTTTAATCATATTTAATTACATTTAAATTATGCTTAATTTTTAGGTCACCGCCAAACCATTTCTCAAATGGCCTGAACCCCTTTATTTTCCCAGGGTTGAAGAGTATCCCAATTGCCCTATATCTTTGTCAACAACAGTATCTCAAAACATCTTAATGGATACGTCATGATGTCTCGTGATTTTAATTCTCATTTCACTGATGATTCTGAGACAGTTTTAAGTGATACAGTTTTCAGTCCTTCTATGACAGTGAGTTTGGGGAATGTGACTGTACTTAGTCTCGTGTGAAGGAAAGCAGAGGTAAGCAAAACCCTTTGGGGTTCAAGGCCCCATCTGTTACCTGTGAGTTGCAGGTAACAACTATCCTTTTCTCTTTCTCGGATAGCATGAGCCACCTTATCATCGTTTTTCATGTCAGAGGAGATGGGGATTTAGTCTGTGTCTCGTGCAGCTAAGGTCTGGATTATCAATGGCATCTGATGTGCTGGAGGAAGCCTCTGCCCTTGTGCTATCCCAAGAGTGTCTGATTTCTCAGGCGCCTGAGTGACAACTATGTGCTTCACAAAAGAAACCATAGCATAGGTTGGGGATGGTATCATGTTTCAGTATAGTGTTTCCAATGTGTTTTAAATAAACAAACAAAAACAGACATTTAAAAGGTGGTATTAATACCAGAGAATGAAGGAACTAAGTGCCATCACTGTGGGCATCGAAACATCAAAATATAAAATAATAATAATAATAATAATAATAATAATAATAATAATAATTAAAATAAGATACAACAAAGTATATGTGCACATATGTGTGTGCACTCAAACATTGTATATGGCTTTGCTGTTTCTATTTTTGGCCTCTCTTGCCCTCCAGTAGTTTTTGGCCGTCTCCTTAGCTCATCTAGGTAGACTTGATTAATGATTCCTACTGAACAGATTTGACAGCCTTGATTTCCTCAGTTTCAGCCTCTCCTTTGGGAGATTTTTCTGTTCCTGTCTCATCCCACCTACATGCATTGGATGTCATGGGTTAAGTCCTTCAAACATATGCAGTTGGAACTTTGGTGTAGCAGGCTGGATCTTAGGTTGTTAGGAATTCGCTGCTGAATTTTTCCTTATCTTTGCCAACCCTGCCACCTTGTGGCGATGGTCTAGAACAGCACCCTTTCCCTTCAAGCTGATGGAATATTAGGTGGCTTGTGATTTCAATGGTAACTGTGTAATACAGCAACTCATGTATGTGCCATACCTGAAATCTAACTGATGAAAAATGCACCTCACATGGTTAGCTGCGTTCAAAAATCATACTAGACCTATAGATGTTTCTTATATATCTAGAAGCTCATTCTAACATCCTGGTCCTGGGTCTGCCTCAGGGTTTTTGTGTATGTTTTTCAAGACAAGGTTTCTCGGTGCAGCCCTGGCTGTCCTGGAACTCGCTCTGTAAACCAGGCCAGCCTTGAACTCTGTCTCACAACCATCATTTGCATGCATCTGAGTCTGGTTGTTCCCACTGTGCAGAGTGTCATATGACCTCCGTCACTATAAAGACACAACCCTCACCTCAAGGGCGATAAGAGAAGGCTTATTCAAGAGCCAAATATGAATAACTATGGAACACAGCTTCAGGATGCCCCAAATTACGTGTACCAGTGTGGTAAGTCTGATAAATCTTTTATGATAATGAACATAGACCTAAGTCTAGCTAGCCACTTTAAAAATACATCAGTTAAGACATTAGGTAGGGATGTTAAAGCAAGGAGCATGTATGTGAGGGGCAGGGAATCTCTCTTTTATGGACCTCAGATATTATCCATGACACTCAGCCATTTGGTTGGCAAAGCTAGTGGTCTGTTAAGTGAATACAGCTCAAAGGGCTTTCATCAGTTAGTCATAAAGATGTTAGGCAGATACTGAGTCTCCTAAGGGGGCTGAAGATAGCCTGAGATAAATTGTAATTGGACTCTGGACTTGCAGCATTCCAACCTTTCCATGGCCATTGTCGTTCTAATCAGTTAACCAACCTCTCTGAGGTTCAGTGGCTTCTCACCTGCCACTAGAGTGAGACTATTCTTGCTTGTCACCTTGACTGTACCTGGAATGAGCTACAATCCAGAAATGGAGGGAACACTTGTCATCCGGTTGTTGAGGCAGGAAGACAACCATGCCTTTAATCCCAGTCTTAAGGTTAAAAGACACTCTTTTGATCTTGAGGTGAGATGACACAGGCCTTTAATCCAGATCTTGAGGTGGAAAGGGAAACCTTTAATCTGGGCCACACCTTCTGCTGGACGCCTATAAGGACAATGGAAGAAGGAAGGACCATTAGTCCTTTCTTTACCTGCTTTCTCTTCCTGTCAGCACATCCATCCCTTCCTTCACTGGCCTTGGAGTCCACTTCTTCAGGATTCCAGCACATCCAGAAGACCAGCTGAGACACCCAACCTCGTGGATTCGGGGACTTCCCTTTCACAGCTAGCCTGTTAGACTCAGCCTATTAGTCATTCCAACAAACTCCCATGTGTGTGTGAGTGTGTGTGTGTGTGTGTGTGTATGTGTGTGTGGAGGGAGAGAGAGAGAGAGAGAGAGAGAGAGAGAGGAGAAGAAGAGATTAATTCTAAAGTTCTATGGCTTTAGAGAATCCTGACTAATACAGCTAGTCAATTGATTTCCTCTGGTTGTTTTAATAAAGCAAATGCTTAAGAAATGGGAGTTAGTGTTTTGTTTCCTTCACTACCTTTAGAGGCTGAAAAGGCTAAGACCACTGTAAATAGGGACATTTCATCCTAAGGAGTGAAGGAAACATCTTCCTTGATTTTCAGTGATTTCTTGGCAATTTGGGGATCCTTGACTTGTAGACAAATCCCTCAGTCTTGGCCATGTGCTTTATACAAGGTTCTCTCTGTGTGTCCTCTTAAATGAGGAACCAATGGGCCAAAGTAGATGTGAGCCCACCTTGATGACCTCATTTTAACTATTACATATGCAATGGGCCTTTTTCTTTTTTTCTTTTTTTAAAATAACAGTCAAACTTTATTTTAATTTATTATGTTATGAATGTTTGTCCACATGTAATCTGTGCACCGTGTGCAGCAATACTGCCCAGAAGAGAGTGTCAGATCTCTTGGGACTGGATTATGGGCAGTTTTGATTCACCATGTGGGTGCTCGGAATCAAACCTGGGTCCTTTGGAACAGCAGCCAGCACCCTTAGCTCCCAGTGGCCCTATTCCTGTTGCCACATTCAGGGTACTGAGTTAGGGCCTCGACCCATGTAATTGAGGGGGGCCAAATTCAACCTGTGGCAATGGCCTGTCTGATCTTGACTCTATTGCAACCATTGCTGCTTGACAAAGTTTCAGCATTTCAACTTTGCACATCACAACTCTCCAGCATCCTTTCCTTTTTAATGATTCTCAGTGTGTGTTATGGGAATTCCCTTATGCCTTTTCCTTTGGGAAATTTTGTTCGGGCTTTGAAATATGAAAATGCGTAAAATGACAATCTCTTTAAACAAAATAATTATTTGGAAAAAAATCCCCACCACCGTGGAACCGTGATAACTCTGCCTACTCCCACACAAGTTAACACCAAGGTGCTACTAAATTTAGATGAGTAACATATGCTTGAAAACTAAGGCAGGTATATTTGATAACCAAGGTTTATAGATTCCTAAAGTCTACTCAGTTTCACAGTAATATTTCTATAGCCTCCTTTTTGCTCACTTTAAGCTTTAGTTTTTAGATAAACTAAGCCAAATAAAAAACTTCAATATTCCACAATAAAGAAAGTCCTTTCCCCAAAGTCAGGCAGTTAGACAAAAGCCCCCATTTCCTCAGGAGTTTGAAGGAAGTTCCTGCTTGCTGAAAAGGAAGTCGTCCTTATCTCTGGTAAGAGGAGCTTGTAGTCCTTGCATTAGTATATAACTGGTGCCTGTGAACTTGTAAAGGTCAATGCCAGCTTCCACAATCTCTCATCACAAGCCCCGCCCCAGCTCACATGCCCCTTTCTCCCACTGAATCTTGTGTGGAATTGTAGAGTATAAAAAGTGTAGCCTTTTTTTTCAATGAAGTGGCAGCCTTCCCTATTGACCCTCAGACCATGCCAGTACTTACTGCTTCCTCTGCTGGTCAGCTATATACCTTGGCTCCATGGATCAACCATGAAATCACTTAGACCAAAAATGTATAAATAGAAGCAACATGTGTATATCCAAACAGGAACTGCTATGATCTTTTGTTTTAAAGTAGGTTGTGTTTTTGGCAGAGACTTACTGTGTCTCAGGATGAGTGATGTGGAGCAGAGCAGCAGCCGAGTCTCAGTTTATATTAGTGTATATATAGTATAAACAAAAGGAAAACCTTTATAATTTTATGCTATTAAATATATTAGGGCTCGGAAGATTGTTCAGGGGTTAAGGCGCTTGTTGCAAAAGTGTGAGGACCTGCATTCCAATCCCCAAAACTTACACAAAGCTGAACAAGACAGCATGTATGCATCCCAGCCCTCCTATTAGGTGGGAGACTGAGGATCTCAGAAACTCCTATGGGTAAATGGGAGACCAAGAATCTCCCAGAAACTCAGGAGCTAGTGAGGTATACACAGAGGCAAACAAGAGGCCCTGTCTCAAATCTAAAAATTTGGGGTCCTTTATTATTGCAGCATAAATTAACTTAAGCTAACAGACATAAGTACCTAACTTAACTTCAGTGGCACTATAATGTGAACAAATTTTTTCATCATATATTTGTTGAAAGCTCACCATGGGCAGCATGTAGGACTCTGATGGTGTCAGCTTGGCTGACAGATACCTAAACACCTAAATACCTGTTCTAACACCAGTGTAGTTATGCTGTGAAGGTAGTTTTTAGATGAAATCAAAATTTAGCGTAGTGTGCTTTGAGGAAAGCTGCGTAGTCGACATGATATGGGTGAGATTTGTTCAGTTGATGTCTTAGGAGAAAGAAACCTAGCGAGCGCCCTACCTAGGAAGTGAGAGTCCTGACTTCAGATTCCAGCTGTAATGCAGGTTCTCTCCTGTTGTCTGCTCTGCATATTCGAGACTGATCAGCACCACAGCTGCTTGGCCAAGTCCTTGAGATAAACCTCTCACACTTCCTATTGGTTCTGTTCCTCTGGAAAAAACTTGGCTGACACAGCAGTGCACGTGGTATTTCATAATCTAAGGACATACAAATGAATGAACAAATGAATGAAAGGGAAAAGGATGCTTGCTGTTTTGTTTGCGATTATTCAAAACTCAGTGCTACCTGGCACAATTTTATTTCAAACATAGAATTCAGCGTAGAGGACATGCTTGGGGAAGTCTCTATAGCAGGGGTTCTCAACCTGTGGGTCATGACACTTTTGGGGGTCATATATCAGATGTATTTGCACTATGATACATAATAGTAGCAAATTTATAATTATGAGGTAGCAATGAAATACTTTTTTTTTTTTTTTTGAGCTGATGATTAAACCCAGGGCCTTGCGCTAGCGCTCTACCACTGAGCTAAATCCCCAGCCCATAATGAACTACTTTTATGGTTGGTGATCACCACAATATGAGGAACTGTTAGTTATGAGGTATTTGGTTTGTTTGTTTGTTTGGTTGGTTGGTTGGTTGGTTGGTTTTGGTTTTTCGAGACAGAGTTTCTCTGTAGCTTTGGAGCCTGTCCTGGACTAGCGCTGTAGACACAGAGATCCACCTGCCTCTGCCTCCTGAGTGCTGGGATTACAGGCGTGTGCCACCACCGCCCGGCGTTGTAGGGTATTTGTACACTGAGTGAAAATGTATTGCTGTGATTGGTGTAATAAAAAACTGAACAGCCAATAGCTAAGCAGGAGGTATAGGTGGGACTTCCGGGCACAGAGAGGAAGTAAGAGAAATAACGAGGCAGGGAGACGCCAAAGTGAAGCAAATAGAGTCACACATACAGAGTGGAAGAAAGGTAAAAACCACGTGGTGAAACGTAGATTAAGAGAAATGGGTTAAGTTGTAAGAGCTAGTGGGACACGCCTAAGGTAAGGGACTCACTACAGCCATTTTAAAGGGTAGCAGCGTTGGGAAGGCTGAGAACTACTGCTTATCGGAAGCTGAGAGACGCTGGTGTGGAAAGACTACATGAAGAGTTACGTACATTGTTTGAGAAAGCTGGGGGTGAGGTGTTGAACCGTGATGGAGGGGAGGCATGGCAGTAGAGGGAAGTGGCTGACTTAGATGGAGACTTGGAACAAAGTGAAGTCAAAGGGTGCCTTTTTATCTCAACTAACTAAATTTGAAATAGTGGTACTTCATGTCGACATTGTCTGTTGTACTCCATAATGACTTTTTTTTTTCGGTTTGTGGGGGAACAGTGCATATAGGAGGGGTGCACTTGCCCACAAATGGGAATTTGGAGGCCCAAGGTCAGCATTGGATGCCCTTCTCACTTGCTCTCTGCCTTATTTTTGAGGCAGGGTTTGTCGTTGATTTGGTCTGGAGTTCACTGTTTGAGATGTACTGGCTGAACTGGGAGCCCCTGGAATCATGCCTTTCCCCCCACCCCGCCCCCAGGCTGGGAGTTACAAGCCATGTGAGAGCCGGGCAGTGGTGGTACACCAGGAGGCAGAGGCAGGCAGATCTCTGAGTTCAAGGCCAGAGTGGACTACAGAGTGTGTTCAGGGCTGTTTCTCAGAGAAACTCTGTCTTGAAAAAAAAAAAAAAACACACACACAAACAAAAAACAAGCCATGTGACAGCCTGGCTTCTACATGGGTGCTTAGGATCTGAACTCAGATCCTCATGAGTACACAGAAAGCGATTTACCTGCTAAGCCGTGTCCCCAACCCAGGCTTTTTGTTTGTTTGTTTTGTTTTGTTTTGTTTTGTTTTGTTTGTTTTATCAAGACAGGATTTCTCTGTGTAGTTTTGATGCCTGTCCTATATCTTGCTCTGTAGACAAGGTTGGCCTCGAACTCAGAGAGATCTGCCTGGCTCCGCCTCCCAAGTGCTGGGATTAAAGGCATGCCCACCACCGCCCTGGCCTTTTTACCAATGAATCTACTTTGCATTTCTGGTTACATACTGAATCATTAAGTTCTCAACACTGTTTCAGAAAGAGGGAAAGGCCTTTGTTAAAAATATCTTTTTCTGTCCTTCTGGGTCTTTTGAGTTTTATAATTGTATTCTCTAGAGTAGCACAATGTTCAGGTGAGACTTCAGCAAAATGCTGTTCTAGAAGTGTATTAACCTCCAGAAAATTTGCTTATGATTCCCTTCACTGGAGTTTCAAAGATTGCAAATAGGAGGCTGAGAAAGCTATTTCTTTGGTATCCTTATTGGAAATAGAATAAGAACAATGTTCTATTTAATAACTTACATTATCTCTCTCCCAGATTGAATTAAAATTGCTTTAATATTCTATTATAAAATTCCTTGCAGAAATGCTGTCAATCATTTTTCTTATTTCCACCAGCCTACTAACAATGAACTCAAAGCTAATTCAATACTTTTGAGAAATAGTCAAAACGTAGCTTTTGAATTGAAAGACCTGAAATATTGTATATGGTATGATAATTATAACTTCTAATATTTTCCTACTACATTCTTTGCTTGCTTGCTTGCTTGGTATTAGTAGACCTAATGGGAATAATGAATATATATATATATATATATTTTTTTTTTTTTTTTGAGCTGAGGATCAAACCCTGGGCCTTGCGCTTGCTAGGCGAGCGCTCTACCACTGAACTAAATCCCCAACCGATGATGACTATATTTTAAGCAACAACTTCCAGTCATGTTTTTAGAAGGTCTTAGTATGTGAAAGACTGTAGAAGATAGTTTAAATATGGGCTGTAGAGAAAGGTCATAAGCTCAAATCTTGGGCTGAGCCTGTTTGAGATTGTTTTATAAACTTCGGTTTCATCTCCATCTTCATAGTCCCTTTCAATTTTGCTCATTCATAAATGGTATTCATATTGCTACATAGGTCTGATGTGAATGTTAAAATTTTAATTATGTAAAGCACACAGAAAGGTACTTGGTACATAAGCATTGCTTCCTGATGTTAACTAGCATTATCTGTAACCCATTATTAAGGAGTTTAGAACCATTTATTGAGTTCTTCCTGTAGGCCATAGGAAGAACTTCCTTATAGAAATCTGGATGCCTAATATGCTATGCAACCTTCATAGCATGGCTCAAGATTCTCTTGAATCCTTTTCCTTTGATATTGTTATTAAGCTCTTGAAAGTGTTTCAAGCCTTTAAATTAACTCTTGATCCTGGGGTGGTATTTTTGTCCTTGGGTGTGATTGCAAAGATTTGAGGGCCACAAGGAAAAGCATTCTTTAAAACAGTGAGGAAGAGTTAACAGTTCTTTAGAACTTTGCGCTGGGTTCTAAAACTTCTTTCCATGGCACCATTTACAAGGTAACAGAAGAAAAAAGCAAGAGTGGCCCACTGTTTAGTGACCTCTTTGAACTCTAACTAAATGATTCAAAGAAACTTTCAATATGTATCTTTCAGAAAATGGCTTTGAAATTCAAAAATGCCAAACGAATCGAAGGCCTGGACAGCAATGTGTGGTGAGTGTCTTAGACAAGTGGTGGTGTGGGGAAGTTTCCTTTGGTCCTTAAATTGGATTTTTAGCTTCAGCCACAGTCCAATAATGAAGCCATTCATTTATTCCTCTCACTAATTACAATTAAGTGGGAGGAAGCTAGCCTCTGGGCTAGCACTGGATATATGGCAGAGAATATCTAAAACTAAGTTTGACTGATGCTTTCATGAAATTTACAACAAACTATTTCCTTTTCTTTTTTTCTTGAAGTGGGGCTTTGTTATACATGTAGCCCAGGCTGGCCTCAAACTCCTGATCCTCTTGCCTCAGCCTCTCCAGTGCTGGGATTACAGGCATTTACAGGCATTAATATTTCTACATACATATATGAGAGAAATATGAATGTTACTAAATTGAGGTCTCTAGGGAAGATAAGATCATTAGTTTAACCATCATTTACTAGGTAAGTTTACCTTGTGGATAGTAACATTTTTGTTGGGAACTCATTGTATTTCATCTCTAAGACTAAGTCCTATTTGGTGTGGGGGGGATTATAATGAGAACATACAAGTTTTGTTTTTCAAAACAGGGTTTCTCTGAGTACCCCTGATTGTCCTGGAACTCATTCTGCAGACCAGGCTGGCCTTGAACTCAAAGATCCACCTGCCTCTACCTCCCAAGTGCTGGCCAGTCACTGCCTGACTAAGAACATATGAAATTGAAGCTAATTCTGTATTGATAGTCCTTTCTGATTTCAGTTGTTTTCTCTTTTCTAATCAGGGTTGAATTTACTAAGCTGGCTGCAGATCCTTCTGTTGTGAATCTTGGACAAGGCCTTCCAGATATATCCCCTCCTCCATACGTAAAGGAAGAATTATCAAAGGCTGCATTAACTGATAACCTGAATCAGTATACGAGGGGCTTTGTGAGTTTGTCAGGGCCATGTGGGGCATACAATGATACCTCCAGCTGGGGTGTGTGTGTGTGTGTGTGTGTGTGTGTGTGTGTGTGTGTGTGTACACTCCTCTTGAAGGCCATTGTCTTTCTAGGATCAACTGTCCCAACCTGGAAGGTCAGGAGCCCTTACCCTTACCTCTGAGATGAGCCTTCCCCAGTTTCTAGGCCTTTCACAGTCTTGTGTCGGCTCTTCTTTTCTTTTCTTTTCTTTTTTTTTTCTTTCAGAGCTGAGGACTGAACCCAGGGCCTTGCGCTTGCTAGGCAAGTGCTCTACCACTGAGCTAAATCCCCAACCCCTGTTTCAGCCCTTCATTGACTGCTATTCTGAAATGAGATGGCAGGACATCAAGGGAAGGGAAATTATTCTCTCAACGTCTTTGCTGTTTCATTGACACTCATGTAGCCTTAGCATTGGCTTCTTAAAGAACCCTATTTCTGACTAGATGCTTGCTTCCTCCCTAGCCTCTCTAACTCTTTATCCATCATCTACTGAAATGCCCAGGTATCCAGACATTTTAGATTAGATTAACTTTGAACTAGATGTTTTCCAGCCCTGCCTGAGAGCCATGTGGTTATCATTTGACTGGGTATCTTTTCCCTTCCTGAGAGTGTGGAAAATAAGGAGGGGCAGGATATGGAAAGAAGTCTTTACATTTTGTCATTGTGAGTCTAACTATGAAAGTCCCAACAGTCCACACAGGGCTTTGCTGTGGGGATGTGAGCACAGGCGAAATCAGTAAGACTGACCTGACCAAGGTGGTCACGGGGCTCTCATGGTCTCACTGTCTTCTCTAGGATGTCTATTGCTATGGTAAAATACCATGGCCAATAGCAAATTGGGATTGGGGAGGTTTTTTGTTTTTTTGTTTTTTTTTTTTTTTTTTCATTTTCATCTTATAACTTGTAGTCTATCATTCAGGGAAGCCAGGAAAGAAACTCAAGGCAGGAACTTGGAGGCACGAATTGATGCAGAGGCCATGGAGGAGTGCTGCTTACTAGATGCTCCTCATGGCTTACCCAGCCTGCTTTCTTATAGCATCCAAGACCAACAGACCAGGGCGCTCCCACATCAGTTATAAATCAAGAAATTGTGCCATAGGCTTGCCCGTAAGCCGTCTGGAGGGGCAGGCATTTTCTCACTTTTGTTTACCTCTTTCCAAGTGACTCAAACTTGTGTCAAATTGACAACAAAACTAGCCAGCCCACTACTAACTAACCAGCCCACTCACTAACTAACCAGCCCCAAAGCCCCCATATCAGACCTGAAACTATGGAAGTTGTAGGAGCAAATGTAAGGGAAATAGGTCAAGGTATTGATATAGGCCGATTTTCTTATAAAACTCCCAAATCACAGGTAACGATAGCAAAAATAGACAAATGTGATTTTATGAAACTAAGCAATGTGTGTATGTCAAAGAAGCAGAACAGAACAGAGACAACCTATGGAATGGGAGAAAGGTGCTCATCAGACACAGGATGAATGTCTAGCATGCATAAGGAGGTGGACAAGCTAAATAACAAAAACAGGTCTCAATCTGCATCTCTCAAAAGAAGAAGTAGAAGTGGCTAGAGTGTGCAGAGAAGGGTTTACTGTCACTGATCACGGGGAAAATGAAAATAAAATCATGAGAAATCATGTTAGCGCGGGCAGAATGGTTATTACTTAAAAATCAAAGCATAGCAAATGAAGAAGAGGGAGAGAAAATCTCTTCTGCACCCTTGACATCACTGTAAATTAGTGCAAGTGTCATAACAGGCAGTGTGAGCAGGGCTGGCGCACTGGCCCGGTGGGTGAAGCCACTTGATAAGGCTGACAACCTGAGTTTGATCCTTGGGACACACACGGTGGAGGAAGAGAACCAACTCTCCCATAGTTCTCTGGCCTCCACACGCACAATGTGGCGTGGATGCCCTCCTCCAACACACAATAAATTGTTGTGGGGTGTTTGTACACTGTGAAAATGTATTTTTGTGATTGATTTAATAAAAAGCTGACCGGCCAGTAGGTACGTGGGACTTCGGGGCAGAGAGAGGAAGTAGGAGGAGATAATGGAGGTTCAGGGTGACACAGAGCAAGCAGGATGTACAGGAGGAGAGGTAACAGCCACAAGACACATGGCAGAATGTAGATTAATATAAATGAGCTAATAGTCTCCTGCAGCACAAGCAGGGATGATAATTCCTGTTATATATTTGAGGAACTATAATAGAAGAGAGGAGCTTGAAGATTCCAAAGAAATACTGCAGGAAAATGCTAATTGCTGATTTTATCGATATTCTGTGGTCATGTGTTGAGGTATCACACTGCCCCTGAAATATGTAAATTATTGCATGTTAGTTAAATAAAAAATTACTTATTTCAGAATGTGGGTTAAACCCAGGGCCCTGTACCTGCTAGGCAAGCACTCTAGTACTAAGCTATACTCCCAGCCCCTAAAGATAAAGTTTTAGTGTCAGAATCACTACATAGCTCACATTTTATACATGCGTCATCCTCTCGTCTTACAGGAAGCACTGCCCTTGGTAACTAGCCTTTCCTTGTCAGTGGACAATACTCTGCTTCCCAGTACCATATGCTGTCAGCAACACTAGCATGTGTGTCTTTGGTGAATTTGGTTTTTCTTCTTTTAGTCCATAGCAGGAAGAACCTCCCCAGCAATTGAAAAAAACAGATTCGGGGATATAGCAAATGCAGGATTTTTATATTCACTTAATTTTTGTGCTATTATAAACATACTGGGAGGGAGTTCATTTCTATTCAAAACAAATGCTTTGAAATTTTATGTTTCCAAACCTTCTCTTTTATGGATACTTTTCATCAGCAGCAAGTTTACACAACCATTTATTGAGACCCTCAAAGTTCAAAGCTTTTAAAGTTTATTGCTACTTTGGAAGTGCAGATTTGGAGACTGGAGGGGTGACTCAGTAGTTAAGAGCACTTCTTGCTCTTGAAGAAGGCCTGGGTTCAATTCCCAGCACCCATATGGTGGCTCACACCTGCCTGTAACTCCAGGTCAAGGGGCTCCAACACCCTTTTCTCCCTCCACTACACTCATGTGGTGCACATACACACACACAAGTAGGCAAGATGCCTGTACATGGAAACTAAATCTTTAAAAGTACAAATGTAGTGTTAATGCTAGATATTAAACCCAGTTTTAAAAATGGTTACATTTTAGAGTTAGATTGCCTTAAAGTAGTAGCTTTCATAATCAATTTCAAGGTGGATTTTTGTTTTACCTTTATTTTTACAACAACAGGGTCATCCAGCACTTGTGAAAGCTCTGTCCTGCTTATATGAAAAAATTTATCACAATCCAATTGATCCAAATGAAGAGATCCTTGTGACAGTGGGAGGATATGGGTCTCTCTTCAACACCATTCAAGGATTGGTTGACCCAGGAGATGAAGTAAGTGTGTGAACACTGTATCCATCCACATCAGTGCTTCTGGACACTGTATCCATCCACTCAGTGCTTCTGAACACTGTATCCATCCACTCAGTGCTTCTGAACACTGTATCCATCCAAGGAGTCAATGCTTCTGACCTGCATTGTAAACTTCTCCTCACTGTACTCCTTTCTCTTTCAATTACAATCCATTTTGAATTCTAATGATGGTACAGTAAAGCCTTGAATGTAGAGGGGGAGAAATTGCCATGTGACTGTAGCGCACATAAAGATTTACACCTTTCCAGCGTCCAGAGACGTTGAACCCTTTCCTGTGTCTGTTCTCCGAGAGTTAACCAGTATCCTGTAGTCTGCACCTCAGTCACTCTGGTGGCTCTTCTACTGGATAGAAGTTGGAATCATGTACAGGCTCCTGAGTTTTGCTTGGTTTTCTTTTCATTCATTATTATGTCTGTGAGATTATTTCACTTTGTAGCGTAGTTAGTTAGTTAGTTTGCTTGTTTGTTTTTGAGACAGGGTCTCCTCTAGCCTAGGCTGACCTAACTTCATATATGGCTGGCATGTAGACACACACACACAAACACACAATTCAATAAAAAGATTAGACTGTGTGTGTGTTTGTAAAAATGCTTATATTCTTTCATCTAGAGGTAACAATCTTGTTAAAAATGGAGACCACTTAAAAATGGTGAACTATATATACAAATATAACATTGTTATTTATACATGCAAAAGGTAAGAAAATGATTTTTAAATTCAGTGAACTCTCATGTAGACATTAAAAATTAAAATTGTATGGCATTTTCATGAAATCGGACTAGGTTTAAAAAGATATAAAAGCGTGGGCTGGTGAAGTGGCTCCCTGGCCTGGCAAGGAGGCTCCCTTGGTAAAGCCTTTTTCTGCGAGCCTGAATTTGATCTCCAGAACCCACATGGTGGAATAAGAGAACCAACACTGGCAGCTTGTCCTTTGACCCCCACACGTGCCCCATGGTGCACACAAGAGCATGTATACAACAAATAAACAAACAAATGTAAGTGAAGACTGTATAAAAGCAAAAAACTAGGCAAATGTGGTGGTGTGTGCCTGCAATCTCAGAACTTGGGAAGTTAAGCCAGGAGACCAGGGCCCATCTCAGCTCAATAGTGAGCTAGAAATCAATCAGGGCTAGATACGATCTTATTTCAGTGAAAGAAAGGCAGGCAGAGAGGAAAGTGTCTTAATTACTTTTCTATTTCTGTGACAAAATACCATAACCAAGGCAGTTTCCAAAAGAGAGTTGAATTGGGTGCCTGCTTAGTTTCAGAGGGTGAGAAGAGACCATGACATCATGGCAGAGAGCATGTCAGCAGGGAGACAGACAGTCATAATGCTGGAGCAGTAGATGGTAGATGAGAGTGTTCATGCTGAAATGACAATATGAGGCAGAGAGAGCCGAGTGGAATGGAGTGGGGTTTTGAAACCCCGCTGACATATCTCCTCCAACAAGTCCACACCTCCTAATCCTTTCCAAACAGTTCCATAAACTGGGGACCAAGCATTCAAACATATGAGCCTGTCAAACCAGTCTCACCCAAACCACCACAGAGATAAAAGAAAAAAGCAGAGAGGTCCTAGATTAGGTCTGCAGCCTGGAGTATGATTGCAGCAGACCGAATTAGCTACTCAACCTGAGACTGCAGCAAGGGTGGTTGGAGAAGAGTTTTGAGAGGTGAGAAGTCTGATCCAAAGACTAAGGGGAAATGGTAGATACCACATACCTGGGCGAAGGGGCTGTGGGCATCACACCAGAACAATAGTGTCCACTCTGTCCCCTGATTCACTCACATGTTTATTCTCAAGATACTGTCTTAAATTAGCACTTCATTCTAGAAACAACTGCAATATTGTTTCCTGTCACTATCTAGTATCTCAAGTTCCTCCTATGTTGTGTTTTCTAACTTGAAAAACAAAAACATCCTTACCAGTTTTGCTTAGAGCATCCCTTTGAGAATATGGTGAGCAGTCCAGGCCCCAGATAAATCTGGGTGTGCACCTATAATAACTGACAATTTCGAATGTCCCCACTGTAAGTCTATCCAAGGATTTCCCGAGAGCCCGAGAACTCCAGCATTAACTCCCAGGATGCCTTTATGTCCAGGGTCTTCTGTGCATTCACTCCATGAGAACCTGGCCTGTCTTTTCCATTGCTGCATCTCTTAGCACAGCGCCTCCCATGTATGAGGTGCCACATCATGAGGTGAATTGCTGGCTGATGGCCTGTGTTCTTGTCTGCTTTTATCTCAGGTGATCATAATGGTGCCTTTTTATGACTGTTACGAGCCCATGGTGAGAATGGCCGGAGCAACGCCTGTGTTCATTCCCCTGAGATCTGTAAGTCCCCGGGAGGCCCATCCACGGGCTTGAGGAATGTTTTAAATTGCCAACGACTCTGTTGTTGAAGGCATAGCTAAGTCCTTTGAAAGTAATGAACACGGTGGCTAAGGTGACTCGTAGGCTCCTCTGTCTGCCTTCCAGTGTCACTCACGTGTTGCCCGTAGATACTGCAGCTCCTGGGAAGGAAGAACAGCTGTTGTGTTGCCAGGGTTCACTGTTTCCTTTAGCAGGTGTGTACATAAGACTCGGGTCCTCGGGGTTCCCACAGTGAATGAGGGCCTAATTATTTGTGTTTGTGTTCTTCATAAGTCATTTGTTCAGTTACCTTCGTCAGGTCTGTCGCTAATCTTTCTTCTTTACGAGGCTGTTTGTGAGACAGTGAACATGAATTAATTTGTTCAAATCACATCTTAATTGGTTCAAATCACATCTTTATTCTTCATGCTTAGAAACCTACTGATGGGCTGAAGTGGTCTAGTTCTGACTGGACATTCAATCCTCAAGAACTGGAAAGTAAATTTAGTTCTAAAACTAAAGCCATTATATTGAATACTCCACATAACCCCATTGGCAAGGTAAGTGAGCCTCTTTGCTTACACAGGCTGGGAGGCGCTGTTCTCTCACTTGTGGAATAACTGGCTGTGCCCTTTCCTTTAATGTGTGCAGGTGTATACCAGAGAGGAGCTGCAAGTCATTGCTGACCTTTGCATTAAGCATGACACCCTGTGCATCAGTGATGAGGTTTATGAATGGCTTGTCTATACTGGACATAAGCATATAAAAATAGGTACTGATTATGACAGAGCCTCCAGTCTGAATGGGTTTGGGCACATGTGGAACAACTGATTGGGAAGGATCACAGGCCAGCTTTAAAACAGTCTCTGTGATGGGTATCTATGTGAGCACTTACCAGAAGTATTTAGATGGATCATACTTGGGCGATTAAAGTTCAGCTTGATGAACAGATGTTCATGTGGGGGAGGGACTTGAGATCATAAGATAAAGCTAGGACATGAGTGGAGCAGTTCTTTTGCCTATCTTTGGCTTCTGAACAAGAATCCTGCTATTCTTTGGTGTGTAAGACACTAGGGCAGAACTTTTCATGAGAGGTTCATGATTGTTGATGAACGAGTTGCTAAAATAACAGCAAGAAATTATAGAATGGCAAGCTATTGTTATTCTGTCCTCAGCAGGATTTTGCAGTTGCTGCTGGGCTACTTCACCCAGATACTGCAGTATCATCAGATGTGGGCCAAGCTCTCAACTCTAGGACTGTAAGCTGTGGGGGTAACCTTTGGGTCTTGTACCTGTCTTTCCTTTGCCTAGACACACTGTCCCTCTGGTGTCCACATGACTCCCTCCAGTCTTGTTCCCATGTCACTCTCGCTCACCTCCAGCCTTCACTTCCTTAACTTTTATTTTGTTGTTCCCTCTGTAGTTAACAGAATCTATGCATTTTGCTTCTAAATTACATGGAGGATGAGATTATTTGTGTTGGTCTCTTCTAAATCCCCATTTTCTACATTAGAGTCTTACACATAGTATAAGTGCCTCAGCTTGAAACAACCCAGAGTCAATAGGGGAAATCTCAATTGAAGAATTGTCTGAATCACAAAGGTAGATGGCCACTTCCATGAACAATTGTCTTGATTGATGGTTGATAAGAAGCTGCAGTCCACTGTGGGCAGTACCATCCCTAGGCTAGTAGTCCTGGTCAGTATAAGAAAAGCCAATGAACGTGAGCCTGTGAGCAGCATTCCTCCATGGTTTTTGCTGTGCTTTCTGAGCTGTAAATGAGTCCCAGCCTTGACTTCTTCAATGATGTACTGTGATGGCAAAGAATAAGCCAAATAAACCCTTTCCTCCCCTAATTTGGTTTTGCACATGGTATTGATCACAGGAATAAAAAGCAAATTAGAACATTAGGCGATCAAATGTCTTTGCTGAATAAGATGAGTAAGAAACATAGAAAGGAGAAGGTAAAGATATATGTGTGAAGAGAAGTTACCATACTTGCTCTGGTATTACATTATAAATGGCCACAGAGATGGAAGGAGAGAGCAAGTTCTTGAGGGGATTAGAATGTAACAAGTCTTTCTCCACCCGACCAGCTAGTTCCCAAATCACAAGACGCAAACTTCTTGAGCAGTAGGTCAGGCTTGTTTCTAACTAGCTCTTTTAATTGAAGTGAACCCGTTTCTATTAATCGATGTGCTGCCAAGTGACTCATGGCTGTTACCTCTCCTCCTGCATATCTTGCTTGTTCTCCATCTCTTGGCATCTCTGCCTTCTTCTCAGTGTTCTCTCTTCCCCAAAAATTCTGCCTAGCTATTGGCCGTTCAGCTTTTTACTAAACCAATCCTAGTGACACATCTTCACAGTGTACAAAAAGATTGCTCCACAACATTAGGAAGCAATGCAAAAACCTTGGAGAAGGAGTAAAGAAGACAAGGGCTCTGAGCCTTGCTAACAGGTGCCCTTGAAACCTCAGCGTCCTGAGTCCTGACAGGGGCATAGTGAAACTAGAAGTGATTCAGCCTGACAGAAAAGGAACATTAAACATATTTTTCCTAAAAAATTAAAATAATATATTTTTCTTAAATCCAGTTTGGGGGCTGGAAAGATGGTTCAGTAGTTAAGAGCACTGGCTGCTCTTCCAAATCACCCAGGTTCTATTCCTAGCATCTGCATCGTGGTTCACAACCATCTGTAATTCCAGTTCCAGGGGATTCGACATCTTCTTGCCTCTGTAGGTACCACTCTGGTGCACAGACATACATGAAGGCAAAAGACCAATGCATAAAATAATACTTTTCAAATCCCAGTTATAGTCATAGCTATATAACAAAGCTATTGCAGCAAATACATTTGAGTTTTTCTGACTCCATCATTAATACTTATTTACTACATCCTCTTGTTAAGCGATCTATAACTTTCAAAATCAGATAAGTGGTAGCAACTGCCAAAGGTTTAAAAAAATCTTACGGATGAAAACCTAAGGTGGCCATTCCAAATTCCTGTACCTTAACTTGACCCCCAGAGTGACCGTAATTACACTTGGAGAACTACAGCAAAAGGAAGTAATTGGTTCTGTGACTGCATGAAAAAAATAAATTAATAGGATCCAGGTTTAGGTGAGAGTCAGAAGCAAATCATGTGTCTGCCAGCTTAGATGATGCATAGGGACTGTGAAGAAATAGACACTCTAGCCGGTCATGGTGAAGCACATCTATGAACCACACCACTCCCGGGGCTGAAGCAAGAGGGTCTCAGGTCCAACGCCAGTCTGGGCTATGTAGAGTTAGAAACTGTGGAGCTCAAGTTCAGCAGCTGAAGTGAGAAGGAGGCAGTCACATGTTTCTCATCTCCAGCCCCATTACCAAGCAGCACCAAGACTTTTCCCAGACACAGTATGTGTTGTAAGTTTTTGCCAAGTCTGAGTGTTTCTAGGACATTGGGGAGACCCCATCTGGAGATAAGTGGGATTGCAGGCTTAATGATCAGGCTCCGATTATGGAGTGTATTTTTTGCTGTCATCCAGATTTTGGTGGCAGCTAGATCCACAGAAGAGAACTAATGTTTCTCAGGGCCAGTATATAAACAGAGACAGCAGCAAAGGATTGGTAGTTCAAGACGTTAATTGCACAGCTGAGTAGTTTGTGTCCAAATTGTGTCAGAACCCACCATTGCTCATCTTGTTGATGACCTGTCTTAGGTCATTTGAACCATTTCCCAGTGGAAAACTTAGACCAACATTTAAAAATTAAATTTTGTTGGACAGAAAGAGATCAACAGGAAGAGTGTCTGTTGCCAAGTCTGAGGACCTGAGTTCCATCCAAAGGACCCATGTGGTGAATGGACCAAGTCCCAGATGTCTTCTGACCTCCACACATGTGCACTTGTCGGTGGACATTTCTTCCCCCCCTCACCAGTTCCCAAATAACCAACATGGAGACTTAATAGGAATTATAAGTGCTTGGTCAATAGCTCGGGTTTATTACTAACTGCTCTTACAACTTAAATTAACCCATTTCTGTTCATCTACATTCTGCCACATGATGTTGCCTCTCTTTCATCTTGCACCTCCTGCCTCCTCTCCGTGTCTCACTGGCGAGTCCTTTCATTCTACCCTTCTTTTTCCCAGAGTCCTTTGTCTGATTCTCCCACCTAATTTATCCTGTCCAGCTATTGGCCAGTCAGCAACTTTATTAAACCAATCACAGCAACATATATTCACACAGTGTAAAGGAGTATTCCACATGCACTGTGGCATGAGCATGCATACATACACACACAAACTAAACGAATAACTATAATTTCTGAAATCTTATAAAATGGTATAATTTTTTTAAAGCAAATTTTGGATAATTAGCTGAATTTGGCAATATTCATCCTTAAAAGGACTTAAAGGATCTCCAAATGTATTGTTTACTTATAAATGATAAGCACTAACTGACATTACTTGCTAAAGCTATATAAGACTTAAAACGTTCTTATTGATTGGGCACTCACACGTGGCAGGATGGATGGAGAAGCCACAGGACAGTGCTGTGGAGTACCAGCCCTCCTCCCACGTTTCTCTGAGTTCCAGAGATCCAACTCAGGCTTTCCCAGCAAGTGCTGTTACCTACCAAATCATTGTGATGGCCCTCATACATACTTTTAACTCAAAAATTGTTTAGTTGTTATAGCAGCCGATACAATTGAAATAATACAGAAATATGAAGTTACTGCTAATGACTTAGAAAATGCAGTTTGTTTGCACTGAAGCATGGGTGTGCAACCAGTTACAACAGTCTGATGTGGAAGATATGAATGGCCATGTCATCGGTGTTGTAGTGTGAAGGCTTTCTAACGTGACACACTAAGGCCTCCCAGCTATACAGTGTGTCCACATGGGCACTGCTCCCTGTGTACTGTTCTTCATCACATCTCCTGCCTTCAGACACAACAAAAATAAAATTAAAACCCTAAAAAAGAAAAGAAAATAGAGAGCTAGGTGTGGTGGTGTAGACCTTTGATCCTAGTACTTAGAAGTCAAAGTCTGTGCATTCACAACCAGCCTGGTGTACATAGCCAATTCCAGGCCAGCCAGAACTACATAGTGAGATCCTATCAGAAAAAGAGGAAGAAAGACAATGGTAGAATTTCCTCTTGCCGGATGAGATGTTCTTGGCTCAGATATCTCCCAGTGACAAAACTAACAACATTTCAGTCATCACAAAGAACTTCCTCTCTACCCCTTAAAAGGGGAGGGAGGCATCCACTTTTATATAGTTAAAATACTCATTGAAAAGTTACTTAGCTCATTAAAAAAAACAAAAAAACACTGTGATTACATTTCATATTGTAGCACGAATGTCTGCCCTCCCCTCCTCTGCCTGCCTAAACTGATGTGGCATTCCAAATTTTAGCCAAATCATCCTTGGCCCAGGAGACCTCCCTTCCCCTTCCACCCTTGCCTAACACCCCTGCCTGCCCCAGTCCATCCCCCAGCACAGTGCCACCACTGCCATCTTGTGTCTGCTTCCTTGGCTAGACCTCAAGCTTTTAGAGACAGAAGTCACATACTCCTCTGTGTCCTGTGATGCTCTTTGGTACTAGGAGAGATTTGATGAACGAAGGTGAATGAACAGCACTGGAAGATAGCAGCCAAGAAGGCTTGGTGACTCGCCTCTGGCTGGTAAAAATGATCTGAAATTAAAGGTGGTGATGCTTGTGCAGTAGACTGGGCTAGATGATACTTGTATTATCTTTTTTAAAAAAATGTGGAAATAACTAGACTGATACTATTTAATATCTTTATTTTCACCGAGTTCATGTTGTCTGCACTGCGTTTTTAGATTATACTAAATGAAAAGTAATTGAAAAGGAAACATATGGCCAGTTATCTGTTTCTTTTCTTGTTCTTAAGCCACTTTTCCGGGTATGTGGGAGAGAACAATCACAATAGGAAGTGCAGGCAAGACTTTCAGTGTGACCGGCTGGAAGGTAAGGGGGGGGCGGGGTGGTACTTACTGCTGGGCTCAGTGGAAGAGCACAGGCTTTGCACTTGAAAGGCCCTGGGTTCAACCCCTATTACCCTCCAGAAAAGGGAGGCTGTTATACAGAGAAACCCTGTCTTGGAAATTTAAAAAAAAAAAAAAAAAAAAAACTAGCCCATATTTTAGTTTCTGCAGACTATTTTGAGTTTTAAATGCCTACATAACATATGTGGGGCTTTATACTTAGTGATTTTTGTTTGTATTTACTTGCTTGTTTGGCTCTCATGTCAAGCTTCAACCTTTTATTATTAATTACATGCATTTATTTGGGGTCTGAGGGCTGAGTGCTGGGGGGTGTGTGTGGAAGGCAGAGGACAATGTGTAGGAGTCAGCACTCTGCTTCCAACATGTGGATCCCAGAGATTGAACTCGGGTCCTCAGGCTTGGCAGCAAGCAAGTTCTTACCCTCTGAACCCTACCACTGGCCCACATTTCATCCTTTTTGAGACCCAGTAATTTCCTTAGAATAAAGAAGAGTCAAATCATTTTAAAATTGTATGAGTGATCAGAGAATGATACTCTTTTCTTCACAAAGAATATTCCCATGTGAAAAGAGAAAAATAACACTGGCTGATACTCTGGCTTTAACTCTGGCCCAAACGCTAAGTGTTTTTAAGCATGCTAATTCTTTTCATTTTTATAAGTACTGTATAAAGTAGGCAAGGTTGTGATCCTTGTTTTACAGATTCTAAAACTAAATCACAGGGATTTTTACTGTCTGCTAAGATTACACTGCTAATAACCCAAACCAGGGCAGGTAGCCTACCTTCAGAGTCCATTCACGAACAACTCTACTGAGCCAAAGGGAGTGGAGGCAAGAAGATCAGGAACCCAACATTCTCTTCAGCTAACTTGTGAGTTCAAGGCTAGCCTGGGCTACAGGAGATACTGTCTCACAAAACAACAACAGATACTCCCCCAGTTGAAATTCAATTCTCTTTCAGCCTTACCAATAGAAGATAGGGCTAAGACACAGGGAATGCTAGGAGACCAGGAGAATTAAAAATCATGCGCTTTCATTGAGGAGGAGTCCTCTGAGCCATTATGCAGAATTACTTGTGCCTATACTTCAAGCAAGTGTAAGTGCTGCCTTTTATTCCTCATAAGTACCAGAAGTGGCACATCAGCAGAGGGGAAGGGCTCCCAATGATCACAGACTTTGTTTACCTTCAGAAGGCAGGTTGAGGGGTGAAGACAGAGCTGGGAACTTCACAAGAACAAACATTACCCCTCTCTCCTCCTGGGGACATTTCTGAATTGCTGCATGTGTCGTTTACATTAACAACTCTCTTACATATGATATGTATTCTTAGATTATTTTTTGAAATCTGCTTTTATCTTTTCCCAGCTTGGCTGGAGCATTGGTCCTAAACATCTGATAAAACATTTACAGACTGTTCAACAAAACACTTTGTACACTTGTGCAACTCCTTTACAGGTATGTGTTGGCCTTTGCGCATGTGCGAATTAGATAGCTCCTTCATGAACAAGTCCTTCTAACACAGTTTGGGAATTTTGGAGCAGACACATAGTCATTGGATAAAGTGTAATTTCAAGGTCCATGACTTATGTCACATCTGCAGAGTTCCTCTAGTAACATGTGATAACATCCTTTAAGAGACAGACACCATGCCAGGTGGTGGTGGCACAGGCCTTTAATCCCAGTACTCGGGAGGCAGAGCCAGGTGGTTCTCTGTGAGTGTGAGTTTGAGGCCAGCCTGATCTTCAGAGTGAGTTCCAGGACAGGCACCAAAACTGCACAGAGAAACCCTTTCTCGAACAAACCAAAAAAAAAAAAAAAAAAAAAGAGAGAGAGAGAGACAGAGACAGACAGCTTTGATACTCATTCTTCATACTGCAATAGCTATTTAAAAGAAAAGAAAAGACCACTGGGTGTGGTGGTACATGCCTGTCATGTTAGCACTTGAGGCTTCAATCAGGAGAGTCATGAGTTCAAGGCTAGTCCAGGTCACACAGGGACTTCACAGCATGACTGGACAATATAGCAATCCCCCATGGGAGATGAGGAGCAGGCAGAGAACAGTATATCTGATTAAGGACGATTTTCAGAACACATTGTGAAGTTAAAAAAAAGAGCAAGATACATGGCGCTGTTTATTTATACTAATTTATACTATATATTGTATAACAAAAGGGGGAAACTCCTGTGTTTTCTAGAAAGCTCTTAGATAGTCTGTAAGAAGCTAGCAAAATGCTACCTGTATGTAGAGGCCCCTTAGACAGTAGACTCTTTCTACCAGGTCAGTCTTTTTTTTGAGCACAATGCCATGCCTTAACCTCCCAAGCTGTGGGATGGCAGGCAAGTACCACCACTCCTGGCCCTTGATGTATGTCTTTGTTAGACTGTTGCTATTTTTATATACATTTCTAGAAACAGATCTATTTATCATTCTCCTCTGAATACCCCAAATACTAAAAAGTGTTCTACTTCTAGAAGGCAGTTAAAGCACAAGAGAGTCAAAGTATTGGCTCCATTGAACTTGATTGATGGTTTCTCATCAAAGGTGTCTGCCCAATAGGAAAAATTTCCATTACTTTTAGTGATTCTCTAAAATAACCTTATGATAAAGACTCATTCTGAAGCTTTGCTTTATTATATTTTAAGTTCATTTTATCACCTTAAAATAAAGCCATTCACTTATTCTTATTCAACTGAGATTTACTGAAGAATAGAGATTTTACAGACAAAAAGCAGCTTCACTTATATGGCTTAACACCCAGTAGAGGAACATAAATCATAGAGATGCTTTCAAAATACATTATGTCCGATTTTGATAGACACAAAGAGAGGTTGGGAAGAAGGAAGATATAATGATCCTGGTTGGAGAGTATATGATGTCATATTGGGAGGTAAGCCCATGGAGAAGACAGCATCTGAGTGCTGGTTAACCTAGAGAAGAGCCCTGTGGCCTGAGAGAATAGGAAGGGCTAAGACCCAGTGGTAGACAGCATGGCTGCCATATCATATCTTATCATATCATATCATAAACATGGCTGGTGGGATGAGGTGACCAGGGCTGAAGAATGAGAGAGCCTCAGACCTGAGCAGTAGCTGGGAGTCACATCGGCCTGGGACATGTACATCACTGTTAGGACTGAGAGACACAAGAAGCCATGAAACATGATCCTATGTTTCCAAAAGGAGTCTGGTGCTTCATTGAGGGAGAAGGTAAGGGAAAAGTTCCACAAGAGAAATATCAGTGGATTGAACCAAGGTGAGGATGGCAGAGGTGATGTGGAATGATGGGACCCTGGATAGCTGGAAGATTAAATCAGTGGTGTCTGCCATGGGGCAACATTTAGCAACCAGGCTTGGGAGAAAGAGAGGAATCCTGGTACACTTAGCAAAGACATTTGTGTCTCTGTGCTCTGGATTTTCCAGGGTGATGACTTCTATAGTGAATGAACAAATTGCTCGGAAAGTTGCAGCTGAGATTCTAGAATATTTCCTGAAGCATCTTATTCTGTATTTTGGGAAAATTCCTCAGACAGCTGTGTTTGGAAACTGGTTGCTGATTTCCTAGTGTTGAAGAATTGTTGACTTTGTCTTACTGCTAAATTCTCCTGCCACAGACTTCTCTCTGATCTTGCCCCACACCCTGTCTTTTGCTACAGTTCTATCATACAGAACAGATTTTTTTCCCCTTCCGTTTCCACTTCACCCCTGCACCCATCCTTCAGTATGCACTCATTGTGGTTTTTATGACAGCCAGGGTTATGCCTATGTTGTGAACCATTTTGTCCCTGCTCTTACCCAAAAGGCTCACTTTGCCTGCCAAGCATCTAGCCTTTTGCTTGGCAGACCTTTGTGCTGTATGCCTACTTTGATTGTGACTTGTTTTTATCCTCCTGACCTGACATATTTCTCAGTCACCTGATCCTTACTGACTTAGCCTGTAAAGGTTGCTGTAACACAGTACTAGAGACTGTGCAACTTATAAAGAAAAGGAATTTATTTCTCATGGATCTGAAGATCACTGGCAGATGCCACATCTGATAAGGACATCAGATAAGTGACCTCATAGGTGTCACTTTTTCAATGTGTTCTCCCATGATAGAAGTGGTGTTCCTACTATTCCTGGAGCCTCTAATCTTCTGTCCTAATCATCCCCAAAGGCCACACCAGCTAAAGCCTGTACCGTGGAGACCAAGAACTTGCCATACAGAGTGGGAGAACACAAACATGAAGTCCTTTGCTCTTCACAGTATTGGCTGGTCTTGGTCCCACTTCTCCCTTCTCTTGAGTCACCACCACTGGAGGAGTTGCCCACACATTCTACATGCTTGTCTCTAGTCCCTGTTTAACTCACACCACTTTACTGGGATCAGAAGGATTTTAGCATTTCCTCTGAGGAATGATGAACTTATGTTTGCTTGTCTACACAGCAGGCTGGCTTTAATTTCTTCCTGTGCCATCCTAGGGAACAGGGAACACTGACTCCCTCCCTCTTCACCTCTCTGGCCATTCTTTAGATTGAGATTAACAAATTGGACCACAGCTCACCTCAGTAGAAAACTATACATATCTTTTTGTTACCAAGTACACCCTTTTTGTGTAACACCTCTTTTTCAGTTGGAATTTTCATGTCTTCCTGTTTGTCATATTAGATTTAAACATTTAGATAAAACTCCTTCCTCCATTATCCTACGGAGCAGGATAGTTCACAGGAATCTGGCTGTAATTTCCTGAGTGACTTCCTTGTCACAAATTGGATGACTTTTATTTATTCTACCAGTAAAATGAGCCATAACTGACATTACCATGCTTCCTTTCCATTTTTTTTTTTTTAAAATCTTAACATGCAGGCAGCCTTGGCCCAGGCTTTTTGGATTGATATCAAGCGCCTGGATGACCCAGAGTGTTACTTCAATTCTCTGCCAAAGGAATTAGAAGTAAAAAGAGATCGGATGGTGCGTTTACTTAACAGCGTTGGCCTGAAACCCATCATCCCTGATGGGGGTTACTTCATCATCGCTGATGTGTCTTCCTTAGGTTTGTGATCCCTTTGCTAGTTCACATCTACAGCCACTTACGTTTGAAATGATAGCAGAGAAGCGTGAGGAAAAAGTATCAAAACCAGAATGGCATTTTATCTCTAGAAGAGATCATTTCAACCGTTTCAGCCATTTGCTGTCCTTTCAGGACTGTTACCTGAATTTTCCCTTCTGATATGTGGTTATCAGCTTGGTGTTGTTCTGGGTGTTCTGTTACAGAACTAACTGCTCTTCCTGTGTTCCAGTGTGTAACTGGAAATTCTGAATGTGAAACAGTAACAGTGCACATGAAATAGTTCACTTGGAAGTTTTCTTTTGTTTATCTTTTCTAAATGCTATTTGGTAGGAAAACTGAAATTTCCAGAAGTTGCCAAGCTGTAAGGAAATACCTGCTATTTTCATGCAGAAACGAATGTTGTAAACAAGGGGAGTAATGAACCATCATGGAGAGTCTGCTGTAGGCCACCCACTCAAATACCCTCTTCTGGAAAGCATTGCTAGCACCATCTTTGCAGGCATGAAGGCTTAGAAAGCCCTAAGTAACTTCTTCTCAAAATTGTGCATCTGGAATCATTTTTTTTTTTGGGGGGGGGGGGGCTTCAAGACAGGGTTTCTCTTTGTAACTTTTGGAGCCTGTCCTGGAACTCACTCTGTAACCCAGGCTGGCTTCGAACTCATAGAGATCCGCCTGCCTCTTCCTCCTGAGTGCTGTGATTAAAGGCATGTGCCACCACCACCCAGCGTATCTGGAATCTTTACAGTTCTGTTTCCAAAAAGCATGGGATTATGTATTCATTTTACATTAGGGTGTGGGGCACAAGCCAAGGCTCATGTGTGGAGGTCAGAGGACAGCTTTTGGGAATCATTTCTTTTGTTCCACCATGTGGGTTCTGGAGCTTGAATTCAGGTCATCAGACTTGCCTTTATTTAAGTTGATGATATAATCCTGACTTGCCACCAACAAATCTTCAAGTTGGAAGTATAATGATGTTTTACATGGATCTTGTTGACCTTCGCCAACCTATGCAGATCCATCTACAAAGACCTGGGATCTGAAAATCCTTCAAGAATGGTCGGACTATAGTCTAATGCTGTAGACAACCTTACCTCAATTTCAGTGTACTTTATACATGAATGTAGCAAAGAAAGCAGTGATCCAAGGAAGGTTGTTTGAGTTGAGAAAAACATGATCAGAAAACCATGTAAATAAACACCAGTAACTACACACTAACAGAGCATCCATTTCCCAGAACTTTCTCAGGACAGACCAATACAAACACAGTTCCCTGGCACATACTATAGAGTCTATCTGGGAAAGCACAAAAGTGAGGCAGAAGGCCATACCCAGATTCAGGGTACACTGAGGACAGCACTCAGCATATCCCCTCTTAGACTGATTCTATAGCTGTGTTCCAGCATCCATCAAGAATATACGTGTCTTATAAATTGAATGTAAGCGTTTGTCACGGGAGTCATGAAAACATCCAAGAACCATCCAGGGAACAAAGTGCACCTGAGGTAAAGGCCTCTGCCTTTTCTCCTGGAGCCTCTGTCACAGTTCCCCAAGGCGTTGTCCACCATGCAGCAGTCCTTTGGCCATGTTCCCACAGTTTTTACATAAAACTTATATTTCTTTAATATTTAAAAAATTATTAATAATAAACCTTTGGGTAATCCTTTATTGATTAATTATGATCACTCTAATATAGTTCTCAATATTTTAGACTGTAATAACATTATATGCCACTGAACTTGAAAAACTAAAGTTTCTTACTTACGCTAAATTTTAGAAACCTAGAGGGAATAAAATTATTATTTTTTGTAAGTATGGCAGCGTGCACCTAGATTCATTAAGAGAAAGCAGGAGAATTCCTGAAGTAGGAGGGCCCCCTTAGCTGTGTGTCCATGTAGGAATCATTTTGTAGTACATAAGCATTCGACATTAGTAATTCTTTCATTATCACAGGTTTCAGAGAACTGGATGCTATACTTATAGCTGAGCCTCAGGGTCTCTTTCCAGGAAGAGATCGAAAGCTCTGGCTCCACCTTGGGCTGCAGGGGAGGCCTTCATGGTTTTTATGGTGTGCCTTTCCCAGAACACAATCTTGTCTTCATGAAGAGCCTTCCCTCCCACAGGAAACTTGTTAGACTGAGACGCCCTTGTGGATCTCATCTGACCCAATCCAATTTCTTCCCACCAGATATTCTTTCAATTTCAAATATACAAGATTTTATACCCAGATTTATTTATTGAGAAATTAGGTTTAAGACCCCGGGAAATGACACTCAAGGTTCCCTGCTGGATGCAGTTTTCCCCAGACCATGGACTCTGAGGAGGGCGTTAACCCAGTTTTGCACTAAGCACCCTTTTCATGTTGTCAGTCCATCCTGTGCCCAGTGCTAGCTTGTGTCTTAGTCCTGGATACAGTGCAGTTAGGTAGGAGTCAGAGGATTTGGATGGCAAAGCTTTTCTGTGTGAGAGGATACCCTTCTTTTTGACGCTAACTCTGGGGGAGATATTAACATCTCAACCTCTCCTCGCGTGTACAAAGTTTTACTTTACTGTGTGGGAATTGTTTCCCACACTAGAATTTAGCTCTCCCCTTTTTCTAAAGATAAGAATTAAAACTTCATCTGATGGTAGCATAAGAATAAAGGTAGCCAGGGGCTTGGAAAGGAGAGATGGCTCTGTGGATAGAGCACATATTGCTCTTGCAGAGGACCAGAGTTCAGTTCCTGGCACCCAAGTCAGGCAGCTCACAACAGCCTGTATCTCTGGCTCCAGGGATCATATGCCCTCTTCTTGCCTTCTTGGGTACCACACACACATGCACAAACCCATGTACACTCCCATATGCATATACACAATTGAAAACCAAAATAAATAATTGAAAAGGAAAATAAAAGTAACCAGGCATGATGGTACACATCAATAACCCCAGCACTCAAGAAGCTAAGGTAGGAAAATTGCTGTGTGTTCAAGGCCAACCTGGAGTACATAGTTCTAGTCCAGCCTGGACTACAATGCAAAATGCTGTCTCAGAAATTATAAAGAGAAAGAAAAAAAGGAAAACCATAATTACCATTACACTTTCCAATGAAGAACAATGGCTGACTATTTAATAGTTACTGAAAATATATGGTATGGCAGGTCTTGTATTAAGAACTCTGTTAATAATCACATTCTCAAGAGAGCTTTATAATGTTGATGCTGTCACATCCTCACTGATAGATGATAAAGACTAGCATCATGGGGTCTTCATTCTGATGGAGAAACAACACTCCCCATTGCTTCCCACACCTTCTCTTCCTATGCCGGAAGCTATAGGGACAGGCATGATATCCTGTATGTGAGTGCTGCCTCAGTATGTCAATCTCCTCATGTAGTGTAAGACTCCAGCACGGTGTATCAATAACCTCTAGAAGGTTCTAGGTTAAACCTGTGTGAGTCAGGAGAAAATTTGAATCTTGACAGTCTTAAGTGGAGCCCTTGTTATCTCAGATACAGTTCCCACCCACCTTTCCCTGTGGCTGTAGGTGCTGACCTCTCCGACATGAGGAGCGATGAGCCTTATGACTATAAGTTTGTGAAGTGGATGACGAAAAAGAAGGTAATGTTTACTGACCTTTGCAGTGATGTTTTATAGTTAGCTTATCAAGTAACTTATGGATGTGCTTTGTATGACATTTAATTCTGGCTTTTGTTTCGTCCTCTTTATTTTAAAATTTTAATTTAGCTTACTTGTTTGAGACAGAGTCCCACTATATAGCCTTGGCATACCTGAAACTTGCTGTGTAGACCAAGCTAGACTTAAACTCTTAGAGATCTGCCTGCCTCTGCTTCCCCAGTGATTCTAGCTTTTATCCAAACAGTGCACTGTTGTATGATATTTTGTTTGTGTTCTGACAAATAAAGCTTGCCTGGAGATCAGAGGGCAGAGCTAGCCACTAGTTAACCATAGAGGCCAGGAAGTTATGGTACACACCTTTAATCCCAGCACTTGGGAAGAAGAAGCAGGAAGATCAGGAGTTCAAGGCCACCCTGGACTACCCAAGATTGAACCAGTCTAAAAGAGAAACAGCCAGGCAGTTGTGGTGCATGCCTTTGATCCCAGCACTAGGGAGGTGGAGACAGGGGGGCGGGGGACCTATTTGATCTGAGGATCCCGAGAGGTAAGAAGTCACTAATAGCTGCTTCTTTGCTTCTCTGATCATTCAAGTTATTACCCTGATATTTGACTCCTGGTTTTTATTGATAAGACTAATTAGGATCATGCTTCAGTTCACTTAGGACTTCTGGGGGGATTTTAAAAATATTTTTTTAAAAATTATGAGCAGCAACAGTGCCTATTTCTTTTCTTTTCTTTTCTTTTAAGCTAAGGATCAAACCCAGGGCCTTGTGCTTGCTAGGCAAGCACTCTACCACTGAGCTAAATCCCCAACCCCACAGTACCTATTCCTAATGTCTGCAGTCTCATCACTAACACTTGGGAAGTATGTTGCTTTCCTGTTGCAGCCTCATCCTTGTTTTTCAGAAACTGTCAGCCATTCCCATTTCAGCGTTCTGTGACTCGGAGTCTAAACCACAGTTTGAGAAGCTGGTGCGGTTTTGTTTCATTAAAGTAAGTTTCTGTATTCTCACAGATGTATCTTTTATTCCAATTTATAAAGCACCTTTTTCCTGTTTCTGAAAAAATTATATACATACAAAGTGACATTTTTAAAATTTGACATGGTGCCATGAAGCTAAATATAAATCAGTATTCAGCTTCTGTTTGCTGTTGTTTCTAGTTTATTTATTTGTGGTTTCTTGAGACAGGGTCTCACTCTGTAGCCCAGGCTGCCCTCAGACTCATGACAATCCTCCTGCCTCAGTCTTCCAAGTGTTGGGAGCCAGCCATCCTTGAGTCAGCCTTTTTTGAGGGGAACCATTATAATCCTACACCCTCTTCTGGACTGTGTGGATGAATATCCACACATTGGTATCCTTACATGTGTGGCACGTGCTCACACAGACACATTCACATACACACTTTTTTTAAAAAAACTATGTTTTTTTTTGTTGTTGTTGTTGTTTTGTTTTTGGCCAGAGCTGAGGATCGAACCCAGGGCCTTGCACTTGCTAGGCAAGTGCTCTAAATCCCCAACCCCTACACACAGCTTTAAAAAGAAAGAAAAATGAATTTTTAAAAATGAAAATGGAAGATGTCCCTATGGCTAGCTGAGCACATTCATCACCATTAGACTGTCCTAGATCTGCTGTTTTTAAGACGTTACTGCTGGGCTGTGGACAGGCTCATTGGAGAAAGCATTTGACAAGTAAGCATGAGGACTAGGGTTCAGATTCCCAGAACCCACATAAAAGCAAGATAAGCAAGGCGGGGGCCTGTAGCCCCATCACTCCAAGGCAGAGGCTACAACCACAGGCCAAGCTGAAGGCTACACTAGGCCATAGTTGGTGAGCTCTGGATTCAGTGAGAGACCTTCCTTCAGTATATAAACATGAAGAGCGATCAAGGAAGAGATCAATGTCAGTTTCAGGCCTCCACAGGTATGCACACATACGTGCACCCATAGACATGCAAAACAAGCACATAACATACATACATACATACATACATACATACATACATACATACATACATACTGCGAGTGTGTTATGGCTACTCAAAACACTCTGACTGAGACTGAGGCAGTCTCTATACTAACTCGTTCATCTGGAGTCTATCGAACATAACATAAATACTTTTTTGTTTTGTTTTGTTTTGTTTCTTGTTATTGGAGACCAGGTTTCTCTGTGTAGCCTTGGCTATCCTGGAACTTATTCTGTAGACTAGGATGGCCTTGAACTCACAGAGATCTACCCGCTCCTGCCTCCTGAGTGCTGGTAATAAAGTGGTAAAAACAAAATATGGAAGGCTTACCATGAATAGAATGTAAGTATTTACAACAGAACGATGTGAGTATTCAGTTGACTAAAATATAGTAGAAAAAGCAAGGTTAATAAAACATACCATCATAATTGCTGACCTATAAAATATAAGTCCTAGTGTTTCTGTACTTACAATGGAGACATATCCAGATAAGTCTTGTTAAAAATACTGTAAGTTGAAAATGCATTTGCCACAACCATACCACTGAACATTATATCTTAGCAATGCAGTGCCCGCTGGGGTAGCAGCCCTTTACCTTTTCAGATCATGAGGTTCCATGTTACATATTGCCCAGCATTAGGAGACAGTATCTTATGACAAACCATCGTAATTCAAAGCATGGTTGCTATTGAATATCTGTCATCATAAAATCAAAAGATAGTCAACAGAGCCACCACAAGCCAGAGGCCGTCTTTATAAACACATTTTTTTTTTAAATACAAACATTATCAACAGAAGGAAAAAGTCCCTTAAGACTTCAGTTAAAGCTAGGAGTGGTAACCTATACCTTTAATCCCAGCATTGGGGGAGTGTGGGGGGAGCAGACGAATCTCTGAGTTCAAGGCTATCTACATAGTGAGTTCCAGGACTACACAGAGGAGCCCTGTCTTGAAAAACAAAAACAACAAAGTCAAACTTCAGGTTTAATTCAGTAAACACAGTCCTACCCTTTTCTCTTCTTGGAAATAACTCAAGAGAATTATAAAATGATTTCACAAATTACCCAGCATATAGGGCAGAGCTGCCAAGTGTCATAAAAGTAATGGTAGAAGAACAGGATGCCTAGAAAGGATCTGAGTCTCAAATAATAGATGAAACCAATGGATAGCAGGTACCAAGAACAGTAGAAATTTCAGATGTCCTGACAGTAGGAGAAACAGGGTACAAGTCTGCAGTCATGTTATGTGAACACTGTAAGGCTGGGTGGAAAGAGAATTCTGGTTGGGCTGTGCGTTTCCTCATTTATCTGTCAGTGTTGCCAAAAGCTGGGTTGAGGCAATATGGAGGAAAGGTCTTCAGTTAGTCCATGTAATTAATTCCCAGTTGGCTGACCTCTCCATCTCTACATGAGTGTATTAAACTTGATGCACTAGAGAGAATATCTGATGTCTGCTACCACTGCCCTGTTCCTCCTTGTTAAACATCTGTAAATCCATGGATCTGGAGAGATGTCTCAGCCCTTAAGAGCACTGACTGTTCTTCTAGAGGACCCAGGTTCAATTCCCAGCACCTCCATGGCCGCTCACAACTGTCTGTAACTCCAGTTCCAGAGGATCCAACATACATGCAGGCAAAACACCAATGCACATGAAATAAAGAATAAATAAAAATTTAAAATCTACAAATCCACCTTCAGGTCACAGAGCAGCAATTCTCTCTTCAGATCAATAGAGTGGTGCGTGCACTGGCAGGGAGAGCTTACAGTTGGCATTCAGTCAGAAATTGTTCATAACCACAAAAGGGCAAGGTGCACATTTTCAAAGAACATTATAAGGAAAAGGAAAGGCACATGAACAAAACAGCCTTCAGATACTTACTGGGAAAATGAACAGTGCCAGGGAACAGTTAAAAATTGTGACATTAGAGGTTCTAAACACGTAAGACAGTAGGTTGAGGTAGAGATTTTAAAGTCTGGTGGTGGTGTGATAATGCAGGAAGATGAAATGGGATCTATTGGAGAGTAATTCAGGGGGAATATAAAGGTATTGGAATTTATGGTGACACTGAAAACTCTGCAGGACACCAAGTACTTCTCTAAGCACCAATTCAGAGTTAAGGGAAGAAAAAGAGCATAGAACTAAAAAAAAAAAAAAAAAAAAAAAAAAAAAAAAAACAGAATTTTACAATATTAGAAAGAAATTTGTGGAAATAGAAGAAAAATGAAATATGTAGTCTCTGAAAAAATAAAAGAACAAATAGAACTCCAATAATTGTAGTTTTGTTTTCAGAAATGCTTCTGTTCACTAAATGTTTGAAATGTCTCTTGGAGGACCTAGAATAAAACCCCAGGGCTGCCTCTGGGGAAGAAAATAGAGTGGCTGAGGAAGGATGAGAGAGGATGGCTGACTGAAGAAACAACTTTGCAGGGCTAGGGAGACGGCTCAGTGCTAAAGGCACCTGGAAAAGTGTGAGGACCTGAGTTGGTATCCCAAGACCCATGCAGAGCTGGTCCAGTCCCACACACCTGTAATCCTACAGCATAGCAGAGGCAGAGGTGGCAATCCTGGCATAACCATGAGACCTCATCAAAGTGGAAGGTGTAAACCAATATCCAAAGTTGTCCTCTTCCACATACCTCACGCAAATTCACACACAGACATTGCATGCATGCACACACATCATTCCCATATGTGCACCCCAAAGATTATATCTCTGAAATGTACTCAGCATGTTTTTATAGTTTCTAAAAGACCATCTCAGAGTAAAGCATCTACTTAACTGCTAATGATAATCCACCATCCCCAAATGTTTCCTTGTGTGTTTCCCACCAACAAGGACATTCTCCAAACCCACAGCACACTGCCTTCAGCACCATGAAGTTAACACTGACAAATCATTTGTTCTACCCCTCAGCTCCATTCCAAGTCTCACCGATTGTCCCTGTTAAATCCTTAGAACAAGCAAGCAGAGGCACTCAGTCCACAATCATGTTGCTCAGTCTGTCTGTCAAGGCCAGAACTGTGTGTTGCATTTAGTTGTCATGTTAGATGGTGTAACAGGGTCCTGTGCCATTGTTCCCTTTGTGGGAGGGGGGCCAAGTAGGTGCAGAGTCAACAACACAGACTCTGGGAGAATTTTGAAACAACAAGCTCAGTTTATTCAGGAAAAGACAAGCCTTATATTCCCTCCACGCCACCCCAGGGGGAAGATCTGATGAATATGCATCTGCTGGCGTGACATGGCTGCCTCTCATTGGTCCAGGTCATCTCCAGATCATGTCTCAGCTGCCATTATTAAGGCCCTTAGACAGACCCAGGTTGGCTCTCAGAAAGTATTTTTTACTGGTTTGGGCCAGCTGGCCCTCAAGCCTGTTAGGGATGAGTCATCCCCAGGATGAGTCCTAACTCTTGACATTCACTGCCTTGATACTGTAAAATTCACTAGCCTGTTTTCTTTAAAGAAAGCCACTCCACATTGACCCGATGTTCCGCCATGGTTCAACTCAGATTCTTCACTTTAGTAGGAACACAAAATTGATGATTATACATGACTATAGTTTGCCTGCTACTGTTAATTTCAAGCATTTGATTAAGGTGGTGTTTGCATATATTTCCAGTAAAGTTAGAATTTTCTATTACAAATCTTAACTGTTTCAAAGGAATTGCTTTGAAATTATTGTAATATTCCATTTCTCATTATTTTACTTATTCATAGGTAGCAGTAAAAACTCATAGATTTCTGCCTTATTTGATGAGTTAGAATTTATCACTGTTACTATTTTATATTTAAGTTTCTCCAGAATGGGCCACTATGGGTCCCTGTAAACTGACCTCTGCTTCATTTGATGTGTCACCATTGTTTTGGGACATCCTCTTAACTTTCTATCATTGTTTTATCATTATCTACTCTAATCTGGAACCAGCCATTTCCAAAGAGTCTGGCTCCTTTTAGAGTAGCGTTGTATGTGTGTGTGTGTTGGGAGGTGATGTTTTGGTTTTTTTAGTTTGTTTGTGTTGTGTGTGTGATAAGTGTTTTGCCTGCATGTATGTCTGTGTACCACATGTGTGCCTGTTGCTCACAGAGGACAGAAGATGATGTCAGATCCCCTGGAAGTGGAGTAAAAAATGGTATGAGCCACCATGTAGGTTCTGGGAACCCAACCCAGGTCCTCATTAGAAGCAAGAAGAGTTCTTAATTACTGGACTGACTTTCCAGCCCTAGAACAAGAGTTTTTCCTTTAAAAAGATCTAGAAAGTGAGTGTTCACTGCTTTTGTGTGTTGCTGTTCCTAGGCCCTCCCAGTAGGCAAGCAGGCAGAGGTAGAGAATATATAAATACATTTGTACATATGCACATTTATATCTGTCAGTCATACCTCTGTAACAAGGGTGATTAGTTGCATACTACCACATATCTGTATTTCCAAACTCCAGGATATTCAAGTGACTTATATAAATGGCATACTATTTGTCTATAACATATGCACATCCTTCTGTATACTTTAAATCATCTCTAGGTTATTTATAATCTACTACAATGTAACACCATGCAAATAGATGTTATAGTGTATTGTTTGTGAATCCTAACAAGAAAAAGAAATATGTGCATGCTCAGTGCAGGTGTAATTTCTCCTCTCACATATTTTCAGTCATCAGTTGCTTGAGAAGCAGAACCCTTGGGTAGACAGAATTGATTGCATCCGTATTTATTTGTATCCAAATTTATTGAAAATTATCATAGGGTTAATTGTAATTTTTCCATTTCTGTGTTTGTAACTCCCTTCTTCAAGAGCGAAACCTAGTTCTCACCATTTAATTACTTGATACCTCTGTATGTGATTGACCTCTGGCCAGTCACACACACACACACACACACACACACACACACACACACACACACACACACCTCTCAGTGGATGACCCTATCAGCACATTTTGACGTTTTGAGCGCAGACCCTGCTCTGCCATTCTCCCACAGAGGTACCTTCCTCATAGTCTCTGCATGGGCTGCCCTACCACACAGATGCCTCACTAACTTGGAGCCCTGTCAGGTCAGAACCACCCCTGCTGGTGTCAGCACCTTTGACATGCACAGTGGCTGCCCTGACTACACCATTCTACTCAAGGCTGCTTGGGCTCTCTGCCCCAGTAGCTGGCTTTCCTGCCTAACCATTTTGGTAGAAAGAGCAGAGGGAAGGGGTGCGGGGAAGGGAGGGAGAGAGGAAGAGGGGAAAAACACAAGACTAGATCTTCTCTATTAGCTCTTCTATTCAATTTCTTTCTTTCTTTTTTTTTTTTCTTTTTTCTTTTCTTTTTTTTTTTTTTTTTTTTTTGGTTTTTCAAGACAGGGTTTCTCAGTGTAATCCTGGCTGTCCTGGAACTCACTTGGGAGACCAGGCTGGCCTCGAACTCACAGAGATTCCCTGCCTCTGTTTCCCAAGTGCTACAATTAAAGGCATGTACCATTGCCAGCACCACTACCATGTGGCTCTATCTTCTTTGTTTAAATATTGCTGTAACTTGAGTTTATATTGATAAGTAATGATACAATTCTTTTATTAATTTCCAGAAAGACAGCACACTGGATGCTGCTGAAGAAATCATCAAGGCATGGAACAGCCAGTAGTCTTGATGTAAAATAGGTGTGAGTGTTCCAGCCTCTCGCAAGCCCCACCCCCTCGGTACTCAGTGCTGCCACCTTTTGGGCACTATAAGAAAACATTTCAGGACAAACATCACTGTCTTTCCAAAATTCACCCTATTCCTAACACTGTTTAGTAAATTCTGGTTTTATTCATTTGGAATATATTAAAATATTTTACTGTAATTTTGTGAGAGTCAGTTTCTCTATGTTGTATTTTCTCATCAATGGAAACAGAAATCATATTTCCATTTACTGTACCAGGTGTGGTAACATATGTCTGCAATACCAGCACTTGGGAGGTGGAGGCTGGAGGTCATCCTGAGCTACATGAGACTCTCTCTCAATAAATGAGACAGACAAACAAAAGCAACACATACTTCATAGGAAGCTGGCCTGTGAGGATTGCTGGCTCCATCTGTAGACAGCATGGTAAGCTGCAGACACATGATGTCGGCAAGTTTCACTTCCCTGTAGTGTTGGGAGCCCAGCAGCGATGTGGGTGCCTATGGCCCCCTGCCAAGGACACTGAACTTTGCTCCTGGCTTTGCTTCTCTCTTCCAAGCACTTCCATGCCTTGCGGTGGCTTCAGGATCCATAGGGGCAGCCCAGGTTTCTCATCCCTTGACCTTGTTACCTCTGCTGATGTTCGCCTCTACCCCAGCTGAGCCACCCACTCCCTTGGCCACACGGTGGAACTGTCATCACTCAAGGCTGTTTCACCTTTGAGATGTAAGTTCATCATCTCACTGTACCGTCTGTCCTCTGGCTCATGGTTTCCCAAACACCCCATCCTCCAGCTCGTCTTCATGGCTGTGTCTCTGTCTGTCTCCATCTCTCTCTCTCTCTCCCCCTCTTCCCCTCCCTCTCCCTTTTCCCTCTCCCCCCTCCACCTCCCCCCTCCCTTTCTCCCTTTCTCTCAGTCCCTCTTTAAATGTACCACAATTCCACACCCAATGTTTCTCAGAAAATGGTCCACAGCCCTCTTACATCAACACCAGCTAAGAGCCTTTTTCAAACAGAGATTCAATTCAGGACCTTCCCCTGGGAGCTAATAATCTCAGGACGTGACCCCACTGGGGTGACTTACATAGATGATAGTCTGACGCCTCTGCCGGAGTGCACAGGACCTTCAGTGTGACTGCTGTTAGGCCTCACAAGCACGCTCCTTTCCTCATCTACCCTACATTTCATTGTTCTGTCACTCTGGCCAGGACACTTTGACTTATTGCCATGTTGTTTGAACTCGCCTTGCTGGCCCAAAATGAGAACTCCACCCTGGGGTTGAAGTTCTGTGCCCGCACCAGGGCTGCTGAGTACAAGCAGGCATGTACTAGTGACTGAGTTCACATCCTTAGCCTTTGATAGACATCTCTCTGTGTCTGTCATCCAGTGAGTTTTCTCTACCTGTTACCACATCAGCAATTGCTAATTTCTCTAGGATAAGAAACAAAAGAAATCCACTGTCTTGTCTTCCCACATCACAGCCCACCACCAGCACCACAACTGAATCATAGCAGAGTCACCTGCTTGTGGGAAAAACAAAAAGGCAGATAGAAACTGCTTACAGTATACCTGACCTGACATTTGTCCTTTCTTCATCCACATAGTAACAAAGGTCATCCCAGAACCTGTCCGGGCCACACAAGTTGGGGTTAGTGATGGAATAGTTGTTGGTTAAAAACTGGGTCCTCAAAAGGAAAGCTCATCGTTGGGAATGTAGCTCAGAGGTACAATGCTCACCTAGCACATGCTTGCCCCCTTGCTTGTGTCCCAGACAAAAATAGTAAAGCTTAGAACCCCTGGAGACAGCTGTTAAATGGCATACAAAATCCATAGGAAACTTTTTTTTTAAGATTTATTTATCATATATACAGTGTTCTGTCTGCATGCATGCCTTCAGGCCAGAAGAGGGGACTAGATCTCATTACAGATGGCTGTGAGCCACAATGTGGTTTCTGGGAATTGAACTCAGGACCTCTGGTAGAGCAGTCAGTGCTGTTAACCCCTAAGCCATCTCTCTGGCCCCCTTACAGCAAGCTTTTGCCCATCAGCCTTGCTGAGAACTTGGGGAGGTTTGTTCAGTGCTTGCCTCGGCACCCATGTTCCATCATGTTCCTGTGTCTCTTCAGAAGTGAGTCGTGTCCACACCTCTCCCATCTTAAAGTTTTCTTCCTGGAATTCTTTTTCTGTTGTCCTTCTCCAAGGAGCAAAATTCTTCCTCCTTCCTTCTTGGTCTCGCCTCCCTCTCTTCCCCACCTGTCTTCCCTTCCACAAGTAGGGCCTCATGGTTGTTCATTTAACATTTAATGGAGTGCCTTGCTTACAGTTCAGAGGTTTAATTCATTACCATCATGGCAGTGTGCAGGCAGATATGGTGCTGGAGCTGAGAGTCCTTGTATCTTGATCCAAAGGCAACAGGAAGTGGTCTATCTCTCTGCGCATGGCTTGAATATGAGAATTCAAAGCCCACCTCCACAGTGACACACTTCCTCCAACAAGACCACACCTAGTCCAAAAAGGCCACACCACCTAATAGTGCAACTCCTTTTGGGGGCCATTTTCTTTCAAACCACCCCAGTGAGGTAGGCCTTGGTGCCTGAGGTGTGAGCAAACATTCTTTAGGATGTTTCTCTCAGAATGATTTTAGATGAGATTACCATGAAAATGGGTGGATTTTGTTTTATTTTTGTATTTTGTGGGTCATTGTTGCTCTTATTGTTTGTATGTAAGGGTTGTGTTGGTTCTGTGATGAGGATCAAGCCCCTGGTCCAAGTGTACACTCCACCATTCAGCAACACCTCTAGCCCTGGAAATAGTGGGTTTTTGAATCGAACAGGTTACCTTTATAATATGGACATGTGTCAAGATGACTTGAAGCTTCAGATAGAACACAAGACAACACACAAATACCACAGCAAGATTCTGCACCTGCCAAGTCCCTAATCACATAAAGCAAAGCTTTAAAATAAGCATTTAACATGTGTCGACACACAATTGTTCCATTTCTCTGGAGAACCAGGACTAATATGGAAAGGTCAGCCACAGGGCCGAGAAGTGGTCTACAGATCCCCATATGTCATTCTGTCACTAGCTAAACACACAGACACTCCAAGATAACAAGAAACTTATGAAGACTTCTTGTACTCCAGAGGAAATACAGCGAAACTACAGTTTGGCTTTGAAAAAAAAAAAAAAGTCCACCTTTTCTTTGACTATTTCTACTGATTAAGCTAAAAAGCCAAATTACTGAGTTTCTCAGCTTTTTGTGCAATTAGTTCTAAGTGTCTTAGAAGGTAACAGCAGGTGTGAAAAGAAAGAAAAGACTTTTTGTCCTCTGTACCTCTTGCTTCCACCTGGACTATAGTAGCAAGGCACAGAGATGCAGTCTCCATCTTGCATTCTTGGAGGAAGCAGCATGAGGGTGTATGTCTGCATTCTAAGGAGTACAAAGTGCAGAAAGATGGAAAGAGGTTGGGCCTTTCCTTGGAAGCCACTGCACCTACTAATAGACTTTGTCATGCACAAGATGAATAAACCTCTATTTGTTTAACCAATTATAGTGCTTTCTACTTTCTGTAGATGAATGTGTTGCTATCTGATATAAATGACAGTTTGCAGGTCAACCACCCAGAAGATTGATGCATTGATCAAAGGCAAAGAGAGAACAGCCCCTCACTCAGTAGGTACCATCAGACCCCAGGGAAAAGTGCCAGGCTTGGGAGGATGTAGGAAAGGGGGACAAGTTACAGCAAATCTTGTTAAACTCAGGAATTTCCCCCATCTCAACAACGAAAACAACTATTTAACCACACAATTAGCAAACATTTTAAATGAAAAGTTATTCCCAGATAAACAAGGAGGTTCCCAAGTGGACAAACCCCAAGGTAGAAAAAACAAAACATAAACCTCAACCACATGTCTGAGACATGAGTTTCATTGTATTGCTGCTCTGAGAATACAGCTAATTACTCCATCTTGCCAATTAAATCACAAGTTCCCCTGCTGACAAACAGCCATCTTGGGATCAATCAAAAATAAATGGTAATGATAACTGGATTTTCTAATCAATATTAACTTCACCATATTATACAGAAGCTACTTTCCTTACACTTACATTCAGCATTTGTGAAAGAAATATTACATAATTAATGTTGGAAGCATTACAAACTCTCAGTTATCTATTAACCAATAAATACGCCACTTTGGCTGAAACTTCAAAGCCAAAGGTTCTAACACATAGCTTCCTTACTACATAGACTGCTAGGATAATTCACTTTAATTCTACTTTCATGGTCCATGACACAGTCTGTGAAACAACAGGTAAATGAAAAAGTAAAAATCATGAAAACTCCCATTTTCTGAACTTCTTCCCTCAGTAATGTTCTCTTGGTAAAACACTGGCATGCTTCACCCTTGGATGTGGTTATTTTGAAGAGTTCAGGACCTTACATTGGGAAGCTCAAGAGACGATTCAGCAGAGACCATGTGCTGCTTTTCCACAGGACCTATGCCCAGTTCACAATCCTGTAACTCCCCCCAGGAATTCTAATGTCCTCACTGGCCTCTGTGGGCGTACACACACACACACACACACACACACAGCTTAAAAACATTTCAATTGATTGTCTCATTCAGTATAGAAGCCAATTTTGTCCCTGTGGCTAATGTGTTTGTCTAATTATTATTTATCAATAAAAACTTGGGAGTCAGATATTGGGGTAAGAACCTGAATGATCAGAGAAGTGGTGGAGAAGCGACCAGTGACCTATCTCTTCATTCCTCCATGCAAAAGGGCCGAGACCCTCTCTCAGCTCCACCCTACTACTTCCTGTGTCCTCAGTACTCCGAATCCTCTGTGGTTCATTTTGGTCAGCTAGTACCTAGCTCCACCCTATGATTCAAAACAAACTTCATTGTCAGTCACAATGCAACCAAAATGTCACACATTTCCCCCTTTTTGTCTAAATAAAAAAAAGGAAGGCTAGAACTCTGACACAGAAAAACGGTATATAATAAGAACAATTAAAATAAATAAGAACAAAAATTATCAGGTAAGAATTACATTCACAGGCTGGAGAGATGGTTCAGAGGTTAAGAGCACTGGCTACTCTTCCAGAGGTCCTGAGTTCAGTTCCCAGCAACCACATGGTGGCTAGCAACCATCTATAAAGAGATCTGGTGCCCTTTTCTGGCAGGCAGGGATACATGCATACAGAACACTGTATACATAACAAATAAATAAATCTTTAAAAAGATTACATTCACAATGTCCAGGACATTTGCATTTGGCAAATTCAGATAAAATATTCCATCATCTATCCTATCTTGGTGAGTCCAAAGTTTTGTACCTAATTCACTTTTTTCCTCTTGTATTAACCAACCCAAAACCATCCTTTTATGTCTCTCAACATTATACACTTAACACTTCTTTTGTCAGTTTCTTTTTCGAATTTTGTAACAAGGAAAACTATATAACTACCTAGTCTTCAACTCCATTAGAGACCTAAGAAGGATATAATATTACCCGGGTAAACAGAAAGTGCAAAGCAAACAAATTCCAAAACTATAGAAATGATAGAAACAACTAGCTGCCTGGACAGTCACCCAAGGTTTCTTTGCAATGTTTGGGTGTCTATCTTTGGCCTACAGGCCTAGAATATCTGACAGACTTCTGTAAAGCTAGAATTTTGAAGAACTCTCCCACCTTGGCAAGGTTTAGCAGTCACGTTCTTTTGTATCCTGCTTGTCCAATTTGGACAGTATACTGTCAGTAGTCAAGGCAAAGGCAATTTATTGCCCAGTTGCTAACTTTTGCCACAAAGAAAGCAAACTCCACATGGAGGTTCTTTGATGCCTATCATCTTCTCTAAAGTAGATTGGTGCTGCCAGGAACAGACATATCTCATTGTCATGGAAAAGACTTATATTACTGAAACATCTTAAATGCCATATTCTGTAGATCTCTGAAGTGTTTGAAGAACACTTGCCTACCTAAAATATATCTCTGACCTTGAAAACACACCTAACATGACTACGTTTAATTGTTACAGATGACCAGCTACTAACCTACATTTCTTAATTATCTTAAAACAGTTTGTAATTATAACATTCAATGGCTAGACATTTACATTACATTGTTAAATGAGCCGCATAGGTACAGAATCTTAAACAAGTAGAAACATATGTACAGTATGTTCTAACAAAAAATCTTAAATGTGTATCAATATACAAAAATCCATACCAATGTAAAATATTTAAGACTAATAGTTGCTTTTTTAGTTTAAAAGTAGATTCAATAATATACTCTTTTTATCCTATCATTTCTTTTTATTTTCTTGAGATGGCAATTTATTAAGTTGCTCAGAATATTAAATGCATTCAAGGAGCCAAGCTAAAATTAAATGGTTAGTTCATGAAGACAGAATTAAAAGAAGTATCTTTTGGCTGGTGGCATAAGCCAGTAGTATAGCTAACTACCCGGATGACCCAGTGAAGGAGAAGCGGATGAGATCTACATGAATGGACTGGGTGTGGGGGGAGGTGGAGGGCGAGGAGTGGGAGATGAGAACATAGGGAAATGGGAAGATTGAGCTGGAACAGGGACAGAGTGGGAGGGCAGGGAGGGAGATACCATGATAGATGAGGACATCATGGGAATAGGAAGAGGCAGGGTGTTGGGGAGGCTCTCAGTAGCCTATCATTTTTATATCCTCCCTTTTTCTTTACAGAATGAGATCCCTAAATCTAATCTTTGTTTAGCTTTTTTCCTAATCATTGCCAGTAACAGCTTGTGAACTACTCCACTAAATGATAACAAATATCTATAACCCATTGAATGACCAAAAACCACCCATCCCACCTTTTGGGAATGTGGGTGTTGTGTTCTCTAGATTGCTTCCCATTGTCTGGGGAGGGGGGAAACTGGCATCTCTAGCGGACCCTGAGAAAATTGAGCACATGGTCCAGTCCTGGGAGAGCTGGCTGTATCATTTGTTGCCAGTCTCTGTGTGGTGGGAAAGTGTAGGGCTTCTCTGAAGTCCTGATGGGAGTGGTGCAGGAGGCAGGAACATCTCAGCTAGCCGCCTTGAAACTGTCCTGAGCAGTTTGTAATTCAAAGCTGATCATGGGTGGTGTTTGTCAGCTTACTGCCTGTAATTTCAGCTACTTCAATGGGTGGGTAAAAAGGAAGAAAAAAAGAAAGAAAAAAAAAAAAGCGCAATTGAGACCAATCTAGGGAATGTGGTGGGATCTCATCTTTGACTGTGGCTTATAATAAGTTTTGGTTTTACTCAATCACTGGGTAAGCCTCAGTGAAACATTTCACTATTAGCATAAGAATATGTACTGTATCAAGTTGACAATAGAAAAAACAAATGAATAAACAAACAAACAAATAAATAAAATTTAAAAAAAGAAAAAAATCAATCAATAAAATAATTCTTGCTATGTATGAGTCATAGTTGCTAGAAATACTGCAGCAAGCAAAAGAGACAAAATTAGTACCATCTACAGCTCACATTCCAAAGATGGGAATAAATAGGGCAGCAAACATGAAGGTTAAAGATACAATAGCTGATAAGTGGTAAGGAGAAAAACAGAATAGGGAAGGAAGATAGAAACTGATGTGCCAGGTACCGGAGGACGTTTTAGCAATGTGTTGGCATCCTTCCTAGTAGGAACAAATACAGTACACAACAGCAAAACTAGTACTTGAAAGTCTGGAGTGGTATAGCTATCTCTCCTTTGCCTGGTGAGTAGATATTTCTAATCAGAGTTTGGTTTTCAATTCAATATGACACCAACAGGATGTCTCAACTGCTGTTGCCCAGACCTAGGGAAATGCACCTTCTAGAATACTATAATCAGAGTAAACTGACTGGTCCATTTCTAGGGAACATTTTCACAACAGTAGATGCTTACCATGTGGGTATCCATGTTTGACATAAATATCATCAAAGATCTTCCTGATGGCACTGGTTTTGATAACTAAGAACTGTAAGGAACCATTTTGTCCATCATTGATGGGAGAATTTTGCTCGAGTCTGTTGCTTGAAAAAAAAAAAAAACTGAATAAATGAATGAGATCTGTTTGTGTGAATAAAACATGACCGGATGAAATACAGCACAATAAGGTACATTATAGTATAATATGAATTCATTTTACATTAATTTAAATTATGAAAATTAGACATGAGGTCATGTATAAATATTAATACAATCTTTCTTGTGACTAGGGTTTTAAATTTTTAGTAAATGAGAGCAGCTGTCTACAATGCTTGATGAATTATCTTAAGAAGTTATGCAATCTCTCCTTTAATTCATCTAATGGTCAATTAAATAGAAAAACATAGTTGACTGCCGTCATCCAAAACGTTTGGGATTATACCTAGTTTTGGATTTTTAAAAAAGGTTTTGGAATACGTACATATACATAATGAGGTATCTTTAGGATGGGATCCAAATTTTAAGACATTCTTTAGTTTTATATACACCTTATACACATAACCTGAAGGCAATTTCATATGTTTTAAGTAATTATGTTCATGATATAACAAAGTCCAATGTATAAAAATTTCTAATGGTGCTATACTAATACAGTGGTTCTCAACTTAACACAACCTAATGTTGTGGCCCTTTACTACAGTTCCTCATGTTTTTGTGGTGACCCCCAACCATAAAATTATTTTTGTTGCTACTTCCTATGTAATTTTGCTACTGATATGAATTGTATTGTAAATATCTTCTTTGCAAGCTAAAGGGGCTGCAACCTACAGGTTGAGAACCACTGTACTAATAGGACTTAAAATCACTTGGATTTTGGCAAACGTCAGTACTCAGATATTCAGATTGGGTATGCTTAATCTGTATTTCCATATTAATAAATCAACTCAAAGGGTGTTTCTGTGTTGCCTAGGCTGGCCTCAGACTTGAATTTGTGATTCTCCTACAGAGCAGCCTCCTGAAGTGTTGAAATTGTAGGTTTGCATCCAGCTCTAGGTCCAGTGGTTTTTTTGTTTGTTTGTTGTTATTTTTCAGGTCCCAATAAAAAGTGCCTGGAGGTATGATCTGTCACAGTGCGGTTTAGTTGCTTTAAAGCAAGCCCAAGCTAAATTCTTATTAAGCTGAAGTGCAGCTTGTATCACATGACTCTGGCAAAGTGTCCTGAAAATTTGAAAGACTGTAGCTGGAGTTTAACATAACCTGGAGGAGGAATAGGCATGTTCAGACTGAGTATTTACCAGAGAGCTTCAAAATTAAATTGTGTCATGAGAAGACTGAAGTAGGACAGATGAGTCCAGAGGTGTGCAGGTGTAATAGGAGACTGTACACGGGGAAGCACTAAGAAAAACAGCAGGTAGAGCGAGCTAGCTATAATGGAGAATCCCACCAGTCAATCCACAGTAATGTCTCTTCATTATTATAAAGAACAGTATAGGTAATTGTTTTTATTGCATGTGTAGTGCACATGTGTGGAGGGAGGATTGTGTGTATGTATGTGCTCATGCATGTCTTCTTTGATCATTCTTACCCTTTTTTATTTATTATATTTGTGTTTTGGGTTTCCCCTGTCCTCCCCCCTCCAGCCCACACCCTCACCTTCCCCCCCGCCCCTCCCCCACTCTTACCTTTTGAGACAGGGTCTGTCATTGAACTGGCCAGCCAGCTCCAGGGATCTACTTGTCTCTGTACTCCTGCCCTTAGAGACACATGTGCCTAAGCTGGCTTTTTAACATGAGCTTTGGGGATCTATACTCAGGTCCTCATGCTTACACAACACAGCTGGCTTTTCACTGACTGGGCCATCTCCTAAGCCCTACAGGTAGTGGCATTTTCACTTTGTAAGTATCAAATAAATCAATGTGTATTGGGTGTCTACTATATGCAGATGGATTCCACAAAGGTACAAAGATGCTCCAGCATTCCAGGTATTACTGCAGTTTACTTTCAAACAGCAGAAGGAACAGAATCCGCCTTCGGGGAGTGTTGCTTAGAAAATGTCCTGGGACACTGATTGGCTTTAATCAATAAACTGCACCAGGATGCATATTATTTCCTAACCTAATCATGAAGGCTGCTTCCTGATTTTAAAACTTGATGGCCAAAATTGCAGGCTTCCTACTCCAAGCTTTTATCTTGTTTGGAGTTTCCTGCAAATCTGGGTAACATTGCTTGGGGTCTCTTCATGAATACAGTATCTTATTCCCATTCCCTCCCTCTGGGTCTCAGAAGAACGATTACTGGCTTGAGGAGCTTTAGCAGAAAAAGCTTTTTTGGAGTTTTTCCAGGTCAATTTAGAATACTGTGAGCTGTGCACGGCAGGAATGAAAGGAATGGCATCATAGTCACACCCCTGGTCATTCTTCAACACCTTTGGAGTTTTAAGTTCCTAACAATATGAGTCTATTTGAAACTACGCAGTCATGTAGAATAAAGCTCTTAGTGTGTGGTTTTCATGGCAACAATAGACTAATATTAAAGTGCAGTCTCCCGCTGGAGAGATGGCTCAGTGGTAAAGATCACTTGCTGCTCTTGCAGAGGATCACAGTTTGGTTCCTAACACTCACATTAGGCAGCTCACAACCACCTCTAACTCCAGGTCCAGATGATGCAACAGCCTCTTCTGGCCTCCAAGGGTACTTGGAGTCACCATACACAGGTACACATAATTTAAAATAATAAAACAAATGTGTTGTTGTTGTTGCCTTTTTAAATGCAGTTTTAACAAAGAGGTCAACAGTGGTGGTTTATGCCTGCAATCCTAGCACACAGAAGACAGAGGCAGAAGAATTTCAAGTCTGAGAGGAGATCATCTTGCATGAGTGCAAGAAACCCTGTGACCAAAAAAAAAAAAAAAAAAAAAAAAAATCTGTCCTAAGGGGAACAGGGATAAAGAGTTCCATATCCTCTCCTCTCCCTCAGCTGCTCATCAGAGGACCTGATTAATAAGAAAGATTGTAAGAGCAAATGTTATCTAGACTAAATAAATATACTTAAAACTATTTGGGGGAAGTTATAGTATCATTATTCAAATTCTTCATGGTTTTATTATTATTAAATTGAAGAGTCATTATCTGAGAAAAATACAAACTTCAAGACACAGAAAACAGGCTGGGAGTAATGTGAAACCTTTAGGGTTGCTGTTTTAATCCCAACCATTTAAGGGTCCAAAGAAAACTACTGCTCTATGAACACTGAAGTAAAAAGTGTTTTCATTTCTAGCATCTTCCGTTCTGATTCTGAAGCAGGACATGAGGTTCTCAGTTATGATTCTTAGTTATAAATCCATAGGACTTAAGTCTCTGTGTGATCACAATCACATAGTATCTGGAGAAGCTGTAGGCTTTTCCCAATGAAAATCGGGGTTTATTCTCAAATGGAGAATGAGCCACAAATAAGGTTTCAAACCAATCAATGAACAAAAAGCTGGTAAATTCAATATCACATACACAAGAACACTTAGCTGTGAGATATGAGCCAGGCACTTTTTCAGATAAGGGAGCACTTGATCTGACCAACTCAAGTGCCCTTGTGCGGACAACTGGTAAGTGTATTTTGGATTGCAGCTGCCTGGTAAAATTGAGACCACAAGATTGCTGTGGGCACTGTTTATCAAACCCACTCACTGTTCTTCAACTGTATGGATCTAAATTTTGGTTCGAAGTCTGTATTAGGAGGCACACTGCATGGATTCTGAAGCCTGTTTGCCAGGGTTCTATCCCAGCTCTGCCATTTACAAGGTGCATGACTTCAGGCTAGAGAAGATTTAAGGGGGTGATATTTCTACAGCTTTACATAGTTCCTGGCACAAAGTATTAGGTTGGTTGCTACTATTATTAACCCGATTTCTCTTTTTTTTTCTTCCTCTGCCTCCCTAAATTAAAATAATGCTTCATAATTAAGGAATCAAAAAGCCAATGGACACATCTACAAATATATCATCTGCATTTCCCAAGGTACAGTAATTTTGAAGCCAGACAGAAGGGAAAGTAATGAGACACAGAAAGAGGAAGAAGGCCCTCACTCTAGAATCTGGCCTGCTGTCTGTTCTTCCTCATACAAAAGAGGATGCCTAAGAATGTCCTAACAAATATTAGCCAATCCTTGTTAAAGTGAGATTGTCATTTTAGCCAGGACCACCATCCCAGCACTTCCAAAACAGACATTTCTGTTTCAGTGTTTTTGAAAGTGGCAGCATGAGAGACATGTCATGACCCTTCAGAACAGTATGCCAGAGCTGGCTGTGGTTTGTGACTGGAATCCCAGCACTAAAGAGGCAGAGACAAGAGCATCTCCACAGGTCTGAGGACAGTCTGGACTACATAGTGAGGACTGGGTTCAGCGTGGGTTATTTAATAAGACCTTGACTCAAAAATAAAATAATAAAACAGGGTGTCATGACACACATCTTTAATACCAGCACTCAAGAGACAGAGGCAGGAGGATCTCTGTGAGTTTGAGGCCAGCCTAGTCTTCATAGCAAGTTTCAGGGCAGGCAGAGCTACACAGAGAAAACCTGTCTTGAAAAAAATAAAATAATAAAAATAAACTGAAAATAAACATAAAGACATTAGTTTAAAAATTAATATGACTTCTTGCATATTAATTTACAAAAAATTTACTTCTCACCAGAAATTGTAGTCAAAGCTGGTCTAAGTCACTGATTCTTAGGTGATAAAACTCAAATGTGTGTGTGTGTTCTTAAACTCAAGATCAGAAATAAAATCTGAACATGAGGACGCTGATGAGAAAACCTTAAACATTGCTAGTGCCACACTAACAAACAAACCCTTGCAAGGATGTGACAAGCAGAAGATCTGGAAGGTGGGCCAAGAAACATCACCGGTTGCTCTGCCTTCCCCTTCTAGGGTTTCGGTTTCCTTAATTGTTAGCTGTCTACTGTGAACCCACTGGGTTTTTCTAATCCTCCAAGTACTCCCAGTTGCCCTCTTCCCTATCATCCACCACCTATGGTGCTTTCTGTGAAAACACTACTGTGGGTCTTTTTCCCAGGTACACTTGTCACAACTAAAATGGGTTATGACATTTCTGGAACTCTCTAATTCTTTTGTTTTTGTTTTTCTTTTTCAAGACAGGGTTTCTCTGTGTAACAGCCTTGGCTGGCCTGGAACTCATCCTGTAGACCAGGCTGGCCTCCAACTCACAGAGATCTGCCAGCCTCTGCCTCCTGAGTTCTGTGATTAAAGGCATGCGCAACCACTGCCTGGCAAACTCTCCCAATTCTTAAGGGGAAAAAACTTCCCACAGGAGCATAGTCAAGTTTTCAATTTGGAATTAAACAATGACAGATTGAGGTGGTGATAATCATGCTCTTCCATTCCCCACACAGATTTTACTTTCTATGTTCCTGTCTCTCACACTTTTTAAAATAAAGTTACTTTCATACAATATATTCTGATCATGGTCTCTCCTCATTCACCTCCCCAATCCTCCCCACCCTTCCAACTCCAAGCCTTCTTTTTCAATCTTTTAAGAAAAGAAACAGCCTGGTGTGGTAGTCCATACCTTTGATCCCATCATTTGGGAGTCAAATAGAATCTCTTCAGTTCAAGGCCAGCTTAGTCTATATAATAGGTTCAAGAACAGCCAGAGCTACATAATAGAGAAAACTTGTTTCAAAGAGAAAGACAGAGAGGAAAAAAAGAAATAAGCGAATAAAAAAAAAAAGGCAAACAAAGCTGGGCAGTGGTGGCGCACCCCTTTAATCCCACCACTCGGGAGGCAGAGCCAGGTGGATCTCTGTGAATTCGAGGCCAGCCTGCTCTGCAGAGTGAGATCTAGGACAGGCTCCAAAGCTATACAGTGAAACCCTGTCTCGAAACACACACACACACACACACACACACACACACACACACACACACACGGGAAACAAACAATCTGTTGTGGAATATTAATTTAAGATGTGTTACATTTGTTTATGCTGTGGGACATTTGTTTAATGATGCAAAGATGTGTTGCATTCTTTTATTTTGCATTTGTTTAACTATGTGAAGCTGTGTTACTTTGCCTGTCTAAAACACCTGATGGTCTAATAAAGAGCTGAATGGCCAATAGGTAGGCAGGAAAAAGGATAGATGGGGCTGGAGGGCAGAGAAAATATACAGGAGGAGAAATCTGGGGAGAAAAGATCAGGAGCAAGAAGAGAAGGAGAGGAGGATATCAGGGCCAGACCACCCAGCCACAGAGCAAGCCAAAGTAAGAGTGAAAGTAAGATGTACGAAACTAGAGAGGAAAAAGTTCAAATGCAAAAGTAGATGAGATAATTTAAGAAAAGCTGGCAAGAAACAAGCCAAGCTAAGGCTCAGCATTTATAAGAAAGAATAAAACTCCATGTAGTTAATTTGGGAGCTGGGTGTCGGGCCTCCCCTCCCCCAAAGAACAAAACAAAATCCACAACTACAACAAACTAACAAAAAGAAAAAATAA